>NC_138067.1:15475072-15916227 GCF_964194185.1 Rhinolophus hipposideros
TCCAGAGACTCACACAGAGAGACACCCTAAGTCACCCTTGCAGTAACTGGGGAAACCAGTGATAACAGCAGGGCCTCTGGGGAGGGGGCAGCTGCTGAGACCCCCAGTCGGTTCTGGCTTCTGCTCCAGCTAGGAATGGCCCGACGAGGATTTGCAGTAATAGGGTTCTTAATGAAAAATCTCCAACTCATAAAGGGTATCTGCTAAAAGGGCCTCTTTTGCTTTCTTGGAAATGGAAGTGGGAGTTACTTAATATTGCTTTTCTGAGAAACAGGTATAGATGTCAAAAAATGGCCCTTTCTATCCTCTAAAAGAAAACCCCAAACATTTCCAACCTCAGATAGTGTTTTTTATTACAACTTTCTACTCTCTGAGTGGACGTGTTCTCAATGTCTACAGCAGTCCTTTTCCCATTAGACTTTTGGATAACTCTTACTGCAATGGAAACACAATTTCTTGGTCTGTGAATTGTTTATGTCCTCATCAAAATATATCTGTAACGACTCCCTGGGAGATGATTTTCAAAAGAACCTTCCAGTATGCAGACTTTTAAAAATCGCCTTCTAAACTGTCCACTGTCCATAGAGGAGACCAATAACACTGACTCCGGAGCATTTAGCGTACAGCATTTTGTGCTGTGTTTACTACTTATAATAATGTTTACTATTTATTGAACTTCGGTTCTGACTAGGCGCCTTACAGAAAGTACCAAATCTAATCTTTCTCACACCCTGCAGAAGGTCTGATTACCCCCATTTCACAGATAAGGAGACTGAGGTTCAGAAACATTAAATAACTTGCTGGAGGCTATGCTATGTCATTAATAATAATGGCATCTCTAATTTGTGCAATACATAATACGTAGCACATACTTGTGCCTTAGTTCATGCCCTAGATCATCTCACGTGCATTTTGTGACAGCCCTTTGTGAGAGCTCTGAGGCTCCTAGATAGAATTCAGGTTAAGTTTCCCAGGACCAATTAGCAAATAAGTATCTGATCCAGAACCCAAATTATGTCCATTGAATCCCACCGTCTGCTCCTTTGGTCAAGATGGTTGCCTTGCTCTTGCCAGAAATCTCAACATCTGTCAAGTTTTGAGCTCAAGGAAGGCAATGGCTGCATTTTGACCACTAATATGTTCTTCCACCCCTCCCCCCAATGAATGTCAGTTCCCTGAGAGCAAGGACCTCTGTCCTCAGTCCTGTATCAGTGCCTGACGTTTTGTAGAGGATCAACAAATAGGTGCTGAATCAATGGATCTTAGAACCCAGCACCTGTAGTGCTTGGCACACGGTTGATGCCCTTGCCCGTTAGCCCACCATCCTTCAGCAGAATCACTCTGCCTTGAAGTGGTCCTCAGTGTGCTGACTCCTGCAGTATTTTTTACTGTTCAAGGAAAATGAAGAATTTCCATGTGCAACACATTTGCGCTGAAGAGGCAAATCCACTGCCTCTGCCCTAAAGATGCAAACCCAGTGCCTTTCTGGAACAATGGCCGAGATAGGGGCTCTGACGAAAACCCTCACCTGAGAAACTCTGGATTTGAAAGAATGGTTCTATTCTTCCTCATCCATTCCTGTGGCCTGCTCAGACTTCAGCGTCATTTTTAACTTTCAGGCGGAAGACAAGACTTGGATTCATGGTCACCACTACACAAAAGAGGCAGGAGCACAGTTCTTCCACCTTCTTCTGACTTGAATTTATAGGGCAAAAGAGAATTGAATGTAATTGCATGGGGGCTTTTGCGGACTGGTACCTGAGAATATCATGGTAAATGTTGGTTCATATTAAATAAGAA
The DNA here is from genome assembly GCF_964194185.1 of Rhinolophus hipposideros. Taxonomy (NCBI): domain Eukaryota; kingdom Metazoa; phylum Chordata; class Mammalia; order Chiroptera; family Rhinolophidae; genus Rhinolophus; species Rhinolophus hipposideros. The sequence goes on from NC_138067.1 coordinate 15,476,873, forward strand.
CACAGAGCCTATAGGCTCCAGGAACAAAGAGAGTGTGATGAAGTAAACTCCTTGGGCCATGGTGCTTTCTGCCGAGTCTCTAATTCTGAGAGCTATTCCTGCCATAGCTGAATACCAGATTCTAATTGTTCTCTATTTATAATAAAGCATAAGTTCAATTAGGGATAGAGTTACTGATTTATATTTCCACAAAACGATGGTTCTTGCTTATATGCCCTTCTAGATACAAGGTCACCATAGACATGCCTCTGTTGTTCCCTCTTCCAGCTGTTTATCCACATCGGTGAATGGCAAAGCAGCCAACAGCGTGACTGAACCAGAAACTTGGGAGTTGTCCTTGGCGCTACTCATCTCTCTTATCCTTTGCCCAGGGAGCAATGTCATGAGCCTCCCCTTTTTCCACCTAAGTCTGCTGGGATGCCATCCCTTTCTCTCATTTCCCACAACGTTGGCTTTATCATGTCTGTCAGGGAAAACTGACCTAGTTTCCTAACTGTTGACCTATACTTAGACTCTCCAATCCCAGGTCCATGAAGAAAAGTGTTCCTCTAGTAACTAAGGCTCTAGGTATCCTGTGGTGTAATGGGAACGATAGTAACTACCAGTTATTAGCATTAACTCTGTACCAGGTTCTTCCCTTGGTGTGCTGCATATATTACCTCATTCAATAATCACACAACTGTGGGGAAGGAGCGCTCAATGTCTCACTTTTACAGATAGTGGAACTAGACCTTGGAGAGGTTGAGTAAATTGCTTACCATCCACGAGCCTAGCCAGGTACCTAGTGTCTTTGATGACTCTCCTGCTCTGCCTCACCTAGCCCTTGAGTTCCATCAGCATGGTCTGGAAGCCCACCTCTAATATATGCTGACCCTCTGACCAACGTAAGCAATTTTGGTTTCCTCATTTATAAAATGGGAATTAAAATATTTATTCGGGGATTATTTGCTAGGATTAAATGAGCTAATGGCTCTAATAACCCATAGCACCAGGTCATGCATAGCACGGCTAAAATACAAAGAAGGAAAGTATTGGAAACACTTAATCTCTTCTGTAAAAGGAAGATTTGATCCCAGATTATCAGATAGGGAAAAGATCATTCCTCGACTATCTATAGGTATTACACATTGTCATATACGGGCAGAAAGGTGCTGGAGTGAATGCTGTATTCATCAAAGGAAATTGGGATTCAAAACCACATTTCCTGACTCTTTGCTCTTCCCCCTACAAAATATGGCCTTTCTACATTAAAAAGAAAAATCACCACAAAAGCAGTCTATGAAAAATCTCTCTCTCTATCATCTCTCTGATCATCCCATTTATCCTAATGCCTTTGCTCACATTTTCCTGCCCACTGCCTACAACGCTGTGTAACCAGCTCTCTTTGTTCTAACACCACATCTAGATGTTGGGGTTTCTTACGGGCAATTTGAAGATGGCAAATGATGATGGAATGTTCAATCACACACTGAACTGCCCTCCTGGAGTGAAATACAGCACACAGTGCTTAACTGTTTCCCTGCTGGTATTTGGGGGGGAAACATTATTAGCTCAGGTATAGAACAGGTAACAGAAGGCAGACTGCACACTAAGGTTTCCTGCTGCCTCAGGGAGCAGTGCGATCAGTTTACCTTTTGATGGGTTGTTTTGTGCATGAATTAACAGGGTCACCATAAACCCCTTCAAGCCAGAGCAATCAGCCAGCTGTTGTAGTGGAAAGAAAGGTGAGTACAGTATGGGCTCCTGGCTCACCTGGACTCAGTCCAGCTGTCCCTTCAGAGAACTGCAACTGAGTGTTGGGGGGTAAAGGGAGAGAGACTCAGATGCGCACCCATTGCCTCGCAGAATTCTGGCAAGGGAGTATGCCTGCAGCTACCCTGAATGCCACCAGCAGCCAACAGGCCTGCACCTCCTCATTCGGACCTTCCTGGCCTTGCATCTGTTTCCCAAAATCTCCCATCTGTTCACTTGTGAGCCCCTCAATCTGTTATTCCTCCCCAAAGGATAATGCTCAGTGGTCCCCTGAAGCTGAGCAGACCATTTTAGCAGAGGCTCTCTATGCATGCACTCACTTGCAGTTCACTCATTTGCCCATTAATTCATTTATTTACAGAGTGTGTTGTTTTCGTGGGGAAAGGGACATCCCCAGGGAAGAACCTCTCATTAGAGTTCTTAACATTGAAGACCGCCTGTGATCAGTTAGACAATAACCACATGGCCAGGATTTGGAATAGATAATCAGGTCAGCTGATGGAGGCAGGCCTCTTCCCAAAGAGATTGGTGAGGCCAAGGAGAAATGGGGAACCCTCAGGACACCAATATGTCTCAGGCACTCTTGGTGCTGGCGGTGCAGGGATGAATCCATCAGTTTTTGTTCTCAAGTACTTCACAGTCCAGCCCATGCTACTCTGTGAAAATTGTGTGCACAGAGATGTCCACAGGGAGGAGGAAGATACCAGACCCTTGAGGACATTCAACACACATCAGTGCACTTCACCTTCCCATATAAAATTAACTTTTGAATGTGGAAGGGGAGCAAATGAGGGCCTAGAATTTGAGGGATGAAGTGGTGAGGGATGAAGCAAGACACAGCGTGGAGAGATTGACCAGGGGCCAAGCACAGATGCCACTATTCAGAGCATTAGGTTATTTCCACCAACATGAAAATGACAAAGCAAGGGGGTGGGGCCACCATGGATGATGAAATCTTGGAAAATCAGGCTGGGTGAGTGAAGAGGACATGGACATGGAATACAGGGAGACTTCTTAAAACAGGGAACAGGAAGACAGACAAAGACTAGAAAGAGGAAAATCAGACCTCAGAGAGTAGTGAATTACCTGTCACTCAGTAAGCGTTCCCTCTTCCTCACCCAATTCTGAATAAAGCAGAAAGGAAGTAACTGAGCTGCCCCACTGTTTTATTTGGGATTGATTGGCTTTGAAATCTGAAGCAGTAGAGTAGAGGGGAAACAATAGGCTATATTCATGGTGGCCTCTGATGCATGGTGATCTCAGGCTTTATCAGGTCATTCCACCATCCTGGGGTCTCCAGTACAGGGTCTGGGGTATGCGTGTAGGGGCAGGTAGCAAGATACGTGCTAGTGCCACAATTTTAGACAATTGGGAATACGCTCTCAGGCAGAAATTTGGCTTTGATGTACCTAGAGTCGTAGCTCTGAGATTTAGGACAGGTCTAAGTAGGAACAGAACTGCTAAGGAGGGAGACTGAGGCAGAAGGACAGAGAAGATGTCACCTCTGAGGACCAAGGCAAAACACATGTCTAGGGTTTTCCCAAGGCCTTGGAGAGCTGGCATCCTTGGCAATGACACACCTGCTAAGATGGCATTAACAGTGGTACTGTTTAGGGTTATCTCAGGGGAAGAGCACAGTGGTGGCACTGAGGGGACCCAAAAAAGGCTTGGTGGGAAGAAGGCCAGCACAAGAGGCTATAATAATAATCTCCTGATGTCCCAACGCTGGAATAAATGGAAGGCTTGAAATGGGCAGCACAGATGACATGGGAGAAAGAACACCAGCACAGGCTTTGAACTCAGTTGGACCTGGGTTTGATTTCTACCTCTCACCATGATGATGGTGGTGATGATGGTGCTGGTAGTGGTGACATTTATCATTGGTTACTGTGAGGGTTAAGTGAGATAATGATTAAGAAGTCCTTTGGGCATGGTAAGCCACCGATACATGCCAACTCTTACTACTACTGTGTTTCCCAAAAAACAAGACCTAGCTGGACCATCAGCTCTAATGCGTCTTTTGAAGCAAAAATTAATATAAGACCTGATCTTATTTTAGTATAAGACCTTGTCTATATAATGTAATATAATATATTAACATAACATAATGTAACGTAACGTAACGTAACATAACATAATATAATATAAATACAGGGTCTTACATTAAGTTTTGCTCCAAAAGATGTGTTAGAGCTGATGGTCTATAAGTCTTATTTTCAGGAAAACCCAATAAGAAGACCTGGGATCTTCCCTGGATTAGGTACATTCTGACCTCTTCCCACGACAGCTGTTTTCCAATTTCCTCCAAAATCACCACCACCATCACCACCACAATGACAATAAAATCAAGAGCTAACAGTTACAGAGCGTATATTACATGTCAATCATTCTAAGTGCTTTAAAAAAATAGTATCTCATCCTCAAAAACAGTCTTATGAAGCCAGTATTAGTATTATCTCCATTTTATAGATTTGGAAATCTAAGGAACAGAGAGGGTCATTGACTTGCTCAAAGTCACAAATGCACCTCCTCACAATTTCTGCGCCTTCTTCTGAGAAGCTTTTGCCCTCAGTCTGTTCTGGTTTGAGGCTTCAAACAGCCCCTCTCTGTGGCCCAGCAAATGGTAGGATCCAGCTGGATGGTTCTGCTTTCAGAATGGGGTGGGGAGCACTAGTGAAGAATGCTGCATAAATCTCCACCTTATGACCCGGGAGCCTTACTCCTAAGCCATAACTCCACATCCATCAGGCTGAGGCCTGGGAGTGTTATTAGTGAAAGCACTGGGGATAATTCCTTCCAGGAAAGGGCTCTTGGCTCTGTGATTCATTAAGTCTCCCCGCTCTTGGAGCTGCTTCTTGCTGAGGTGCCAGTGGCTCATTTTCACAGCAGTGTGAGAACATTCCTTTGTCCTCCAGCAATAGGGGTTCCAATGAAGACTTTTGATTTCCATTTTGCCCTGTAAGAGGAAGGCTGGGGAAGCGGAATTCTCATTAAATATTTATTGCCTTCTTCCCACCCCTTTCTCAGTATGTCAGACCCCAACAAACCTCCTTAATCACAGGGCAATCAAACTCTTATGAGCTGAAAGTGCTGACTGAGAAGGAGGGATACCAGACACACAGAGCAGAAGGGTGGAAGACAAGGTTTCTTCTGGAATGAGAAAGAATCGTATACTGGCCAGGTGACCATGAATGTGGCTTAGAATTTAGCAGATGGGAAATTTTGGAAACTAGAACGAATGTGCTCTCCAGTGACCATAGCTCACCAAGACCATGCTAATGTGTATGCCATCTCTCCCTGCCCTCTCAAATTGCCCCCCTCAAGCCAATTGAAGATTATATTCTCTGGTTCTGCTTGATCACATTTCTTTGTGGGATTACCCAAGTTTCCGCTCTTGACCATCCCCAAAGTTCCTACCAGCGTCTGTTTCATCTTGGGTCCTGGGAACTCAGTGACCCATCCATACCTGCTACACTGTCGCTATGACAGAAACAATGTCACCAGCCTAAAGGAATGTTCTAAAGTTTGGTCCCTCCCAGTATGGAAGGAGTGTGCCCACTCTCTCCCCCTTGGACACCTAGCTCTGCACCTTTATTTTAACCACTTGGGTGTGACAGTCTGTGCCAAAGCTCTGGGTCTTTGAGCCATTTGAGTCTGGTTTCCCCATCAAACTTAAGATCTCGATCCTCTCGATTTCCCACAATTACAGGGGAAAAACTTCCCCTGCCAATACAAGCCTTGTAGAATTCCCCCACTGTGGCTGTATCTGAAGAGACATGAGAAATGAGCCCAGTCACTGGGGTCTGGAAAAAGGTTAATTTTTGCTGAAGTGGGTGGAGGCCTGGAACTCTATCCCGAAGGCTCAGAAGGCAGTGACTAAACCAGGAAATCCACCTTCCTTGATTGAAATCTGCACCATTTCTTACTCTTTCTCAGCTGCGATGTGATCCTGGTCTGCAGAGCCTCCTCTCTCATTTGAGCCCCCAGGAGTAAAGTGGTCTTCACCTGTTGCTGACTCCCACTCCCCCAGCCTCTCCCATTTTGCCCAGCCACTCTGGAATCAGATTGACGAAACTGACACTTTGAGATTGTGTTTAAGTTTGGGGTAGTGTTCTTTCTAGCTCTCAAAAGCAATTATTTTAACCTTAACAAAGCCTCTCAAGAATCTTCATTGTAGATGGAAAAATGGAAACTCAGAGGGCCTAACGTTTTTACCCATTGAAACAGCCAATCAACACAAGCCTGGAAATGGACAAGTCTTCTGTAGTCCACAAACTTTAAAAAAATCATTCTGTTTTGTGTTCTCTCCCACATCCTGTCTTTGGGTCTCTTATCCACGTTTTTGGAAAGTGTCTAGAAGCTGTTTAAAGTTGTGAAAGCCGTCTTCATTGTAACCACCCTGGTCAGATGGGGATGGATGGGCTCAGAAGAAAGAAGAGGTCTAGACACCAATTTATCAGTTGTCCTGGAGCTCAGGGCCACTAGACACGCCCACCCCCACCCGTGGTTTAGGAATGAGTTCCCTGGAAGAACATCGATAGGCAAAGCTACTTTAATGTTACATAAGTAAAATTTGCATGTCAAATTATCACCTGCAACTTCTCTCATCCTATTTATGTGTTTTTAATCAGTCTCAATCATAAGTAGGCAAATGAAGGCTGCATAGCTACAACATTTGGGATATACCACTAGCAGTCCTGGAATTTAAGGCAGCAGAAGGGAGGACGAAGAATTTTAGCCAGGAACAGTATCAGAGAATATTCCCAACGGGCCTCTTTAGTATGAGTAGCACTGGCTGGGAGGCCCGACTATATCCCTGTCTGATGAATCACAACAGATTGGTATATAGGCTGGCAAAAGTCTTCCCCAAAGGGTTGGGTAATGAGAATCTTGGTAGGCTGCTGGGGCTGTCCTATTGCAAATGATGCTCACACAGGCTTAGGAATAAAGGATGAAACAATGGTTATCATCTTTAATAGCTAAATCTTATTTCAAAGGGTTGTAATAAGAGGTGATAATACCTGTAAACCAATAACCCAAGAGACAGTGATAGTAAACTATGTACTCTTCAGAAACTAGTAGAGAGTCTGTCTACCAAATAAACAAAAGAGGCAGTAGGAAACAGTAGCCAATTCCCTGGAGAGAGTGTTAGGCAAAAAGATAGAATCATCCTCGATCTACCACTGACTGGCTGTGTGTCCTTAAGGAACTCATTTTCTTATTTTGGAACCCCCATTTCCACCTCTGAATAATGAGGATGCTTTATTAATAGTCTTCCCTCAGCCCTTCCAACTCTAAAATTGTATCAGTTTGTGAGAATGCAAGCGATATCCCTTGTTAATAAGTGCAGGAAAGTTCTCTGTCCTTGGAACACCTTCCAATAAGTCATTCTGAGTTATGTAACTAGTGAAGTTTTCCAGATTATACTGAAAATGAAAGTTCTCACAGTCAGCACTAAGTCATGGCCCCAGAAACTGGAATCACATGCTGGAAGCTCTTCCAGAAGAATCCCATTGAATGGTGTCCTTGAGACAGACCTGGGGTTCCCCAGGGATTGACTCACTTTATAACCAAGCCAACTGCCTAAAAGTGCCTGGCTCTTGCCAAAGACATAAGGAAACTACTGGGTTTTCCTTTAAAATATTTTCTCCAATTCAAGATGAGTCCATAAATTTAGATACTCTGAATTATGTTCGGATCATTTAAAAAGATTTTCTAGTCGTTTTTTAGAAGTTTTAAAGAAAACTTTCTGATTATAAAAAGGACACAAAAAATTCAAAATACTGCACTTCCAACAATTATAGTTGTATAGCACATTTTCTGGATGCAGTCTTTTAATAGTGGCCACTCTGCGTTACAGATAACAGAAATAATTAGAAAATACTTCCTATGCAAATACAGGCATACCTCGTTTTACTGCATTTTGCTGACATTATGTTTTAATCAACATGGGGCAAGACCCTCCACCAGCAAAAAGATTACAACTTGCTGAAGGCTCAGATGATGGTTAGCATTTTTTAGCAATAAGATATTTCTTAATTAAGGTATGTAAATTATTTTGTCCTAATGCTATTGACCAATCTATACTACAGTATACTATAAACATACTTTTTATATGCACTTGGAATCCAAAAATTCACGTGACTTGTTTTATTGTGATGTTTGCTTTATTGCAGGGGTTTGGAATTGAACCTGCAATATCTCTGAGGTATGCCTGCATTGATCTTTTCTTAAAATGCAGGGGGAATCAGGCATTTGATAAGACCATTATACTCAAAAGAAGGAGACTCTGCATCCTGATTCTGTCTCTAGATTGATTTTGGCCAAGCCAATGACCCTTTCTGGGCCTGTATATTGCTAGATGTAAAATGAGGAAGTTGAAATTCATGTGTCTTAATTTTATTTCTTTCATGTATCTTAGATTAGTTAGGACCCTTTTGATGGTGCTTTGAGACAGAACCCACCCCATTAAGTGAAGCATAAAATCATTGGCTCAATGAAATGAAGGACCCAAGGATAGATTTACATTTAGGTATGGCTGGCCCAGGGGACAAAATGATGTCTTCAGAGCCTAGTGCCTCCCACCCATCTGTAAGCCCTTCCTTAAGGTATGTAAGTTTCTTTTCTAAATGCCATAGTAGGGCCAGATGAGCACATGAGGTCCAGAGCTAACATCTTGGAAAAAAGGCTTCTCTTTCTCAACAGCTGAACCAAGCACTCTGTTCCTGAATCTTACTGTCTTGAATTAGGTCACTTGGCCAGTCTGATCCAATCACTGGGTCTAGGAAAATCAAAAACACCAACAGCCTTACACCAATCAAGGTCCTCCCAGGAGGAGAGGTGAACTCCATTCAAACCAAGGGGCTGAGCGTAGGGAATGGTTATTTCCCAAAGAAGATTATGAGTGCTCTTTTGCTAAAAGAATGTTGCATCATAGGCAGCCATAACAAAGGTTTAACCACAGATACATCCCAAGAATCTGATGAAACTCTGAGCATTTTCCTAGGAAAAAAGCATATGTACAAACACAAAACCAAAACCAAATACAGAGGTTACACAAGGAATCAAAGGAGTCAAAGACACCACGAAACTTGTCCTCAGAACCCAGTGACTGTTATAAAATACCTCCTTTAGGAATTGTTCTAAAATGATTCTGATATTGGTGAGGACTCGCCTGGCTGGAAAATGCAAATTCTTGTGCTCTGTTTGGGACAAGACACATGAGGAGCCCCTCATTTAATCCCCTTTAACTGTGATGCCCTGCAGTCTAGGTTTCACATGTTGCATAGGCACTTCCTTACATTCTGGCAGACGTAGAAATTGCTGCAGCCTTTTTGAATGGCCATTTTGCACTATGTATCAGAAGTATTAAACTGCCAATGCCCTTCGACCCAGAAATTCCACTTCTGGGAATCTAGCCTAAGGAAATCACCAGAAATATAAAATAGCTTGATGCACAAATATGTTAATTGTCTCATTTGTATAACAGAAATGAGAGTGTGAATTTTCATCAGTGGCCAATGGTTAGGTAAACTGTGAAGCTATCATGCAGTTATTAAGCACACTATTTAAAGTGATACAACACAGGAAAAAATATTCCAGTGTTGAAAGATAAATTAAGATATGAGGTTAAATAAACAATACTATTATATATGTACTATATATATACATATATATTATATATGTACAATATATATATCATTGAATAGTGTATATGTACAGTATTGTACAAGACAGTGATTTGTAAAAATATATTAAGATATTCATAAAGAAAAGGAATTAAGCTGTTCTTGAGATCAGGTACTGAATTCACGCTTCTTTGCCACCTCTTTTTTCTCATTATCTTATGAACATAATTTACTTTATAATGAAAAATAATTTCTTGAAATTAACAAATAAATGATAAATGAGTGTATAAATTAATATGTAAGTAAATATTTATGGATCTAGGAGGTGGCAGGCATGGGGGGAAGGCATATAGATGAGATTATTGGGACCACTGAAGGAATTTGAATGTAGGCTATAGATTAAATAAAATAGTATTGTATCAATGTTGAATGTCATTGTTCTTAGTAAATACCCAGTAAATACATAGGGATAAAGAAGCAAGTTGTCTTCAAATGACTCTCAAAACATTTCGGGAAAAAAATACGTGTATTATATTTTAGAGAGCTAGAGCTACAGATAGAGAAAGAGAGAGAGGTGGGGGAGAGAGAGGGAACGAGAGAGAACGTGTAAATGGGACAATATAAGGTAAAGTTTTCATTGAGGTTTTTTTTGTTGATGAGTGAAGACAAGATATACAACCCTTGGTACTTCCAGAACACTAAGTTTGCGTAAAATAAACAAATTAAATATTCTCTTTTGATACTAGCTAAAGACTGGATTGAGAAAGCCACTGTAGAGTTAAACGAAATCAGAGGGATTTGCAACTTGTATCTCAGATGGAAGAGCTTTGTCCCTTGAAGTTCCAGGTCTCAAAATGGCTTTAGTGGAGATGTTGCCCTAGCAGACATTCCTCTAGGTTTAGAGGAGCCAGAATATAGGAGCTAAAGAGGACTTGGAGGACATTTTGTTCAGCAAGTTGCATCCATCCATTGTGGGTTCATCAAACATGCTTTGCTATATGAAACAGCAAATTAGAAAGTATCCAGGATGATCCTTATGCACCCAGAAACCTAAATATCCTCACTGACATTTCCCTCTAGGGTGACCAACTTTTTGGCCCTGGGACTGGGATTTCCCAAGACACAGGGCTTTCAATGCTGAAACTAGGACTCTTGGTTGGTCATCCTACCTGTCAATCTATCATCTGGTGCTTCCAACCTAATGCTGCTTCTCCCTGTCTGCCCCACCACTATCTTAGCCCCTTACCTCTCCTCTGCTTTACTTAACAGACCAGTCTCCCCACACCCTGTAACCTGTGCTCACAACTTCACCACAATGCTGGTTTTGGAAAGTATTTCTGATCATGTCAAACCTCTCCTTCAGACCCCTGAAAGACCTCACACTACTGGTCAGAAAAAGACACACATCCATTACATGGCCCATGAAGCCCCACATGACCATGCCCCTGTCTGCCCTAGGTCTCCTCATTCACCATCCTCTCTCCAGGCATTCTCCATAGCCACCATGGCTTCCTTTTGTCCTTTATTTGTGTCCTGTGGTACTTAATTTTATGTGTCAACTTGGTGAGGTCATGGTTCTCAGATATTTGATCAATACCAGTTTTGATATTGTTGTGAGTGCATTCTTTAAGAGATTAACATTTAAACAATAGACCTTTGAGTACAGCAGATTGCCCACCATGATGTGGGTGGGCCCCACCCAATCAGTTGAAAGCTTTAAGAATAACAATAGCAGTTCTCTAAGGAAGAGAGAATTATGCCTCCAGACTATCTTTAAGCTCATCAGTTCTTCTCTGGGCCTCTAGCCTGCCAGCCTGCCTTACAGATTTCAGACTAGCCAGCCCCCACAATCTCATGAGCCAATTACTTAAAATAGGGCTCTTTTTCTCATACCTCCTATTATGTTTCCCCGAAAATAAGACCTAGCTGGATCATCAGCTCTAATGCATCTTTTGGAGCAAAAATTAATATAAGACCCAGTCTTTATATTATATTATATTATATTATATTATATTATATTATATTATATTATATTATATTATATTATATATATTATATTATGTATTGTATATTACATTACATTACATTACATTACATTACATTATATTATATTATATTATATTATAAAGACCCGGTCTTATATCATAGTAAAATAAGTCTGGGTCTTATATTAATTTTTGCTCCAAAAGATGCATTAGAGCTGAGAGTCAGGCTAGGTCTTATTTTCAGGGAAACACAGTATTGGTTCTGTTTTTCTGGAGAACCCTGATTAATACATGCTCTTATTCCAGGAAGAGGTTTTTCCATTTTAGTTATTCCTGACCTCTCTGACTAGCTCAACTACTATTCCACCCCTTTTACTTTATGGATGGGGAAACTGAGGTCTGTAAACTCAAGAGTGTGCTGAGACTGTATCAACTGGTTTTGCAATTACATCCAATTATTACCTTTGTGTTGAGTTATTTTGAAAACTACAAGTGCTTCAGATAATCAGTAGTTGTCAATCCTAACAGCTAAGCAATATGAAAAATACAATTATCCAAGCTCATCCAGAATCACTGTTTATCTCCATTCTCTCTTCTAGTAAGAAAAAAAGAAAATTAGAGTGTGGTCTACAAAGGAAAAGAAAAAAGAAGGCTGATTAGTGATTTTTTTTCCTAGGCTAAATCCTTGGAATACATATGAGCTTAAACATCTATGTGATTGTTCTTTTGCTTGAGTTTGAAAAATGAGTGCAAAAATCTATTGCACACTTGTCCATGACATACTCATTCATTCAGAAAGGCATTAAAGCAAATAATTACAGAATACCTACTATGTGGCAGGTACTTTACCAGGCACCAAGTGGGAAAGGACAGAAATGAATTAGGCAGTTACCACCTTCAAGTTGCTTATAATCCCTTGAAAGTGGTAATGTGTCCAAGACAAAATAGACTGGCACATTCCAATTAGGATTCAAAGTTGTGTAGAGAAGAGGGAATTCACTTCCTGCTGGATGACTTGGAAAGGCAAGAGACAGGAGGAGGTTGTGGAATGAGGCTTTAAAAGGTGAATGTGGTTTTGAAATGCAGACTGGGAGAGAGGCTATTTCATGTTGAAATACTGAGAAAAACAGCTAAAACCAAAACCTGGAGGCTAAAAAAAAAAAAAAAAAAAAGGCAAGGATATATTTAATCAAATTTAATCAAATTTTGTTTTATGGTCTGGAGTATAGGTGAATCCTTTAGTCATTCATTCATTCATCCATTCATCTGTTCATTCATTCAACAGATATCTTTTAAATGCTCCCTCTGTGGGAGTCACTGAGTTAGGTCCAGATTTCAGACACAGGAAATCACAATTTTTATGGTCCCTGCTTCTGGAAGTTTCCAGTCTCATGGCAACATGGACTTCATTCAGTATTTAACCTCCTGGTTGTTCAATTACAGGTTGAGGGAAGGGCTGTGAAGTAAGGAAACAGGCCCTTTGAGGACAGATGACAAAGAAACTTGACTTGGTGGCCCCAAAGGGGAAGAGACCCTGAGATGAGAGCTAGCAGGGTTAGGAGTTAATTAAATGGGGGAAAGATGGGTAGAAATGGGAAATGATGATTCAAATAGAAGGAAAGGGGTGTTTAAAGGCTCTGTGGAGAGAGAGGTGGTTAAATAATGGCTAACACCTACCTCATTTATCCTAGGGAATTTTTTAGGCCTGTCTGTGACTTTAGTATTGCCCAAATGGTGGGGGTTTTTGTTTTGTTTTGTTTTTCGTTTTTTTGTTTTTCCACATGGCAATGAGTTTCCAAACTGGCCACAGATTAAAGTCACAATAAGGGTTGTGCGTATACTTTTTAAAGCTACCAACTCATGACTCATCTTCCCATGATTATGAGTTAATTGGTCTGAAGGGTGGCCTGGGTATTGGCTCCAGGGTCTTCCCCTGTGCAGCTGAGTTTGAGGCCCACCCAGCCTCCAGATGATGAGTTCACCCAGTTCTCGAATAGGTTAGCGGCTCAGGGTTAGCAGGGAGCTTTTGAACGTGTAGAGGCTGCCAACAAATCCGTCTTGTGAAAACTCAGCAGTGGGATCCTGTTCTGTAATTCCTGACTCTGCCAACCAGGAGAACTTGGCGATTATTCCAAAGTCAAATCTCTAGACGTTGGCCATCAACAAATAAGCACTCATGATAGGATTCACCTCTCTGACTTCTCCAAGAAGAGTGAGTCATTTCCGTTTGCTTCCCACAGTGCTTTGGGGTATCTTTCTTGGCATTTCTGCTTGTTAGAATTGTGTTCTCTCTCTCTCTTTCTCTCTCTCTCTCTCTCTCTCTCTCTCTCTTTCCTCTCCTCTCCTCTCCTCTCCTCTCCTCTCTTCTCCTCTTCTTCTCTCTCTCTCTCTCTCTCTCTCTCTCTCTCTCTCTCTCTCTCTCTCTCTCTCTCTCTCTCTCTCTCTTCTTGTCTGTTGGCCCTTTAACAATAAGGTGTCTCTTAGTCTCCCTTATAGCTCTTTCGAGAGCCGTGCACCCAATTCTGCAGATAGTTGATGCCCAGTAACTGTGGGAAAGGCAGAGGTTTCTCTGAAAACCTGAGCATTGCCATTCTTCTACCCCTAGAGCACAGACTCAAAGCAAACCCTGGTGGACCGGGAGGTGCCGAGGGAGACAAAGGCGGGCCTGTGTCCATAGTCTGACTCTACCCTTCACTAGCTGGTGGACTCTATTACCACTTCCCTGCTTGGAGCCTCTGGCGCCTCATCTGTTAAGTGGGGACAATCAAACTTAACTGTAGAAGAAAATGGGCCGTTAAAAGGGCACTCTATACATACCTGGCCGTTTAGTAGGTCCATAGCGAATCGGTAAGGAAAACTGGTAATAAATAGTGTGTTTCCCTGAAAACAAGACCTAGTTGGACCATCAGCTTTATGTGTCTTTGGGAGTAAAAATTAATTTAAGACCCTGTCTTATTTTACTATAATATAAGACCGGGTATAACATAATATAATATAATATAATATAATATAATATAATATAATATAATATAATATAATGCAATGCAATGCAATGCAATGCAATACAATACAATACAATACAATATGAATAGAATAGACTAGAATACTGAGTATAATATATATAATATCAGGTCTTATATTAATTTTTGCTCCAAAGAACACATTAGAGCTGATGGTCTGGTTAGGTCTTATTTTTAAGTAAACACGGTATAGACAGCCATTACTAAATGCAGGGGGAATCACCCTGGTTAAAGGCATGAGTGCCCCAAACTCTAGCCTGAATCATCCTCCAGGAAAACTGGGACTCTCCATCTCCAGGTTGAGTGACCTCCCTTCACACACTCTGTACCTCGTTTATTCATCTGTCCCCCCTCCTACTCAGACTGTAAACACCAGAGCACAGAGACCTTGTCTTATTTCCCACTAGACCCCCAGCTCTGACACATGGCCTGGCCCATCTTAGATGCTCAGTAATATACTTAGTTCATCAGCAAAATGGTGGCCAAAGTACCCTCCTGGTTGACGAAAAAGAGTTAGACCTGATGCTCACTTGAAAGTCTTCTATCCCTGAGATGGTTGGTTATTGGAAAGTCCCCTGACCTCCCAAGCCCTAGTTTCTCATGTGCTCAATGTCAAGGTGAGTTGGTCATCTCTGTGGACCGTACTTCTAGCCTTTGAATCATGATGATTCAAGAACTATTCTTTCTGTACCTGACACCATGGATCAGGCCCACAGAAGAGATGTAAAAGAGGAATTATTTTTGGCTCCATCTACTAGACCAAGGTTTCTTTTATGAAATTAATTTGAGCTCATCAGTGTATTCATTTACACATTTGTATATTCATTCATGCAATATTAATTGAGAATCTGCAATGTAATGTTTATTTTGCTACATCTTGTGAATACTGAAAAGAATACAGCAGAATCCCTATTCTCCAACAGGCAGTGGTCAACCAGAGGAATACAAAAACATGAACCCACCATTTTAATATGGGGAGTATTCTGCTATAGATATTCCCAAGGTATAATGACTCTTCTCGAGAGAGGAACCAAATTAATCTCACGTGGATGAGTAGGGTGTTATGGGTCATGGAACATGAAGGACTTCTTGGTGAATTAATCTTGGAGAATGAATAGACACTCTCACAAAAAACAAAAAAGGAAGGAGAAACAAGTGGTTGAAGGAAGCATATCCAAGAGCATAGAGCTAAGAAATAGTGTGGAGTATTCTGGCTCCTACAAATACAGTTCTTTCTGGCTGACAACGACAATGAAGGTGTTGTGGGAGCGAGAACTAAAGTGAGAGTTAGCCAGAAGCCAAATCCAACAGGGCTGCTGGCCCCTCCTAACCATGAGTGGCTGGCTTTACAAAGATCAAGCTTCCACGAGGAACCAGGAGCCCTTGGTAAAGGAAAACACAGTTCGCACCCTGGGATCCATGCCTGCTCTCTCACCGTGTGTGAGTCCCAGGGCTGATTCTGGTCTGTGGCCACGGTCTGATCTGGGTGTAGCCGCCTTTATGACATATTTTCCCAGCTCCTTATCACAGCTTCTGCTCTTGTTATGGCAACAGCTGTGAATGTCTCCAGTAGGGTGGGTCATGCCCCTCGATTACTTATCTCTACTCCATTCCTCAGTGTTGTTTCAGTTGGCTGAAAGGTGCGCTCCTCACAGGGAGAAGAGGATGGGAACGCTACTGAGTATCAGCTAATCTTCTCCTCCCACTAAGACTCCATGCGCAAACATTAGCCAGCTTTCAGCTGAGATGCAGGACTTGTATTTGCTTCTTCATGATCCTGGATGTCCAGGACAAATCAACAAGCAGTCTGTCAGAGCAGACCTAAAGGTCACGTGGTGTAATGTCTGCTTATGAGCTTTGAGAGTCAGACAGACCTGGGTTCATGTTCCGCCTTTGCCACTTCCTGGCTCTGGGTCTTTGCAAAGTAATTGATTTGGTGTCTTCAGTTTCCTCGTTTGTAATATAAGGATCAGAACACCTACCTTCTAAGCTGATGTTGCAGATTCAACAGGGCCGACACGTAAAGCACCTGGAGAACTGTCTGACACATGGCAAGCACTTAATTCCCATTCATCATCATCATCTAAAATAAACCTTATTAAATCAAGTTGACAGCACATAAGTCCGACAGACACAACACCTAATTCCAGCCTTTGCTCCCCAAAAAAATCTCAGTGGATTTTGGAAACATTACTGAATCTTCCGTCACCACCTCAGTTTCCTACCATGACAGAGGAGGGTAGATTTGGTGATCTGCCTATGAACATTTTCAGTTCTGATAACCTAAAGTTTCTTGAATAAGACTGATACCCATGTATATCCCACTCTTGGTCTGGGTCACCACCCAATGACTGTTCTGTGTAAAGACACAGGAGCAATGGACTTTATTAAATACCCAGAAGGTTTCAGATTAGATTACAAATGATTTTTCATAGCTTAATTTTTTCTAAAGCTTTCCCAATAGCAACTTTATTCTCAGTCCAGCAGAGTACGTATACATGGTTTTCAGCGATCAGAGAACTCTTTGCATAGCACCATCAAGTATTCCTATGAGCTCTGTGAGAGAGGAAGAGTGCTTCTTTTCTTTTCTGTGTTTTCAGCCCCTATCACGTGGCATGAGCCATGATGAGTTCTGTGCACATATTTATTCGTTGAATAAATAAAAGAATGAGTGAACTAGTCAGTGAATGAGTGAACACACACCTCTAATTGCTCCTAAGGTATACATGAAATCAAAGAGTGTGGAGGTAACAATTTTCAGGGAATCATAGGACCTCAGAGACAAAAGGGATTTAAAGTCTGAGAATCTTTCTATATGATTCTGACAGTGCCTGTCTGTGTCAGCTGTTGGAGAACCCGGTGCCTCCCAAGGCGAGGCATTTCACTTTTGGGCGATTATGTGTGTGAGAGAGTCCTTTCTTTTATTACTGAGCCTGAGTCTGTCTTCTGCTGCAATTAGAAGAGGTAACAGGTTATAGACCTATTATCTAGGGAGGTTAATTGGGCACACACACAAAACCACTGGGAAGAGAGAGAGAGAAGGGGGAGCTGTCATACAATGGGGTCGGCAGAGTCCAAGGACTGTGTTTGGCTTTGTGATGGCATTCAGGGCTGCCTAGGAAAGTAATTCGTGCCAACCAAGTTTACAGGATATCAATATATGAACTTGATCACAATTTATTAATTTTAAATATAGAACCTTTTTTTTAACAACACCAAGACACTCTTATCTGCTATCTAAGCCATGTGAGAAGTCAACCTGAACTTCGAAAGGTAGCTTAGTGGGGTGATTTTGAGACCTGTTTCTCCTAGGCTCCTGAGAGTGGTGGATGAAACAACCCTCCACCATAGCAGAGGATACCTCTCAGGGGATAGAATAAGATGGGTCCTCCAGGTCAGGTTCATTTCCATGAAAGAGCCCCACTACCTGAACCGCCTTTATCTTCCCTTTTCTGCTCTTGGTGCAGATAACACTCTGTCTATTGCAGGATGTGGCAGTTTTGTACATTCAGTGCAGCATGGAACGAGCCAGGTTGATGTTTTCTGCTCTTTCTTCCTGTCAGTGATTGAATTAGGCATCTGTTTCTGTCAATGGATCACCCTGTAGCTAGTGTTAAATTTTGAGATATGCCAACACAGTTATGTCATTCTCAGACCCACCCTGGTCATCTCGATAAACTCATACCTTCCTACATTCCCTTAGCCTCTCATTTCCTGACTTTTCCTTGGGTTGGGCTTGTTTATACTTCCATGAGATCACTGATTTGACAGTTTTATCAGGTAGCCCCAACCTATAGGGACCTCAGTATCCATTCTGGTCCCCTTCTCCCTATTGACTTCCTCTACTGTATAGATATTTCCCAGCCTCCAGGTGAAGCTAGGGATGGCCATGTAACACTGTGCTGGCCAGTGAGTTATAAATGGAAATCCCCCAGCCTTCTTCCTTCCTCTCCCCTGAACTGTGTGGCTTATTTTGGTACTATGCTCATTAACATCAAGCCTACAAGATTTGGATCCATATTGTGACCTGGGGAGAGCCAGGCTCATTCCTCCTAATTTTGGGATCCTCCTGGCTTCTCAGCTGTAAATCAGCCTCTTGAAGATCCAAGCTTCTGTCATACCAGCTGCTGGAGTTGTCATCCTATGAGACCTGACCCTACCCTCTAAGAGAGTAACTTGTTTGGTTACTGGCAGAAGAGACAGATGTGCAAAATCACAGATCAGGAAATGTGATGGCTTGCCACCTTGGCCAAAGCAAGTTGAAAGACTCAGTAATTTAATTCCAACAAGAATAGGCAGGTATACCAAGGAGGAGAATGCCTTTTAATCCTAAAGTCATGTACCTTTTAAGGTAGCTTAAAAAGTCAGAGTGGTTTAGAGAGTAGTCTTTGGAGTCAGGTCAATGTAACTTTGAATCTTCGCTCTAGCATTTCCTAGTTGTGTTACTCTGGGCTGATTACTTGACCTCTCTCAGATTCTGTTTCCTCATATGTTAAATGGGAATCATATAAGAATCTAATTCATAAGATTGAAAGGGACTCAAGACAATACATGAAAGCAGTTAATAAATGAGAAGGTACCTATTACCAGGCAGGAGATGATTAATCTTGAGCCCAATATCCTGATAAAAGAACCAGAATAGTATAGGGAATTGGGTTCCAACAGCAAAAATAACTTACACATCTGCTGTGACATGAGATCCTGGACCTCCCCGTATGGCCCCTCAATACCAAAGAGGTAAAGAGTTGCTTCCACGTGAGGAGAAAAATCTAAGGCAACCATAAATGCTATCTGTTCCCACTCTAAGAACGACAGAGATGTTAGCCAGACATTCTCACAACATTCATCTTTAGGAAGATGTATCACAGTAAGAACACAGACTTTTGAGTCAGAATGACCAGGGTTTGAATATCTCTTCCTGCCTGTGTGGACTTGGATATGTTATCTGACCTTCCTGTGCTTTGATTTTCTCATTTGAGACATGACTGTGTAGTTCCAGCTGCTTCCTACGGTAGCTTATTGCTCATAGATTCTGATGCAAGTTTTTTTTAGTAAGTGTTTTGTTTTTTGTTTGTTTGTTTGTTTTAGCCATCCATGCCTAGTGTGATTTCAAAGGGGAGCCATGTAAATGGAAAGGGAGGTATCTGGCCCTAACTTCTTACCCTCACAGCCACAAATTCCTGGGTGGATCCTGGCTCAGTCTGGGTGGGAAGAGGTGTGTCTGAGGCCTGGTTTCAATCTCGTTTGTCCCTGGAGAAAATTCAAGTTCTATTTTTGGCATTCCTTGAACAAATGTGGAGAAAGCTCAAAGGCGGGGGGTGGGGGGAACCCAAGTTTGCTTAATCACCGGTTTCTGAGGCATCCATACATTCCTTTTTCAGTACCAGTTCTCCGCTGCATGACTATGTTGTTTTCTTCTTTCTCTAGTTCATTCTGAGGTCTTGTTTCTTTTCAACAGTATAGCAAGGGATTTAATAATTGATTTGTGTAGTGTGAAAGTCTCACAGAGATCAGTACCCAAAACCTTACATTTTACAAATGAGACAGCTAAGTTATAGCAGCCTGGCTTATCTTAAAACTCACAATTTAGTTAATAGCAGAGACAAGACTTGATCTCTGAGAGTCCTACCTAGGCCTATTTCCTCCATGCCCAGGTAAAGAGATATCTGTTCTGGATACCACTGTTGTTTTAAACAAGGCTTCCCGGGAAGTGGCATGGTATGACAGAAAAAGAACAACCTTGGATTTATGATTAGGCTACTTTCCATAAGAGCATGTACTGTGTTTCCCCGAAAATAAGACCTAGCTGGACAATCAGCTATAATGCGTCTTTTAAAACAAAAATTAATATAAGACCTGGTCTTATATAAGACCCAGTATTTTATATTATATTATATTATAGTATAGTATATTATATTATACACAGTATTATATTATATTATATTATATTACATTATATTACATTATATTATATTATATTACATTATAACTGGTCTTATAGTAAAATAAGACCGGATTTTATGTTTATTTTTGCTCCAAAAGATGCATTAGAACTGATTAGGCTAGGTCTTATTTTGGGGAAACATGGTAGTACAGTCACTAGGGTCCTGTTAGTTCTCAATAACTGAGAGCACTGTATTCGTCAGCCAGGTTTTGTTTCTTCTGAGGCCTCTCTCTTTGGCTTACAGACGGTTGCCTTCTCCTGGTGTCTGCCCTTGGTCTTTTCTCTGTGTGCGCACACCTCTGGTACCCCTTTTGTGTCCAGATTTCCTCTTCTTGAAGGATATAATTCAGAGTGGATAAGGGCCCACCCCAAAGATCTCATGTTAACTTAAGTATCTCCTTAAATGCCTTATCTCCAAATGCAATCACATTGTGAGGTACTGGGTGTGAGGGCTTCATATATGAGTTCTGGGAGGCCTCAGTTCAGCCCATGTCGGCCATTGTTTCATTATTTTACATTTTACCAAGTCTCACGAATAAGAATTTGTACTCATGTTTGTCTGTCTCGTAAACCTTTAATCACATCACCATATTCATGCTTCTCTAACTTGAGAAGTTTATGAAACACGATGCCATGTGGCCAGGGTGATATGATATTGACATCAGACTCAAAAGGAATCGCTGGTTAAGAATGTCAGCTGTAGGCCCTCTGTCATTTCTTCATGTATTCTTCCATTTCTCCCTTTGCACGAAGCAATAAGGCTAAATGATTTTGTCATCAGCGGAACTTGCTGTGCCCACCATCTATTCTTTCTTCTTCTGGTAACAGATTTTTTTTTTTTTTTTAATCGTTTGGAACACTCTTCTCCCTCATTCTTAGTCTATGTGATTTCTGCGGGGCTGACATCCCTGCAGCCTCCAGGAATAGAGATGTAATCCAGGCGTGCACTAAAATGTAGAACAATCTACCTGGATTAAATATTTTACTCAGGGTTTCTCTAACACAATTCAAAACTTTCCTAAAATGATTAGAAAAGAGACACTGTCATCTGCAGATTCTAGGCACTTAAGGGATAGCTAAGCCATGCGCCATCTTGGCCACTTTATAAATAGAGTCCAGCTGGAAATGGAGCTTACAGAGAATATCAGAATCAAGAGACAAGTGGGAAACATTTTTTGAGTGGTGACATTGAGCCACAGCAAACACTATATGAAAGCCTCTTGCATTCCTGGGTATCTGAATAATTAATTCCTCTTTTTATTTGAAAATAGTTTGAGTTGTATGGCAGTCCACTGTAGCAGAAAGATACCTGACTAGAGAAATCAGGCTGTAATCTAAATTTGTTTGACCCAAAGGCTTGAGTTTTCCATGTACGCTTCAGGTGAAGAACAGTTGCTTCTGCCTCTCGACAGGGATTAGCTTAGGTTACTTACCCCAGAGACAGAGCATGATGTAAAAATGTGGTTAGAGTCCCGAGGTTGACAACATGTGTTTATCTTCTCTAGAAGATCATAATGCTATTCTGTGTTCTTATGCCTAAAAACCTTTGCCCCACTATTTTGTCCAGTTTTATAGTTGTCTACACTGGGAAGGTGAGCCCAATATCTGTTACACTATCATGGTTGGAGGAAGACCCTATTTATTTTAAAAAATAAACGACTGTAAGAGTTTTGCCAATTTTTCTGAAATATCATCTGTGAAAGGCGTAGTGAACATTGTGTAAATGTTGACCAGAAGAGGCTTAAAGAAAGAACTTAAGAAGGAATTTGAGCTTGTCGATTTACAAGGCTGACGTCCACAGCATGTCAAGATATTATAAAAAATTAGCGAGAAGTTTCTGGTTATGCCACAGACTAACCCTGTGATCTTGGGTAAATCACTTCACTGATCTAAATTTCCGTTGTCAAGAAGATATGGTAGAAAGTATTCTAAAATACTGGCCCTGATGCTATACTAATATTAATTCTAATACTAATTTTAATTCTAATGCTAATAGTAACACTAGCAGCTTTCCTCTACTGAATGCTTACAGTGATTGGGCACATGCTTAACTTTATGTACATCTCTGCTAGTTCTCAGAAGGATCTTGCAAGGAATTATTGTATCTCTTTTTACCACTGGGGAAAATGAAGGACAGGTTTGCCCAGGTCCCACAATTTATAGTTGGTGGAGCTGATTTGTGAAGGCAGGTCTGTTAGATTCCAACACCCATGCTCTTTATTGCCATAAGCTTTTCTTCCATAACTATTACATGGACCCATGGGGATCACCTCAGACCATATAGGAGAATGTGCCCTTCCTGGTGTAAGCCTTGGTGTGTTCTTCCTGTGCTGTTAACCCCTTCA
The DNA here is from genome assembly GCF_964194185.1 of Rhinolophus hipposideros. Taxonomy (NCBI): domain Eukaryota; kingdom Metazoa; phylum Chordata; class Mammalia; order Chiroptera; family Rhinolophidae; genus Rhinolophus; species Rhinolophus hipposideros. Next base: position 15,499,547 of record NC_138067.1, read on the forward strand.
CTCCCCAGCTGTGCAGGATTTAGCACAAGAGACCCCAACCTAAGGTTGTGTACATCCCTCTTGCTAATGAAGCAACCCTTCAAATGATGGCTTTTGGTCCATTAGTACTTTCTAGTGTCTCATTTATGCATTTCTTACTGGTTCTATAGGTTAATTTACTGGGGTGAAGTGGAGGGTGAGGGAGAAGAGTGAGTAAAAACTTATTAATCTTTAATTTTCCTGCTTTGGAAATTAGAGACTCAGATGTTTCTATAAGGCAACATTAATAATGCATTTATCATTTCAAGCCCCTAACCCCTTAAGTTCTTCAAACAGAATTAAAAAAATCCTGAACTACTAAATCATTGCATTGAATAGAGAGAGGGAAGACCTCTAAAATGACACTAATCTATTTATTCTCCTCCTCATCGCCTCACCACTCAGAATGGAGTGGCTGCTGTCACGACTCTTTCTTTCTGCCTCAAAGCTTCTTTAGAACTTCTCGCCAGTTAGGTACTGATGTTTCTTCACCTAGCCATCTCTATGCTACCAGCCATTTTTTCCCCACAGGCAGAGGCCATACAAATGAAGTGCAGGCATAGTTAATGGCACAGCTACTCTTTGTAAACACATCACACTGGTTTTTTTCTCTTGTTTTTTTTCCTTCTTCTCTGGTTGTTGTTTGGGGGTATGAGGACATATTCTTAGAACATATGCGTAAAACATAGACTTCGTCGGCCAGCCTAGGTTGGCCTAGTTTCAGGGACTGAAGACCTTGGGGTCCTGTCCCACCCATTTTTTAGACCAATGCCGATGAAGGCTGAGAAGACCCTAGGAGACTGGTAGCTACCTTCAAAGGGAGTCAGAATTAGTCTTGCTACCCTAGAGTGTGTATTGTGTCTGGGACAGGATGGGAGGGCATCTCAGCAGTCATCCACATGCACTCTTTCACAAACAACTCGCCCCCACCTCCCCCTTGGTCTTGGTGACAACTTCCAATCCTAGTCTTATCTCTCCCTGAATACAGGTTTGTTTGGTGTGCACAATTTGTTTGGTGTGTTTGGTGTGCACAATTTCTAAGCAGTTACCAAACCCTGACAAATGGGGGATCATCTCTTCCACCCATCTCATCTCCTGGCTAATTGTAGGCACTCTATTTCATTCATTCAAAAATTGAATAGATTGAATGGATGAATGCATAAATGAATGCCACCCTACCAGATACCCTACCATGATTACTTTTATACTACCTTTACTTAGGAATATAAACAAAACTCTACCTGGGGTTCCCCACACAGAGGACAGGGCCCTTCCCCACCACCAGTATTTCATTTTATTCTGCCAAACACCTTTTGAGAAGCCCACCTTACCATTGACCCAGTTCTGCCCATTTGGCCTCTCTCCCTACCCTAGCTGCCCTACTGTTTGGTGATTGAGCCAACAGTTATCATGATAAATTCTGGCGAATCCCTTCATGGTGCCCAGACACTTGGATGGACACCGCTGGTATGTTTCATTAGCAGACTGAAACATTCATTCATAGCTGAAATATATTTTTCATTCACAAAGGATCTAGGAATGTCTGCAGAATATGCCGTTTTACATTTCTCATAAATTAGCCTCTCAGTTCATACCAATCCACCTAGACATACACCCTAAGCTCCTTTCCTTCCTCTGATTTCCCTCCCTCTTCTGCTCTGCCATTGTTACTCTGGGTCTTATTCTACGCCTCTGTTTGTATCCCAGGACCCTTACCCGACCACAGAGTTGAGCTGTCCCACTCATGCTAATCCCGATTCCTCCATAAGAGGATGGGAAGTTCCGAAATGTGTGTCGTTCAGCTCCCAGAGGTCTGCCAGTCTGATTATGAGCCTGGCTTTAGTTAAGTTTCACCTTGTCCTGGTGCCATGTCATTCTATTTAACTACAGAAGAGTGGAGGCAGAATGTTTCCTTAGGGATTCTCTAACACTTCCCTTCATGTTTGTGATGCTATTCGTGCTTAAGGGGTTCAGTCTCTCAGAAACTTCAAAGTTAAGTACAAAGACAAACTTAACTTTTCCCTTTTGATGGGGATGGCTTCTTTGTTTTATCCTGACAAAGTCTCTGTCACATATTCTTCCTCACCCAAGGCGGTCATCATATAAACTTTGGGAGAGTAAGAATGAAGATGTGGGTTAGGGTATGTGCCTCCTTGAATTCTCCACCAGGGTCTTTATGAAATTTGCTCTGAAACGTATTCAAGGTTCATAATGCTTTTCTGTATTTATTTTTTCTCACCTTATTCTAGGATGGCTAAAGTGGATATTTGGACATTTGGGAAGGACACAGGGGAATTCTTAACCATTTTATGAAGTGGATACCCACGGCCAACTAAAGTTAGACAATTCATCTACGGGTCCCATAAGAATTGTGTAATTTTAGAACACCAAGATTTCTCCCTTTTTTTGAGTGTATGTGATTTCTTTTCCTTTTTTCCTCATAGACAATCTCTGCCTTGGGGCAAGAGTGGAGTCCAGTGTTATCTGTTTAAGTACTTCCTGTGTGGGAGTCTCAACTGCGTGTCTGCACACATGGAACTTCTCTGTTTCAGTCTCTGGAAGTATCTTCAGACCACAGATTGAGGTTTGTCCCACCCTCGCTAATCCTGATTCTTAAAAAAGGGAATGAGAAGTTCTAAAATGCATGGTGTTCAGTTCCCAGAGGCCTCACAATCTGAAAATGAACTTTGTTGTAGTCGAGTTTCATCTTGTTCTGGTGTTGTGTTATTTTATTTCACTGAAGCATAGTGAAGGCACTGTATTTCCTTGAGAAGTCTCTAACAGTCCCCATCATGTCTGCCATGTTATTCATTCATTATTCCAATTGTTCCTTGCAAAAACTCTCAGGAGTATTTTCATTTGACATGTAAGGACATCTAGGCTTAAGTAAATGTATTGACTGGTTCAAAGGTGCATGGCTAATAAATAACAAATGAGAAATTTAGAATCCCGGACTATTCTATGGCTCCAAAGCTGGCATGTTTCACTGAACGGCCTTAGAAAACAGTGTTTTAGTTTTCACAATTTGCCATTTCTATGGTCCACATTAATTTTGTGTCTTCGCTACATAAAGAAAATGTAGAAAAAGAGGGGATAGGGGAAAAAAAACAGAGAGAGACAGAGAGAGAGAGAGACAGAGACAGAGAGAGGTTTCCCATAGTCTCAACTTCCAAGCCAAACCACATTATTATTTTTAGGATAAATTAGAACAGCATGATCTGTGCTAAGTGAGACCACTTCCATTAGAAACCCAAGAGCAGTGATTACAGGTGATTGGAGAGCATTTTCATTGGCTGCTGTGTTTGGATTGCCCTTCTGTCTTAATCATAAAAGATCTGACCATTGAGTGGTGAAATTCTACTCCTAATATGAGCCGAGTGCCTCTCATATTGGCATATCTTGTGAAGCGAATTAGCTATCTAATAGCTAACACGATGACACGAAGAGAAGTCAGATGTAGCATTGATTTCCCAGGAGGCTTCAAAGTAGATCAAGTAACGCTAAAATAAAATTGTCCAACTAGAAAATGGTTCTCATCAGAATATTTTTTATCCCCTATAAATAAATGGCTGGTCCAGTTCAAGAACTTCACAGGCTGTGGAAGACACTGCTGAGCGTGGTTTCACAAAGTGCTTCTGACCATTTTTTACACTCGTCTGTAATATGCGACCAGTCATCTGAAGACTAAAAACTGGTTTAAGTTTAAGAAGGCTCCCTAATCTCTTTCTTGCCCTTTCCCTTTGAGAAAGACAGAAATAACAATGATAAAACTGGCTCCCGGCTTCCTGCAAATCTCCTGCCTGGAGAATGTTTAAGCAACTTATCCCAGAACTTGCAAGGTTCCTGTTGCTCCGCTACTTGACTTACCATCTGGTTCAGGGATTTCAATCATAAAGATATGGAAAGAAGAGCGATTGTAATAATTATTAAGAATACATGCTCCCCTATTTCCTATGAGTAAACTTTTGCAAAACATATGTTAGCACAAAGGATACAGCATTTGGAGTCAGACCTTAGCTTGAATCCTAACTCTGTGTCTTTGGGGAAGCCCTTTCTCTTTTTGAAGTGTCAGCGTCCTCAACCGCTTAGTGGGGTCACAAAGTTTTACTTTGATTATTAAACATCTTAATAAGATTGTAAAGCCAACATTTATTGTGTTCACACTGTGCCAGGCTGGAAGCTAAGCCCTTTCTGCATATTATCTCATTTAATCTTTATCCTTCTTTTTTTTTTTTTTTTTGTTTTATATTTGCAGATGAGAAACTGAAACTTAGAGATGTTAATCTTATTACCCGAGGTTACTGTGCTATTATGTGGCAGAGTCAGGATTCAGATTTTCATATTCTTGCCCTGGAATTCTTACTTTAAGAATTCTTACTTGCAATTAGTTCAGTGTCATTATTTTACAAATGAAGTGGGGGCTAAGTTTGGAGACTTTAGGAGAGGTGTAAGAGATTATCTAGCTAGTAAGTGACAGAGACGTGAATTTTGGGAAGGCTGAGGTCAACTAGGAGGTCTGACCCTTGGGGATCCCTAAAACTAAGTTCTTTCTCACAGTCTCAAAATAACTGCACGCCACCGTGACAGACAGGAATCTGGTGTCATTAACTGAATGCTGAGCTTTTCAATTTGGGAAAGAAGGATCTGTAGTTCTGAATTTTCTAAGATGGTTGGAACATCTGGTCTAAATGCATGTTGACATCACAAGGAATAAAACCTGAAACACAACAGAAATTATTCCTTTTGCAAAACAAATACTAGAGGGAGAAATCACAGAGCAATTCCGCCAAATTTCTCAGCAATTCTCACAAGATTGTGCATGCTAATTGCTTGTAGCTGCAGGTTAGTACGGCTGGTTCCTGTGCGGCAGCTAAGTACCAAATGGCAGGCCCTTCGGTCACAGAATTACAGACATGAGGAGCTGGAGATGCCTGCCAGGTCATTCTGCCCATTCTCCACCCACATAGGCTCTTCCTCAACACCAGTGTTCACATCTTTTTCCCTGGTAGAGTTTGAAGTGACTGAGTGATGGAGTTTCTCCAGGGAAGTCTTTATCACATTGCAGATTTAACTGTGGGACAGTGTTTTATTTGGTTCAAATGATCATGTTATTTGCTCTGTTACACACATTAATTTTAGTTCCCCTCTGGAATGCTTGGTCTCTAATTACACATTTAAAGCTCTGGGCTTAGTGTCCCAAGTCCACCATTGATTTTAAGGGTGACCGTAGGAAGCTTATTTCCTCTCTGGTCCCCATTTTTGCTTTTGGCAAAATGGAAGAATTGGAAAGGGATGATTATCTAAGGCCCTTTTTTTTCCTTTCTGTTCTTTACTTCTTTCATTTCTTTTTGTTGATTCATGCACAGTTTCTGCCCTTCCCTCCTTCTTGCCTTCCCCAATAACTATCTTGAAATGGTCAATTCCTTACCCTGGGACCCCTTAGTGTACTGAAGTTAGCTCTTTCTAGCTCGGAAGAGCCAGTTGTGCTCATTTCTTTCCAACTCTGATCAGTGATGTCTCCTTGGTAGCTTGAAATCAGTTATGGTGGGAGTATTTATACTATGGAATTCAGCAAAGGTGACAAATCACCTCCTCTACAAGGAGAGCCATTTACCAGCACTCACTGCTGTGACCACTTTCTGAATAAGCATCGGCATAAATAGCCTTCTCTCAGTTAAAATAACCAGGAGCAAAAGAAAAAAGGAAATGAAAGATCAGATCATTCATCTTTGAAAGCACTCCCCTATGCTCAATACTTGGGGGAAAAATCTCATACTCAAAGAAGGTGTTTGTGTATGTCAGGGGTGAGTTTTGGCCAATAGTAGAAGGTTTTCAGCTTCTTCTGTGTGCCAGGAGTATGTTTTCTTAAGCAATCCTCATCAAAGCTTTAAAGGTAGCTTTTATCCTTATTTTACATATAAGGAAACCAAGGTGCCACAAGATTAAATAACTTGCCCAAACTTACAGAAATGGTAAGAGGCCAAAGCTCACTGCTTAAAAGCAATCTGAAAGGTCAGCACAATTTATGTCTTTGACCCATTCAGCAAACATTAAAGGTGTAGAATGAAACCAAAGGTGCATGAATTCACTCACAATCCACTCAGAACGACTGAGATGGAAACAACTTAGGAGACCCCAGATAACAGATTCAGAGAGAATTTCAGCTGAGCCACACTGGGATTTTAGAAGATAATCACTGTACAGATGAATGTAGAGATTAGGAGAGGAAATCAACTAACTCAAGTGCTCCAACTTTGAAGTGCTCAAGTCCATGTGTTTAGAATGGTCAGTTGGTTTTAATAATCTTAACGTAAACTAGAGTAGAAAGTTATCATAATTATTTGTCTCTGCTTTAAAAAAAAATAATGTTAAGGTAATTTAGGGTGGGAATCTTACTCAAAGTCATCTGTAGATTTTTCTGTAACTTCTCTACCTTCCCCGAGGCTCAGGGTCACTGTGACTTGGTAGAGCTTGATTCAAACCCTCTAAATCAGAGGGTTCTTCATCTACCAGACCAGTGTGTTCTGCAGTGACGGGAGAGATATGAGGGCCATTTCAGATGCAACTTCAGTAATGTCTGTGTCCGCTACCAGTCTGCAGCGGCCTCCTCCATACTGGTATTTTTCAGCATGTCTCAGAATAGGACATGAATCTGCTTCCTCCTTTTAGCATATTGATGCTCTCCCCACTGCTAATAGAGAACAGAGGCGCTGGCCGCAATGGGAGACCTCCAGGCTGAACATGGATGGACTCTTCAAAGGCCTGGAGAAGGGGGGCCTCCGGAACCCAGCTGCCTCACAGATGGGGCTTGTTATCCACACCACTCTCCCGCATTGAAGGGAGGCCAGCAGAGAGCCACAGAAAATTAGAGGCTTGTTCTGGAGAGGCCAGATGTCGAGACAACAGGGACATCCTGGCTCCACTGGCTGGGCTAGCGGCTTTGTATGCTCTTAGCTGTGGTGGACAGGGTGGGCTTATGGAGATGATGCTAGGAAGTTCTGTTCAGTAAAAAGTCAGGAGAAGTGGTTGCGAAATGAAGAGAGAGCATCCTTTCTTGAGCCCCACTTTTGCAGGTGTGGAGGGGTGCAAAGGAACTAAAGGGGTACAGTACTGGCTGAAGCTCTGTGAGGTGTACAACTGTGCTCTGACACACACTATCTTGCTGGTTCCTAGGGGCAGTATTTTGACGTAGGGACTATTTTCAACATTTTATACAGTAGCAGCAGCAGCAGAGCTGCAGCAACAATCATAGAGGTGAAGTAACTTGGCCCAGGACACATGGTTGGTTACACGTGGCAACAGTGGGGCTTGAGTTTATGTAATCTTGACTCTGAACTCTTTCCTCCCTTCAGTGCTTCTCAGTGTGGTCCTTGGACTGGCGACATCAGCATCACCTGAGAATTTGTTACACATGCAGCTCCTGGGGCTCACTCCAGACGTACTGAATACCCAGAGATCCGAGCTTTCCCAAATCCTCCAGGTGATTTGGATGCTCACTAAAGTTGAGAACCGTGGCCCTATACCATGCTACTGGCCTTTGAAGCACCCCCTAATGCTAATCTCTAGAGATTTTACCGTTTCTTCCTGTCCCTTTCAATTAAAGCTCTAGTTTTCGGAAACAGAGAAGCAGCCCTTCAGGAATCTTCAGGGATAGGCATTGTGAGATTTGTCTGTTCTCAATGAAAACAAATTTCAGTGAAATAATGTTTCCCATGGCTCAGCCTGACTTCCTCTGCTGTGGTGGCTGCAGGTGGTGAGATGCAAAGAGGCAAGAGAGTGGAACGTGGCTCATTGCTTCGAGGCAGCCAGAGCCTGTCATGACTTCCTGAGTCCCTTACTGAGAAGGATTCTGATACTGGCTTCTCAGCAGGCACTATAGAGCTTGCATCTCAAAGAAACCACCCCTCCAATAATCTTTTATTGTTCAAATGTATGCTCGCCATCCTGGGCCATAAACAAGCACTCGGACCAATGGCCTGGGCTAGTCTAGTCACTGTGATGGGCCCAGCTCAAGGCAAGAAGTCCTGTTCAGATTGGTAAACTAATTACGTATAGTTGTTTTAGAACTTCATTTAAAATACCAACTCTGGGATGTGGAAGCTGGCAGTTTTCATAACCAAACATGGCTAATTTGATGTTAAAAAGGTTAAAATCTCTTCCAGAGTGTTGCAAAAAAAGGCATCAAATTAGGAAACTGGAAATTTGAGTTAAAAACAGCTCAGGCAGTCCCAGGATACTAGCCGGTTTCCAAGCAATAGCCAGTACCAGTTCCTGGGAGAAGATGAAAGTTACAGAAGCCGTATATAGGCTGAGATGTAGAAAGATAACGAAAAATTGCTATGAGGACAGTGAGGCATGTGGGTCCAGTCAGAAGGGATGGAGCTACCGTTGTGCCATTGGCACAGGCTTCCCGGGGTAGTTGTTAAAATAAAGGCTTTTTACTGGTTTCACAAGTTGTCATTCATCTACTGATACAACCCATTGGAATTATAGGATGAGGGGTTTGATTTGGGGGAAGTACTTTCTCTCATGTCCTCTGGACCTAGTGCAATGTAGGTAGAAAAATAAAAGTGATAACCTTGGTCAGCTCACAGGTTGACCATTGGGTTCATTCTGCATGTTTTAAAAAGGTGTTGATAAGCTAGATATAATCCGGAGACAGACATTGTATCTCGTGAGAGACACTGGCGAGACTTGGAGATGTTTTGACTATGGAATAAATAAACAGCATAAGAAAGACAGGGTGTAAAGTCCACTGTCTTCAAATGTTTCCGTCTTAAAGTATCTCTGTCATTAAAAATTGTCAGAGCCATTGGGACCAAGTTTGAGAACACTTGAAAATAGATCTTCATGGTTTCACCATTCCACCATGAGGCAATTTATGTATTTTACATATTCCCTTTTACTACCCACATGTGCTGGGTTGCAACTAAGCAACCCACATGTACTTCCTCTCTATGGCCCCAAAACTCAATCAGGGGATGAGTGGTGAAAATTGCAGGGAGACCATGTGTAGTTCATTACTAATAAGAGGTTCCACATGTGTAGCACATTATAATTAAGAGGGACCTCACATCAAAGCCATCTAACAATGCAGCCAGACACCATGCTGGGGGAAGAGTTCTTTCCCCTGAGGTTATTCAGGCATGAACTGGAAGGGAGTCTCTAGGTAAGGCTGCCAGGGGGTCTTTCTCCATCGAGTCAGCAGTCTGTTTTGCTCTCTTCCTGTTCATAAGTGGGTTTGGGTCTGTGATTCCAATGTAGCCATTGTACTTCCTTTCTTGAAAACAGATTTTGAATCACCATTTCAGAAAGTAAATAGCAAGAATGGAACTAACACTTTCTTTCCATGCCTACTGGGTCAGACCTATGCTTTTGGCCCCTTTGCATTAGCTCTCATCAGGACAAACCTTGTTCAGTATGTGTCAGTTATCTTTGTATTACAGGTGGGCAGTCTTAGAACACATTTGCTCTTAAAAAGTAGACATATAACCAAACTGTTCCAAACCATAAAAGAGTCAAAAGAAGAAAAAGTGGTCTAGGCAAGTCCTTGGCATGGATGGAAGCCAGTGTGCTTTCAGGGGCCTCAGAATCAAGAGTTGCTAGGTCCTTACACTTCCATCCCTTGTTAACAGGACTCAGCTACCAACTCTCAGGGTGCCTCCTTGGTGCAAGTTTTGATAGAGAGAGACTGATTGGTTTAGTTCATCCAGAGGAATGGTTTGCCTTATGTTACGTGTAATGAGTTATAATGAGGGTTGTATAAAGCGATTCCTTTGAGGTGCCTTGGTCTGCAATGTGTGTGGGTTGTAGGGGCGGGCGGGGCAAGTGCTGGAGTTATCTTAGAAAGATGAGAGTAGAGGGCAATGGTTGGTGTCTCTAGGGGTGTGGGACGTTGCCTAAGAGCTCACAGCTACAGATCTCAGAGCCAATAGTCAGACCAAGGTCTGTCTGGATAGAATCACTGATCTTCCTAACACACCTGGTAACAATTGGATAATTCTGACTCTCAGAACAGCTATTCCCTTGTCCAAGGTCACAAGGTTAGTGGGAAGAGGACAAGAGTGTCATTCACCATAGATAACTCAGCCCAACATTGGAACGTGCTGGAGATGGGTCCATCCAGGCATTCATTTCAGCTACTATTAACAAGTCAAGAAAATCCAGTGGGCAATGATAAGCGTTTCATAGTTAGACTGATGGGTTCAAGTTCCAAATTCACCTCTTGCCAATGTGGGATCTTGGGCAAGTTTATTAATAGATGAGCAAAGTACTGGTTGTGAGATCTCAGTTCTTGAATTCTAGAAACCTGAATGTATTGATCTGTAAATGAGGACGCTAAATTGTATTCTCTGTGGAAGCCCTTCCATATCGCAAATTCTGAGGATGGTCTAGAGCAGTAATTGGCAAACTACATTCCAGGGGTCAAATCCATCTATTTTTCTAAATAAAGAGTTAGTGGAACACAGCAATACTCATTCGTTTACATATTGCCCATGACTGCTTATGCTCTGTAAGAGCAGAGTGGAGTAGTTGCAACAGAGACTGTATAACCCGCAAAGAATAAAATATTGACCACCTGACCTTTCACTGAACAAATTGGCCAACCCCTGGCCCTGAGGAAAGTGATTTTTTTCTACCTCCAGCACCTATGCCCTTTTGCCCAGTTCTCTCTTTCCTCTGATATTGCTCTTCTTCAAATTCCTTTTACAAGAACTTTGAGACCAATCTACGAATATAATCAGCCAGGGATCAGATCCCGGCTCTGCCACTCACTAATGGTGTGAGCTTGGGCATGCTCCATGAATGGAGCTTCAGTTTTCTTCTGCGGGAATGAATGGATAGAATGACCTCGCAGTGTTCTCCTGGGACTTTAATGGGGTACTCCATGGAAACTGCTTAGAAAGTGCCCAGTGGATGTTAGCTACTGTTACAATGACTGTTATTTTCGTCATCCATCCCTCTGGGCAAATGTCCATCTCCATGTCTCTTCGTTTAGGAGTTTGGCACTTAATAGCTGGTAGCTCATGGTGCAATAATTAATCTGGTCCACAGCAAATAAATTATAGGACAGGAGGATGTCTGGGAAGTAAGAGGGTTGGCAAAATTACACTCGCAGCTCACCCCGCTTTCTGTGGTGAAAGCTAGCCATGTGTCACACCCTACTTGGGGCCAGGATCTGATGGCTGGAAATGCCAAGGAAGACTTGACTTGTGGGATGCCTCCACCCATTCTTTTCTCATGACAATGAGACCCAGACAGTACACAGAAGCCCAGATTCCTGAGACAGCCCAGCCCAGCCGAGCAGCGAATCAGGTCTCCTGCCCGTCCTCCTTATACGAAGCAGATGCAGGCATGCTCTGCTGAACAGGCTCCTCAGGAAAGAATACAAATGTCGGGTCCTGGGGGTGATAGAGGGATTCTCCACCAAAATCATACCCCCCCTTTTCCTCTCCCCCATCACAGGAAGCCTCAGGTTAAAGGCCTGTAAGCCTAGAATGCATCCAAACCCCGCATCTCACCCCCTTTTTCCACCATGGGGGTGAAGATTCATTACATATCTCAGGAAGGGTCTTCATTCTTTGTCAGTGAACATCTGGCCCAAGGACCTCCTAATTAAAACCACAAACTAATTATTGTCACCTATGCTTTCCAGTCATTGTTTACTTATCTGCATCTCCACCCTGCCCCCAGTGCACATGGATCCCTCAGGACTGGCTAGTCTCTCTTAGTTTCTTTTTCCTAATGAATCTTATGTCCCAGCTCTGTTTCTCAGTGGAGTTGGAGGTCTGGGACCCTGATTACTACCAGGGTTTCCAATTGCCTGTTCTCCCCTTGGCTTTTCTGAAAGGATCCATTGAGAAAGAGGTCATGATTAAAGCCCTTGGAACAGGCCAAGTGTAATTGAAGCAATGCCTGGCGCCTTTCGGCTTTGCCTCCCTCCCCAGAAACCACAGCCAAGCACAGCAGGCTGCAGCCCTTTCCTCCATTTCTGCGAGCAAAATGGGAAGTGGGCAGTGGGGGTGGGGACATTGGAAGTCTAGGAAAGCCAAAAATGCAGGGTGCTAAGAGGAAACATCCCTGATATGTGATGAAAATGTTTTGGAAAAGCCGTGCAGAAAGAATTAGGTCAGACTTGTCCCAAAACGAGTGGGAAATGTGTTTATATTATATACACTACAGGCTCATACATGTAACTCATGAAAGGTTTGTGATGGGGGGGTGGATCTCTCAGAAGGGTGTGATGGTGTGGTAGAAAAATGTAGGCTTCTGATATCAGATCTGTGTTTGAATCCAGCAGCACGGTTCCTGGTTGTCTAATCTTAGAGCAGTCCGTTAGAGCTCCATTTCCCTCGGAAGCTCTGTCTCGCAGGGTAGTGGTGAGGAGTCAGGAAGTTGAGGAGCACAGCGTCTCGTGCAGAGGCTATCCGTGAAAGGTGCTGACTCACGGCAAGTTGCTATCTTTTCTATCAGGACTAGGAGAAGGGGAATGGAGAACTAAGAGGCAGGGAGAGAGAGCCAGAGGCCTTGCTTGTGTGGCTTGAATCGCCGTGATAAGCACTGTCATCGCTGCAGCCAACATTATACAGTTTTACTGTGTCAGAAGCAGACACTCACACAAACACACGTACACACACATGCACATTGATGCCCCAACAGTCACAAAAGGGACAAGCTAGGTACTACTGCTTTCTTCGCTTGAGGAGACAATTGCTAAGATGTGGTTCTTATTAAGAAAGGAATCAAGTCTTGCCTGAAATCCACTCGAAGACATCTAGCATGTTACTACTTTTGGACTCTGATACGTGAACTCTGTATGTAGAAAGATGTGTATCGCTGCATTATTTATAGTCCCCAAGTAATAAAAACAAGAGGGGAATTAACCCAAACATGTACCCACCCACAGCTTATTGATTTGAATAAATTATAGTATACACATCTGAATGATTTATCAGTACTATGCAGTCTATGAAGTCATGTATAGTTACGGTGACCAAGAGCTTCTGATGCTAACACATTCATGACATTATAGGTGTTTTTTTTTTTTTTGGGGGGGGAAGGGAGGCAAGATGAAAAATTATACCCATGCACAAATAAACAGATAGCAATTATGTAAAAAATTATGAGAAAAAATAAAAGACTAGAAAGAAATGCATCTCTATGTTAAGAGTTCAACCCCTGGGTTACTTCTTAATGTCTTTCTTTATAAACTTGGCATTCTAGGGTAGTGTAGACCATGCACTTAGACTTGGGGTTGGATCTGGGTTCTAATATTCACAACAAGGTTTGGGATCTTGAGTAAGGAACTCACTTCCCTAATTCTGATTGTCTTCTTATGCAAAGTAAGTGTAGTGATACTGTCTAAAATCGTGAGAATGTTGGGAGGGTTCATACAAAAAAATGCATGTAACTCATTGAGAACAGTACACAATATTATAGTTTCTTATGTCTTGCTATTTTTTAAAAAAGTGGAGTGTGGGGAGCAGAAGCATGGAAGATGCAAGGAGATTCCAGCTTTGTTGACAGAGGGTGTAGCTGGATCCAGACTGATGACGAGTGGGGGGGCCCGGCCGGCCATCACGGGCTGCCCCTCTCTCTTTTCACAAACAAACAGTGGTCCTGGAGTGAAACTTCACACTGACCATCTGTGTTCCTTCAACACCCACATTCACCCTTTTTACCCCCCACTCCCCCAGGCTCCATTTTCAGCTTTTCCTCCTCTTTGATGTAGATAACAATCTAGCGGGAGCAGCCAAATGTTTTTAAGTGTGAGATTCAGACAACAGGCTCCTGTCTGGGTTAGAGAGAACTCCCAGCCAGGTTGAGGAGGAATCAGAGTGGGGTCAGGGACACCTGGTTGCAGGGGCCTGGGTTCTGCCCCCTGCTAAGCAAACAGCTAGGCAGGGCCCTGGCAGGAATTTACATTGGAAATAGGGCTGTGTTCTGGCTGCACTCAAGCTCAGGCTCTCTCTCTCTCTCGCTCTCTCTCTTTCTCTCTCTCTCTCTCTCTCTCTCTCTCTCTCTCTCTCTCTCTCTCTCTCTCTCTCTCTCTCTCTCACACACACACTCACCACACCATTAGGATAACATCACTTACTCAGAGATCCTTTCTTGGGTCCCCTGTTACCTATCCCCATTCACGGAGCACCATATATTTCTTCAGGGCAAAATAGATCTTATTTAGATATGACTGAAGTAATAGCGGCCTTTTCAACCTGGTGAAAATTTCGCCCAGGCAAGGTTTTTCTCCTGACTTATTTGACATTATATCCCCAATATAATGTCTGACGTGATAGTTAGATACCCAAATGAATAAAATTAGAGAATATGGAATATAGAAGGCGGAGCTGAATTTAGGAGCCCTAACTAGGTAGAATTTTGAGAGTTACAGGTTCTAGGGCAGCCGTGAAAGCAATGCCAGTGGGTGGGACAGGACTGGCTGGGGGATTCTAATGGCCCACGTGCCACTGAGTGTTTCTAGCTTGTTAAGAAGTGTGCACACTCAGGGCTCTGACTCTATGATGTTTGTGTGTCCGTGTGTGTGTGTGTGTGTGTGTGTGTGTCCCCGTGTGCACAGGCTGCGAGAGACCTTTCAGTTTAATAATGATGGTCGTGCTGGTAACTATTTTTGCTGCTGTCACTGAAGCTCTTCCCTCCTCCCCAACAAGTAATGGACATTTCCGCAGCGTTCTATCCAATACCTGACAGGCAGTATGGACTCACTTAATGTTTGTTGCTCCTTAAAATATCAGAGCACGCAAAAAAGATTTGGAAACTAAAAGCTGGAAGCTTCAAAACCTACTTTAATTTACTTTTTGCTTTGATAACCTTGACTACTTTAGATACCACTTGTCCATGGAATCATACCAGGGGCTGGAGGGAAGGACGTGGGACGTTGCTGTTCAATGAATGTAAAGTTTCAGTCATGCGAGATGGAAAAGTTCTAGAGGTCTGCTGTAAAACGTGGTGATTATAGTTAACAATATTGTACTGTACGCATAAAAGTGTAAGAGGGTAGGTCCCATTTTATTGTATTTTTGCCACTATTAAAAAAGAAACTAGTTTTTTTTTTTTTTTTTTTTTTTTTAATTAAATGAAAGTCTTTTGTTTTGTGTGGGTCAGACGTAAAGAGGTTTAGTGAAGGCCCTGTCTGCCCAGATGGTCTGCACAGTGAGGGCCAGATGGCAACCTGGTATCCTAAGTGAATGTCAGACAACCGCTCAGGACTCCTGGGGTTCCCATGTCTTTGGCCATGGAGATTAGCCTCAGTGCCCTCCACGGCTCAGCTGTCATTATGAAACCAATCAGCATCTCCGAACTTGATCTCCCAGCCTCCAGACACCGCTCTGGACTCTGGTCACAGCTATGTGACGTGAATGCACATATCTTTTCTCACCCCTTGGCTTTCACTCTCCAGTTTCATGCTAGGAATTGGGATTTTTGTGGCGCTGACTCTTTGGTCCGATAGGGACTCCTTAGCTTTGCAGTTATGCCCTGGGGTTCCCCTGGCTGTGTTTGTAATCAGAGTTACGCTATCAAGGCAAACGCTAGCGGAGGGCCTGTCATTTTATATGAAAGAGCAGGAAAGATAATTGGTTATATCCAAAAAGCAACATTGAACCCTCTGAGAAGGCAGTGGCTCCTCTGCCACCTCTTTTTCTTTCCCTGCCCGTTCCCTTTGGGTTTTCTGTAAAAGCAGATGCTGCCATTTTACAACTCCTCCAGAATTTCTGTCCCCTTCATCATACATCCAACTCGCCTGTACTCCACTCCCACAGGGGGTGTATCAGCTCCCCTGGAGGTAACCTTGAAGGCAGTGTGATGATGGATTTGCTCAATTTCACTTTTGACTTCTGAATACATTCTGGCTGCACGACACCACGGGAGCAGCGAGGTGGGGCAGTGGTCTGCAGACTGCTCATTCTCTCCCTGTCTTCATTTAAAGAGCCCTAGTCTGGTTACGCAGGAGAATCTTACTGTTCGACAATTTTACACATACCAGCGGGACAGATAAGATCACATAATTAGCCATAATGCCTGCATTCCCCACTGTGAACGCCTCACTCTCTATCACCCTATCCGCCTTTATTTTTCTTCCTAAGTCTCATCCATGCAGCACAGCACACCTCTTTGCATGTGACTTGTCTCTAATCCACTGTCACATTGAAGGCAGGACTTTGTCCCTTTTGTTTCCTTCTACCTCCCCAATGTCAGGAGCAGTACCTGGCAGAGAGCAGGCCCTCAATCACTATTGAATAAACTGGCTGAGCCAGATGACAGTGCGGGTTTGAGATAAAGCAGACTGCAGGGGCAATCCTCGTGCTGATAGCAGACAACTATCTGCGCCAGCACCAACTCCTCCCCTCCAGGGCCCTCTGTTTCCGCATCTGTATAAGGAGAATTGTAAATACCCAGACATCCTGTGAAGCCCACATGGGAGGATGCAGGTAAAAGGGTTTAGTGAACGACCACATTCCTCCCACATGCGTGAGGCATGCTTTGTTTGGCCTGATTTTCGTGTTCCAATAGCATCTTGGTCTTCTGCTGGAAGTTACTTACAATCCTTTTCAAAGCAGGTAGAATAGAAATGAGATAGGTAGATCAAGAAAGGACAGGAAGATGTTTCATAAATGAGCATGGGGTATTAACAGAAAATTCACAAAAGGAAAAAAAAAGCTCAAGTGGTAAAAATACATCAGAACAATGAGAATTAGCCCACTAATAAGTGATGTTACTTTAAGAATCAAATTGGGAATGATTACACACACACACACACACACACACACATCCAGGGTGGGCAAGGATCCCATGAGAGGATATTCACATATTCCTGGTGGAAATACAAGTTTTTGCAAATAACAATTTAGCATCAAGTACAAGAGCCTTAAAGTACCCATATTTTTTGATTGACTAATCTAACTGTTTGGAATTTATCCAAAGAGTGAATTGCAGGAAGAGTCTCATGTATAAGACTGTTCAACATGGTGTTGCTTATAATAGAGATCTGTTGGTAATAACCTAACTCCCTGACAACAGGGGGAAATTCAGCAAATGCTTCAATAAAGAATCGCATCTCCAAATTCATCACTTAAAGATATTATACTCCCAGAATATTTAATGTCAGAGGAAAATGCTCACAATATAATGTCAAATGGAAAAAAAAACACAAATAAACTATATATACGACATCTCCCAAGTTTTCAAATAAAAGCATATCATGTACAATAACCATATCAAAAGTATACAGAGAAGTAAAATCATCAGTACCCCCATGCACAATGATAAATATTGCATATTTGCAAATTTCATGTATATGTATACGTACGTATATGTGTTACTCATTTTTCTATTAATGTTTCTTTCACTTCCTGTTGTTACTACTAATAATCTATTACTTTTGAAATAGGGAATCATTGCTGTTTTTCAAAGGTAAAGTTTAATTTGAACTCTAATTTCTAACTTTCATATTCCATATTAGTAAACAAATCTATTAGTTGTGTTATTATTAAACCCGAAATATAAATACGAGATTAATTTTCAACGAATAAAGCAATTCTTAACTGGAGAAAGACCTGAAATAATGGAATGAGGCCCCAGTTATCCCAGGGGGTGAGGCCAGCCGTGGGATTCTGGGATGTTGCTATTGATGTTCACGAGTGGCCCCCCAGCCCTGAAGCTGTTTTCCTTCCCATATTCCAGCAGCATTGTAATGTCAATCTGCTCTCTCTCTCTTTCTCTGTCACCGTCTCTTTGCTTGCTCTCCCCTCTCGCTTCCTTATAAAAGGAAAGTCCCCCTGTTGAGAGAGCAGGGGCATAATCAGGGAAGAGTGCCAAGTCAATTGGAAGCTCAATAACTGTCACAATTTTTGTCCTCCTTATCTCTGTCTGTGACCTTCCTGTAGAACTGAGACCTGCTCCAGAGATCCCTCCACTGAGTTCCCCTCGGCACCCCTCAAGATCAAGGCAGAGGCCAGATCACTCTCTTGGCATTCCAGGAATATGTCCCAGGTCACTCACTGTCTCAACATTCCGGGGACACACATTGAGATGCTGGATTTTTTTTCTCCTCTACCAAAAAGGTGAATTTCAGAAAGTTTCAAAAGTCACATTGACTAAGGTCCACGTTAATTGGGCAAATCATATAGAAACCTTGGATATAGAATTCAGAGTGCCAAATACCTTGAAATTATACTTCAGTTGTATATACAGGGGTATCCCACGCCTACAAAGATGGAAAGCAGAGAGGTAAGGGCAAAAATGAAGACATTCAAGAGATTGTGGATTCCCTTTCTGCTTTTCAAATTCTACTTGAAGTTGCTCTTATGTGACTTACACTTTTTTAATAAAATTCTTTTATTAAAAAGTGACTCTAAATAAGGAAATGAGAGAGTTTTAGCAATGTCTTCAAAGGTGTACAGGCATTAAGATCAAAATTAAGCCCTATCTGATTCCACCGTCCTTTCTAATCCCTATTTGATGGTGTTTCTGAAATGTGATAAACCATCACCACATTTGGCATAAATCATAAAAAAACATGTTTACTCAGAACCAGAAGACAGATATATCAATGGGGATGGGAGGACATACAAGAAAAAAACAAAAGGAAAAAAAATGGAGGCTATGTAACAAACTATGCATTTTGTTAAATTGTGCCTTAGAGTCAGAAAATGTACCTCCCTCCACACTGCCTGTCCTCTCAGGCTGATTCAAAGCCACCAAATTAGACATACTCTTAACACTGTAAATTTTGTTTTGGGGCATGTATCTCAATTGAAATTTTACATGTATTTTTGTACTTACTTATTAGTGCCTATCTCCTTCACTGGACTAAAGCTCCCTAGGTACAAAGACTGTCTGCTTTTCTTCACTCTGTATCTTAGAGAACCGAATTTGGTATATAGTAAATGCTCAATTAATGTTTGTCGAATGAACGGGTGGATGATGCATTGTCACCTGTCCTGAGGTTTGAAGTGTTTGCCCCACTCTCTGTATTCCTCCTCCTCGGTGTGCTGACCGCTGGAGTGCTGACCACTCTTCCATCACCCCACCCACATTCTCAAGCTAGACCTTTACAGGAAGGTTTCAGTTCAATTCTTTGGCAGCTACGTTCAGAATCATCTGCGGCGCTCCTTCTGCACTAAAGCTTCAGGTTAAGGGCCAGAGTGGAATCCTGAGAACCAACGCCAAGGGAAATGAGAAGGCTTTACGAGCTTGTAAGCTCCTTGCCTGGAGGCCTCACCTCTGTCTGCATCATTTAAGAACATTGGCTTCTTTCTCCCTGTATGCTTGAGCTTCTTGAATTCAGGGTCTCTGTATACATCACTCTGTGCCAGCATAGAGATCCTCTCACTCATCCATTCTTTAATGTGTCCATTTCTTCAACAACTTTTTAGTAAGCATATTCCCCCAGGCACTGGGCATATAGAGGTAACAGTGCCCAGGCTAGTCAGAAAAACAGAGAAGACCCAAATTCTGTTCTCGAGAATGAATGCTATGTCTCTGAAACCCACCATGGTTCATGCTTGAAGAACATGCTAATGGATTAATTAGTAGTGTTTTAGCTCATGTGTGAAACGTGTGAAAGCTCATGTTTAAGATAGAAAATAAATAGAGGTGATATCAGTGATATTTTCCCATTCCAGGTACTTAACTCATACTTACTTTCCATTTGCAATTTTTTCCCCCATAAAATGTTACTGAAATGCTTTTGAATTTGTGTTGCTTTGTTGCTTATGCATGCTTATTAAGAGGATTAAAGAGTATGTCTGGCCCATCAGCCAAATGTCTATTTCACTTTCTTTGTATGGAACACGCTTGACTACCGTGTCCTTGGACAATTGCAGAACAATTAGAATGCTTTGTAATATATATTTAACACATTTCTAGGAGTGTTTCTCAAACCCCTTGCAAAGTTTTATTCATTGTCGACCCACTCTCCTGAGTTTTTTTTTCTTTCTTTTAGTATGATTATCCTCCAAAGGTATTAAATCTCGTATTTTCCAGTTTGGGAAATAAGGAAGCACACTTAAAATAAATAAAAGTTTAAAAGAAAGAAAGGAAGGAAGGAAGGAAGGAAGGAAGGAAGGAAGGAAGGAAGGAAGGAAGGAAGGAAGGGAGGAAGGAAGGAAAGAAGGAAGGAATCTAAAAAATGAAATAAACAAACAAACAAAATAGATACAAACTCATAGCTACACAGAATGTTTTGATGGTTGCCAGATAGGAGGGGGCTGGAGGGATGGGTGTAAAAGGTGAAGGGTTTAAGAAGCACAAATTGGTAGTTACAAAATAGTCATGGGGATGTAAAGTATAGCATAATTAATATAGTCAGTAATATTGTAATAACTATATATGGTGTCAGAAGTGTACTAGATTTATTGGGGTGATCACTTCATAAGTATAGAAATGTCTAATCACTATGTTGTATGCGAGAAACTAATATAATATTCTATGTCAACTGTAATTGAAAAATAAAAAATTATTTATAAAAACACTATTACGTTTTGATTATTCTGTGGGACTGGATATTATACATGCTAAAGTAATATATATAAAACTTTCTATATTGAATACATATACATATATAATTAATTTTGTGTGTATGAATTAAACAACTTGGGAACTATTTTTTTATCCAGATTTTCAACTTAAATAGATGTTTTCAAACTGTTCTATAATATGGTGGTACCATTTACACACTCACCAGCTGTATGTGAGATGTCCTGTTGTGAAGAAGCCGATTGTGAAATACTATCCTACTGGGTTCAAATCGGCATTTCTGTAATTACTAATGAGGTTGAACATATTTTCATAAGTGTATTGGTTATTCTGAATCCTGTTCTGAAAACTCTCTACCATTTTTCTATTGAGGAAATTTGTTTTTATTTGTGGAGTTTAAAATTTTCTGGATAAGAAACCTTGTATATTACAATATTCTTCCTCAGTCTGTGGGTGGCTTGAATTTTCCATTTTTTTTCCTTTTTTATTTAATATGTATATTTTTTATTTTTTATTACAGTGGACATACAGTATTATTATATATTACTTTCAGATGTACAGCATAGTGGTTAAACATTTATATAATTTACGAAGTGATCCCCCGATTAGTCTAGTACCCGTCTGGCACTATACGTAGTTATTACCCTATTATTGACTATATTTCCTGCTGTACTTTCCATCTTCTTGACTATTTCATATCAACCAATTTGTACTTTTTAATTCCTTCACCTTTTCTACCCAGCCCCCCAATACTCTTCACATCCAGCAATCATCGGTTTGTTTTCTGTATCTATGAGTCTATTTCTATTTTGTTTATTTATTTTGTTCTTTAGAGTCCACAGACCATATGAGATCATATGGTATTTGTCTTTCTCTGTTTAACTGATTTCACTTAGCATCATAAGTGAAGGTCCATCCATATTATGGCAAATGGTAAGATTTCATTCTTCTTTATGGCCAAGTAAAATTCCATTGTATATATGTACCACCTCTTCTTTATCCAATCCTCTATTGATGAACACTTAGGTTGTTTCCATATCTTGGCTATTGTAAATAATGCTGCAATGAACATAGGAGTACATATATCTTTTTGAATTAGTGTTTTAAATTTTTTCAGATAAATACCCAGAAGTGGGATTGTTGGGTCATAAGTTAGTTCTATTGTTAATTTACTGAGGAAACTTCATACTGTTTTCCATAGTGGCTGCACCAACTGGCAATCCCACCAACAGTGCACAAGGGTTCCCTTTTCTCCACATCCTCACTAACATTTGTTTTTTTGTTGATTTATGGGTGATAGCCATTCTGACAGGTGTGAGGTGACATCTCACTGTTGTTTTGATTTGCATTTCCCTGATGATTAGTGACATTGAGCATCTTTTCATGTGTCTATCTGTATGTCCTCTTTGGAGAAATGTCTATGCAGGTCCTCTGTCTATTTTTTAAATTGGATTGTTAGGTTCGTTTTGGTGTCTAGTTGTGTGAGTTCTTTATAAATTTGGGATAGTAACCCCTTATTGGATGTATCATTGGTAGATATCTTTCTCCCATTCAGTAGGACATCTTTTTGTTTTGTTGATGGTTTCCTTTGCTGTGCAAAACGTTTTTAGTTTGATGTAGTCCCATTTGTTTATTTTTTCTTTTGTTTCCCTTGCCTGAGGAAATATATCAGAAAAAATGTTACTAACAGCAATGTCAGAGAGTTTACTGCCTACGTTTTCTTCTAGGAGTTTTATGGTTTGGGGTCTTATATTTAAGTCTTTCATCCATTTAGCGTTTATTCTTGTATATAGTATAAGAAGGTGGTTTTGTTTCTTTTTTCTTTCTTTTTTGCATGTATCTGTCCAGTTTTTAACCTGGGAACCGTTTGCATGGGCTTAAACCAACAAGAAAAGTCCAGGTGCTTGCCATATTTGTATAGCGTCAGGGAAAGAGGCTGCTCTGGTTTGGAGAGACCATAACAGACAAAAACAGAGATGTCCTTATGAGTCCTCTTCCTTCAACATGATGGCTACAAATGACACAAAATAATTAGTGGATTCACAGGGGTAGAAAAGGCCTAATCTGACCTGAGGGATTAGAGGAAGTGCTTTGTGCAGGTCTTGAATGATGAGTGAAAGTAGATAGATAGTTGAGGCTTGATTGTTCTTAAGATAGAAGTGTCGAGAGCCCAGTGAGCATCTTGTAAAATCAGTCAGAAATCTGAGCCTAGAGATTTACAATTTTACTTTGATCTTTGATATTCACACTCCTGTCATCTCTGCTTGATTTTGTCTTCTCTCTGCCTGAAAACACCTCATATTCTCCGCATCATTCAGCCCTCCTCTGTTTTCCCCAAAGGGTCAAGTCAGTCCATTCAAGCTCTTGAGGGTAAAAACTGAGGCTGGTGAGCTGCCTCTTCTACATTCTGGTGTGAGACCCAGCAGGAATCTACAGGCATCTAATGTCTCCTAGGTTCAACATTGCTGTCAGAGGCTGCTTTCCCCTGCAAAACCCCATTAGCATTCTGTAATTTCCTACTGTTACAAGGAAACTGATATTGAGGGAGCCTGTGCAGATCGCCTTGGGGAAAACAGATCAAAAGACAACATCCAGCTACCTTACTTTACCCCTCAGTTTAGTTATGCAAACCCCTCCCCATAAAAATGTCATGGATTCATGAAAAGAATGTCCCCTGGCTTGCCAATCACTGAGATGCAGCTTAGGAAGAGAGATAAAACCATCTGCTATTTATTGAGCACCTACTATGAGTTGGATCTTTTGATAAGAAGTACTTTATATACATGGTAGCTCTAAATTTCACCCCAGAATGGCAAGGGAGACGTTATTCCTTTCATTTTGTGGATGAGAAAAATGATCCTAGAGGGTTAAGTAGGAACCCTGCTCTCAGTCAGAGGTAGAATAGAATTTCCAGTAAGTACTTTCCGGCCCCAGGGTTGGTGCCCATTACTGTTCTTTATATGGTGGGTGAGATCATCCTTTAACTTAATTCTCAAAGCAGTCTTCTCAGTAGAGCCACCCCTCACTCCTCCAGGAAGCACCCTAAAGTTGTTTCCTTCTCTTGCTCCTGAAACATTTTGTCCACATTTGTAGACGACACTTACGTTGTTACTGTAAAACGTTGTCTGTATGCCTATTCCCCATGAAATTGGAAGGTTCCCAAGAGCTAAGATGGAGCTCTTGCCTTCTATTTTGACTAAATATCGAGGCCAGCTTTGCACACAATAGGACTTCTTAAAATCATTGCATGATGAACGTATCATTTATCAATGAGAAATAGGGAACTCAGAGAGATGGTATAACAAACATAGGTCACACAACCCGTCACATTGGAGTCAGAATCTAAAATCCATCTCATGACTTCAAATATAAGGCTCTTTCCTTTATATTCAAGTTGGAAGTAATAACATTTTCGTAATGTCTCTGGATATATTATATTAGGCTACCAAGGCAGAATGAAAAAGTTGTATGTGTGTGCACGTGTGCACACATATGCACGTGCACACAAGTATAGAAATACTGATCTTTTTTTCTTAGTTGACTAATTTGGGCCATTAACATGGTAGTTATCCAACTAGCCTCACTTGTGACCCTATTTACCCTTTCTTTTCTTTTGAGATAGCATTCCACCATTCCACAAGTTGCATTCAACAAATATTTATAAGTGCTTACCATGTTACAGGCAATATGATAGATGTGGGGGACACACAAACATATATATGTTGACTAACCTGAATTTTAGTGATATGAGGAAAAGTACTAGGTGCTTTGAGAATGTGTAATAGAAAGCCTTGATCTAGGCTGGTCCTTCTGAGCAGGCGTCCCTGGAGAAGTGAAGGCAGATTTGAGATGGAAAGGGTAAATGAGATTTATGTCAAGAGTAGGGAGATGAGGGGATAGGGGCCGATGGAATGTTTGAGAAACTAAACAGAAGCTGATGTGGCTGGAACTCAGAGGTCAAGAGGAGCTGCCCGGGGCACAGTGGACATGGGCGGTGGCCAGGTCATGCCGACCCTCTTAACAATATTGATGTTCTGCTATTTACTCTAAAAGCCCTGTAAAGGTCCTGCGATGTTTCTGCTGGAGTGTAATATAGGCAGTCTTGAATTTCTCTTCCTGGTATGAAGCGAATGAATTGGAAGGAGAAAAGGATGGATGTTGGGAGGCCAGTTAAGAAACGCTGAAGTATTCAGGAAGGAGATGATAGCAGCATGTCTGACTCTTCTGTAAATTGCCAGAGCCATCTATTTTTGCTTCTCTATGTAGAAGGGAGAAATTTCAGTCCTGTGGTTTGGACCATGAATCACTAAAGAAATCCACCCCAAAGGATGTTGCCCTCATTGTCCCACACCATCCTCTGAAATGCCCTTTAAAGGTACCCAGTGTTGAGAAAATATGTGCTGGGCTATTTCAAGTCTATGCTTATTGGAAACCTCTGAGATGCTGCACATTTTCTTTCTCCACCAATCTCCTAGTCCCCTGTCTTTGGCCGAGCCTATCCTCCTGGTGATGATCTGCTTTAGAGAAGCCCACATCTGGGAATAGCTGAGTGGTCAGTTGGCTTAGCTCCTGGAGCCTGATGGAAACCTAATTCTCCACCTTGTTTGTGGCTCAGGTAGTGGGCAAGGGTGTCTTCAACTCCAGTGTCTGCCTGGTTTGTATTGCTTGCTCTCAAACTCAGAGCTGATGCCCACGGAGACTTATCTTCTCCTCTTCCTTCTTCCCCCTCCTCTTCCTCCTCCTTCTCTTCCTCCTCTTTTCCCTCCTCTTCCTCGTCCTCTTTCACTATGGTAATACAGTGGAGTGGAAAGATTGGGGTGATGTTCAGTGAGTTAACCTTGATCTGTAACATCAGAATTGAAGGAAAGGGAAAAGGAGAATGGAACATCCTCTGGCTTGTTTTTCTTTCTTTCTTTCTTTCTTTCTTTCTTTCTTTCTTTCTTTCTTTCTTTCTTTCTTTCTTTCTTTCTTTCTTTCTTTCCTTCCTTCCTTCCTTCCTTCCTTCCTTCCTTCCTTCCTTCCTTCCTTCCTTTCTTTTTATTTTATTTTATTTTATTTTATATTATTTATTTTTATATTATTTATTATTTTATATTATTTATTTTATTTTATTTATTTAAGTGTGTTTTTCCAGGACCCATCAGCTCCAAGTCAAGTAGTTGTTTCAATCTTGTTATGGAGGGTCCAGCTCAATGGCCCATGTGGGGATCGAACCGGCAACCTTGTTAGGAGCTCGTGCTCTAACCAGCTGAGCTAACTGGCCGCCTGGGTTCTTTCTCACTCAGTACTTATGCATCACACTTGCAAAGATAATGCCAAAGATGGTTCTGCCAGCTTGAGTAAGCCTTTCCTTTCTCTTCCCTAAAACTGTATTGGAGCAAAACCTACCAGTGATTAGCCATCGCTGCTCTGAATCAGACCCAACAGCATCCGATTCCCACACTTATTATCTTGTGAGAACTAGAGTGTTCCAGGGGCATCTCTAGAATACCTCCTTGCATTTTACAGTTGGGAAAATTGATAAACAAAGGACAACAAATTCAGTCATCTAAAAATTTGTCCAAAGCACCCATTTTATGGTAGGCTTTGAGCTAGGGTAGGGAATCAGAGAAAAATGAGTACAAGTCTGTTGAGTTGGTCACTACCTGGTAAACAAGTGAATTAACCACAGCCTGGTGAAAGCTGTAACCTTGCAAGGGACTGATAGCTCATTGTGAGGTAGGACAGAGCGGCCTGGCCCTGGGCCCAAGGCTCCTACCCAGGCTATTTAAAAGTTCTATCTCTACTGGAAAGTAGTTTTTTGTTTTCGTTTTTGTTTTGCTGTTGCTTTTTGTTTTTGTTTTTCAGAAAACATCTAACTTGGTCAGCCTTGAAGTTAAGCACATTTTTTTCTCCTTGTGTTTTTCAAGTGGAGAGTGTTTTACCTATTGCCTTATTAGAGAAATGGATATTTTAGTTTTTTTAAATTTGGATCCAGGAGAAGATTCACAATCTTGTAAAACTTATCCCAAGGCCACCAATATTGCAAGTATTAATGTATGAAGTGCTAGCTATGCACTGGGAAACAGTATACAGTCTGGCTTCTCATTTCTTGCTTAGATGTAATGTCTGATTAACTATGTACCAACAAGCATAATATGCTGTTAAGAGATGCACCAAGCGTGAAGATTTGGGGTGGCTTAATGAAGGACAGAGCCTTTGCATCAGTCCTAGAAGGACGGCCTTAATGTCAACAAGTGGCTCTGGACGGGGGCACGTCCTGCCAAATGTGATCCTGGAAAAGCTATTTTACCTATTTGAGTTTTCTCAACTACAAAGAAGGGAACGTTAATTGATCAGATCTACATGACTCATGATGTGAGTGCTAAATGAAATGTTTAATGCGAACCTAGTCCCTGAGTCATAGAGACAGTGATGATGAGGGTAGTGATGGTGATGAAGGGGGGAGATGATGCATTATGATAACGGTGTTAATGTTGAGAATGATGGTGATGAAGATGGTAATGGATGATGGTGGTAGTGCTGTTGTTGGTGATGAGGAGGATAAGGACAGTGGTTTTGGTGGTGATGGTGGTACCGGAAGTGCTGATGGTATGGATGAACTGCACCATTTCCATAGATGTCATTGATAACTTTCCATTGTGCTGCAGAATTCTATAGTTACTCAGTTCTTCCTTTCAGGGATTGATGTACGGTGGTTAGGACGACAGTTTGCCCAAGGAATTGTCCAGTCATTCATGAGGCTCCAAATGTTGGTGTGGCATCTCCCAATTGCCAAATGAGTCTGTGAGCCACCCCTGTCCAGGGGTATCAATGCCCAGCCATCCACAGGTAGAAAACAGGCAGCTAACAAAGAGATTTGCCATTCAACACAAGAGTCGTCTCTTGCCTTGCAACAGAAAGTTTATTTTCTACGTAGGAGAGTTCGATGGATATTTCTTATTTCTCTACTTTCTGCACTAGGCAGTAAATAACACATTCCATTTCATTCTTTACAGTGTTTTATCAATAACATGATTGCCTCTTTCTGCCTTTCTTATAAGTACCTGGGTACAGAATCCTGTTTATAGCTTCTCTAATTGGGGGGTTCCTTTTAGTCTGAAGGAGAATAGGAATGGACTTGAGAGGAAGTGATTTCTGGAGTTTGAATTTTGGCTTCCCCATGTATTTGTTGTGTGGCCTTGGGCACATTTCTTGAACCCTCTGAGTTCCGTAATACTAGTCTCATGCTTTTTGTTTCCTTTTTTCCATCCTTACCCCCTTTTTTTTTCTCTCTAGTCCAGTCTTTCTCACACATGATGACAGTGATTTTAAGTCTCCCAAAATGTTTGCTCACATCCCAAGATGTGAGCTCCCTGGGGCTGTCTGATGCTCTCCTTTGCTGGGTGAGAACAGCTCTGGGATGAAGGCAAAGCTGTGATTCCACACACTAGATGAGGTAGTGAGAGCCTGCTAGCGGTAGAGGTAGAGAGCCTGTTCTGCTAGGTAGGGAGAGCGGGAACTTCCTAGGAGCCCTGTATATGTCAGTAAGACACTAAGGATACCATATTGAAAGAGTTTGTGGAATTCTACATAGAACAACATTTCTATTAAGAATAGCCCACAGCTCCTTCTCCCCCTCATTCTGATTCTGATGCAGTCTTTAATCAAACATGAGTGGAAGGAGGTCTACCTCACCCTGAGATAAAATCTTCCTTAAAAAAGAAACGATGGTATTGAAAACTAAGTGCTTTCCAGAAAATGGAAATAGGAGATGAAGTAATAATAACAGCAATGAAAATAAAAACAACAAAGTGACTGAACGTTTACTCCACACTGGTGTCTCACTAAATTCTCCATAAGCATTATCCGATTTAATCCCTACAAGAAGCTCATGAGGACTGGGCTAGTGTTTCCCCAGATTCGCAGATGAGGAGACTGGGTGATCAAGAGGGTAAGTCACTCCCCAAAGATGCACAGTTGTAGGTAGCAGAGTGAGGGTCTGACCTTACGCTTCTTCCTAAAACACATGCTAATGTTCTACCATTTGTTTGGCAGATTTCAGTTAGAATGTTGATATATGAAAGTGACAGGGACTATGAAACATGTCCGAGCACCAGGAGTCCTCTGTGGAAGATGGAGGGTTTCTCCACCTCAGCACTACTAACTTTTGGGGCCAGCTACTTTTTTATTGTAAAATGTTTTGCAACATCCTTGGCTTCTACCTACTGTATGCCAGCAGCACCCCCACCTCCAGCATGACAACCAAACATGTCTCTAGACATTGCCAAATGTCCCTTGGGGGTCTAACTTGCTCCACTTGAGAACCACTGCTTTAATATGTTCTGTCACTCCAGGCCTTGAGATCAATCACAGGGCTAAGCTCAACATTCTTCAGCTACGGAATCCCTGGGCCTTCCTTCACAGTCTGTGTTCTTGTCAATCTGACCTTTCCAAAATTGCCAGCAATCAATCTTCGTCCCAGCTTCATCAACAATAAATGAAGATAACACTTCACAGAAGTCATGTGAATTTGAAAATATGGCTTTCCTCATAGATGACAATGTCAAATGATATTATTACAAAGATCTACAACATGATGATTCTCACCAATGGCCACTTAACTTCACTGTGCCCGATCTCACCTAAAATACTAAAGAAAACAAAATTGAACTCCTCCCCCTTCCATGAAAGAATCAGATAAACCACATTCTACACACACCACCTTCAAGAATCTAGGAAATCTTGGAAAAAAATCAGTTCCCAGATTTGACTATCTTGTGTGTACACATTAAGTAGCCATTTGGAAACATCTGGATAAAGAACAACTTTCCTTAGTTCTTATCCATATGGCTGTGCCTTTCTGATACAACCTAACAATGATTTTTCTTGACTGAAAGCTTGAATAGGCTATGTATGGACTCAGTCCGTCAAGCCTTTTGTTTAAAACATGACCATGGTATCATAGATTTACATAACAATGTCTCAGATTTTGATGTGGAGTAGAACTCATTTTACATCTTTGCCACAGACTTTGTATTTTGATTGAAAAAGCAGATTTTCTGTGTGTATATGTGTGTGAATGTGTTTGGTGTGTGTTTGTGTATATACATATATATGTGAGTATTTATATATGTATATGAATGTATATATGTGTATACATATGTGTATATACATAATGCAAATATATAAACACAAATATGTATGTAATTCCATGCATCAGTGAGAAAAGTTATATGGCTGACATACAGCCATCTGTATTAGAGAAAGAAATGAAAAAGAAAGTTTAACATATTGGCCAATCTGTATGAACACAAATACACAAATGCATCCCATCTTGGAAAGAAAAATCGGTACATTCTTGGTTCTAATAGCGTGATAATAGCCGTTATTGGCAACAATGCAAATGAAAAGAAAATAAAAGGAGGCATTTTTATGCACTGCCCATTAAGAGCAACATACTTATAAACTCATGAACTTGGAAAACAAATAAACAGACTGGTTGCTCAACAAAAGCTTGGGTTCATTTCCAGAGCTATTGATGAATAGTTTGTCATTAGAAAGATAGAGCTGTTTAAGCTGTCCCAAGGGAATGGCTTAAAGTTGGATAAAAGAGAATCCAGCAGAGTGTGCAGACCTGAGCCAATTTTAAATAATTGCCATTCCACCGTGAATCGAAAGAGATTGTGTTGAGACAGGGCCCATCAGCCACAGGGAGCAGGGCCCCCCAGTAGGCGGGGCCTTGTGCCTGAGTTGCCAGCCACACCACGGAGCCCCATGGGGGCAGCCCTCAGGCAAAGATGGAGGAGTCCCTGCCTTTGCTATGTGATGAAATGGCACTTAAAGACCTGTGTATTTTTCTTGCTGGTTTGCCATGTGGCCTCATATATCTTTAAAATATTGTCTGTTAGTCCTGGAAAGAATCTTAAGCAGTCATTAGGCCCACCTGCTTGCCTTAACCTCTCTAAATTAATTTAGCTCCATAAGTTCCTTTTATATCAATCATAAAGGGGAACTAACTTTATTTCTGAGGGCATTAGCTCATTACATGACTCGCATACATGGAGTGTGTGATAATGTCGGACACATAATAGATGCTCAGTATGTGACCATTTCCATTGTCTCTTGTGTTTACCATTGTTTTTGGACAGCAGCTGATCTCAGAGAAACTTTATTGACTTCAAAATTAGAAAGAACTACATTCAAATTTTTGTTGTGTGTTGTTGTTGGTTAAGGATTCAGCAGCCATGAGCCTTACTTCCTTCATTTCTAAAACATGAAGGGAGGATGATACTTTGTATATTTCCTGACTGGTGCGAGAATTCCATGAGGAAATACTTGCAAAAGAGAGGGGGCATAGTAAATTCTCAGTGAAAATCAGCTATTAATATCCACACCACCATTAACCTTTGCATCTCAGTAAACGAGTTATTTCTGTTATTGAAACATTGCTGGGATGGAAAACAAGCGGTACTTTTTTCTATTAGTTTTGCCTTGTAGGGAAGTCATGTGCTGAATAATTTTCCTCTTGACTTGGAGCTGACAGTAGAGTTTTATGGGGAACTAGAGAGGAAAGAGGATGAAGAGGAACAGGACGGAGATGAAAACCTGGAGTGTAGATTCTGGGTGAGAAGGGGAGTCTAAGTAGCACCCATGGTCCTCTGGGAGGGTAAGAAGGAAGGTCCGGGCCAGTTTGTTCAAAACCTCACTTTAATACTGGACGGGTACTCTGTTGGGGTCTGGCAACAGGACTGGCATGGTGCCAGGCTTAGGGAACTTAAGGTCCAGTCGAGGAAAGAGGGATGTAAATAGGCCCTTAGACTACAAGCGGTGGTACTAGGATGGGGTAGAAACTCAGAGGTGGTAGCACTTAACCTTGACCTGAGGCAACAAGGAGGACTTCCTGGAGGAAAATACATCTTAGCAGCTCCTCAACGGTTCATAGCACCTAGGAAAAGATGGCAATTGCTCTGCCATTTATGAGTCATCTTGTTTAAACTTTCTGAACTTCGGTCTCTTTTTTCTATAAAATATGGAAAAGATAATACGGACTGTGATGATTATATGTATTATATTATGCATAAAATATGTATATGATAAAAGGTGCTTCATCAATATTTCTTACTCATTTATTCATTCGGCCATTGCTAGCCTTTATTGCCAAGCTAAGGAGCTTAGGCCAGTTACTCACCAACTCTGGTCTTCACTTTGCAATAATCAGTCTCTAAAATCCCATTCTTATGCTCTACAATTTGATGAACAAGGTAAGACTTCTTCTCCCTAACAGATCTCTCCCTCTCCCTCTTCCTCTTCTTCTCCCTCTCCTTCTCTCTCTCTCTGCCTCTCTCCTTCCCTTTCTCCCTCTTTTTCTTTCTGCTCTTTTTCTCTCCTGCCTCTCCTGCTATCCAGCCCCTCCCTAAAAAGCCTCAATCCCTGCTGAGTACAAGAGGGCATATTTAATGCTGGGCGCACACCCATTGGAACCACTTCCCAGACCGCAGCTTCTCCCTTCATAATTGAAGTGGAGGCTTGGAAATGTTCAGTGTGGCTTTCTCTGAAGTTGCAGCTGATCGGGTCCTCTTGTTGCCTCCCAAACCTTTAATTTATCAGTAAAACTGTTCAGTTCTCTTTTGGCCACTTGGGGTTTTTCATCCTTCTGTGGGTATGGAAATGTAGCCCAGTGGGCAATGCCCATTTTTGCGAGAACTCCCTCACCCAACACTGGCTATTTCTGGGAGCTGCTTCAGAGAGAAATGAATGAGTGATTTCCTTCAAGAGGACCTCAATATGCATAGAAACTGAATTTCAGTTTTCATTTTCTTGAGGGCTAAGGGTACACGATGCTTGCTCCTAAACAGCCATAGCTAAAGCACAGTTCCAAGAAATGCATTTTTCTCTAAGCCATTGTCAAATCCCAAATTTGCCCTTGATCAACTATATATAACTTGAATAAATTACCCGAATCCTTTCCAAGCCTCAGTTTCCAAATCTGTATAATGGGGGTTAAAATGTGATGTCATAGGGCTGATCTGTGATTGAAAATCTTTGGCACACTGTATTTGAATCATTAAGAGCTCTGGTCCATATGTTGGCACCTTCCCTGCCTTCAAGGAGAATGTAATCTTGTGAGAGCAGCTAGAGATTTGGAGGGGATTTTGGTGCCCAAATTCCCTCTTCCATTCTGGATTTGTGAACCTAGCAAGCTACATTTCAAAATAGAAATAATTATGGAGAACACATAGTATCAGTTATATTCTTAGATAAGACATGACTCTATAGCTCCCAGTTGAGAATTTCTTAGGAACTAGTAATGGAGTTATGGCTGCCTTCTTTATCTATCCTCTTTGAATCTGTAATAGTTGAGTTACCTCGATGGAGGCTGAATTCTCTTACCAGATCATTGCATGGATGAGGTGTGCTAGGCTGGCCCCTCACTTTGGCGAATGCACTAACAGATAAATGATTCCTTTTCAGCACAGTGTGACCCTCTCCACTAGCAAATCATGGCTTATTGAATGTCAAACTACTCCATTGCTCTCTTTTGAAAAGGAGCTAATAATGTGGCTGGGTGTGGAGGGTTAAAGGTGTTGGTCTGTTTGTTTTCCCTGATCACTTATACACAATGCTAAAATATGGGGTAAAGGGCACACACCCCTGTCAACCAAGCAGTGAGATATCTTTAGATTGAAGCATATAAGTAGGAGCACAACTTGATATGTTCCATAGTCAAGGGTTAGAAAAGGGCTACATTGTAATCAACTCAATCACAGTCACAATAAAGAAGACAGAGAGGAAAAGACATAGTGAGGCAGCCTTAGGAATCAACCACCTCTGTATTCTGCAGGTTTATTTTCCTGCTCATGTGTAGGAATCTATTTTCAGACAGCAGCCCTGCAAGCCTCTTGCCATGTTCACTTTTCAAAATTTTAACTTGGCTGAGCATCCACTGTATATAGCTATGGTAGGTAGAGTAGGAAAGATAAAAACACAAAGCTCCCTAAGCACCTGATAACCGTGTGTAGAGAGAGAGCTTTGGAGTAAGGCATCTGGGAGAGGGTTTATCTCACCTCTGGTACTCACAAGCTGACTATTCTTAGACAAGTCACAGCTCTCTCTAAGCCTCAGTCTCTTCATCTGCAAAATGGGGTTGATAAAATCGACTTCTCAAGGATGTTGATATAATTTCATACAAGCATCTGGCACAGAGAAGTTACTCCGTAAATGTTAGTTTCCTCTTGCTACACTACCTACAGGACAACTCAGATACTGGACATCCTCCTTAGAGGAATAGGAAATAGGAAATACGGGGATAATAAATTCCAACATCTGTCTGCTGGACCTTTTATCTGTACTTGGAGACAGGGTGTTTAGTGAGACGAGGTAGATTTGCAGTGATACATTATTAATAGTTTGTGATACGTTCCGGGTGATGGATATCTTCCTTCTAGACACACAGCGACAGCTGTATTCTCTCTTGGGGAAAACAAGGGCATCAAGCCAGAGCAGATAGCTCTGAGGGAAAAAAGAACGAGAAAACTCCAGACGCATACTTATAGGCTATTTTGTTTTACTTTGGATTACTAGAAGGGTTTCTCCCATCTCCCACTTCACCGACACCATGAATGGTTCGCCTTAAATTCGCAACACTTCTGTTCAGAAGTTATTCTTGGTATAGACACTACACTGACAGGGTTTGCAAAATATCCCCTTATTTTTGGTTGTTTTATGATAAAGTATAGAGACTCACAGTACATCTCTGTCTACTGTCTTCTCTGTGTAATATGATATTTGTCCCAAGTAAATCCTGGTGATCTCTGGCGGTAGTGACCCCAGAAGATAAAAATGTGGACTTCCTTTATGCTGTAGAATCAAAACTTTTTAAAGGGAACTAAGAGATTGAAGAAATTGATTTTCACTGTCCCTATTTTACAGACTGGGAAAAAGTTGAAGTGTCATGGTGAAGGTCACACGTGAAAAGACAGTGTGGAGAAGGGATAAGCGCATTCAGGGCAGACACCACACACTCGTGTTTAGTAAAGCATGACCATTCTGATTTTACGAGTATGCAAAGTATGCTTGATCTTGAGGATATAAGTAAGGACACATGGCTTTTCACTCAATACTAAGGAACTCTTCCTCACTAGCTCTCTGATTCTTGTAACCTCAGTTGCAAGTATGATCCCTTTTATTCATTCATACTGGGACAGACTGATGTAGTAGAAATAACATTGCATTTGCAGTCCTGCTAGCTGCATTGTTGCTGTCTTCTGGGAGAATATACTACCTCTTTGAGCTTTGGTTTCTTCACGGGTAAACTATGTAATAACGGTCGTTTTCCCCAACCTAAAAGTTAATTTCATTTCTGTGACTCATTCAACCACTATTTGTTGATAGGACACCCACTAAATGCCTGGTATTATCATGTGCTATGACATACATAAAGCAGAACAAAACACGGTCTCCAATTTAGGGCTTTGAATTCTAATGCTGGGTCTGCTCTGACCAACTCGAGGACTCTGGTGATGTATTTTCCAATGAGCTGAGTCTCTGTCAACAAGGTCCAGAAGAGCTTTTCATCTTCTGAGGTGGCCCTAGGAAAGGGAGGTGTGCCCAGTTCATCTTGAAAAGCTAGGCCTCCACTTGACTTTGTAGCAGGTAGTTTATTTGTGTTTATTGAAAAGAAATGTGTTTATTGGGGAGGGCTGCCTGGTCATATTTTTGCAACCATTAGGATTAAGTCAGATAGGCTACTACCTCCACTAACTTCCCTCTTTCCTTCTATTTTTCCCTCCCTCCCACTCATACATACTTACTAATAACTGCTTTGCAAGAGGCTTTGATCTCGGCATTATGAGAGCTACCAAGATGAATTGGCCTCTTCACTTACGAAGCTCATGACCTAGTCAGGGGGCTTGGGCAGGGAGGGACTTGGAGAGCATTGATCTTACCTATAATGCTGACTTCTCCTACAACATGATAGGAGGGGTATCACACTTTTTAAGACAAGCTAAGGTAGCAGCTTATAGCTGACTTGGCTGTACTTAGATGGTGGTTGGTGAGGACTTTTCTTATCCGTGGAGGTATTCAGCTTCATGAGTAAAATTTCCTTGCCCAGAAGCCCACGTTTTCATATAAGCTGTCTTCTCTAAGGCCCAGCCTTAGATAGGAGGCACTTCCACCGTGTGTGCCTATGTGTGTAGAGGCCTGTGTGCCTGTCGTGGAGCCTGGCTTCATGGGGTGTTACTCTCCCACCTGGAGCATGTTCCCAGCACCCCCGCCCCACCAACCACCATGTTCCTCTGTCACTCAGACCTTCTGCTCTCTTGTGAGGTAACACATCGGAGCTTTAGCCATGACAGGATGAATGTGCCTGGGAAGGATTTGCGTTGAATAGTGAAGAAAATGAAGTTCATAAAGAGTTTGGTTAAAATATCCTTTGATGGTTTTGAAAATGGTCATTCTGAAGAGAAGATGGTCACGCATCTCTATTTGGGAAGCTGGGGGGCAGCATTTAAGGTTACCTTGCTGCAGGGTCAGGTATAGCGTCCCTTCTCTTTCCTCATCCTCTCTGCTTTCTTTGTATAGATGCAGAGAACCAGTCCTCAGCCTTCTCCTCTGTGAAGCCACTGCCTCCCCGCTTTCCCAGTTTCCCTTGGCCAAATCCATGGCCACCTTCGTGTTTTCCTTGCTGTCCTGGTTAAGCTCACAGACTCTTTTTTTGCTTGTTTACTTGTTGTTAAAGTTGGAAATTTGGAGGAAGAAGGAACTTACATATTGTTAACTGATCTCATTTTTTTCCAAATATGACTTTAAAAGATTCATTGCTAAGTCCTTTTCATGATTTTTTAAAATCTAATATTCTTAGTAACTCTACAAGGACACATTATTTTCTTCCCGACTTATAGATGAAGAAACTGAGGTACCAAAAGATTAAATGACTTGCCTAATATTACACAGCTAGGAAGAAGTCAAGCTTTTATAAACTTTATTGCTACCATGAATGAGAAAGTGTAGATGAATGATCAAAACAGCAGAAGCTGGGACTTGTGAAAGCTACAGAATTCTTAAAAGATTCTCATTGAACCTTTTTTTCTTTTCCTTTTGGTTGGTCCTTTTGGTATGAAGCTCTTCCATTCTTCTCTTCATGATCTTTACTTCCCCATCCTTTACTCAAGGAAAATCAAATTATGTCATTCTTTGGCAAAAGCTATGCTGCTATAATTATTTAAAAATGCATGATATAGTTAACTTCTCAAAATACTTTAAAGTTTTGAAAATGAATCACGTTTCAACAGTCATCAACAGCAGACCAATTTGTCTGGCATTAAGTGGTTTCCTAGATGCAGAATTTACCAAATGATTTCACTTTCTTCCATCATTTATTCCTGGCAACTTGTAAGAATCACAAAGGAACTGAACATTCCTTGAGGAACTCATAATACTAATAATCGTGCTTGTCATTGATCAAGCCTCTTCATGTACCAGGTAATTTCTTAAGGTCTTTATGCTCCCTATCTCATTTGACCATCATGGTGACTCTACGAGGTGGGAATTACTGTCTCAGTCTTTCCCCATGAGGATAATAAGACCCAGGAAAGTCAAGTTCGTCAGGTTACAAAGCTAATAATTAGCAGAGCTGAAATAAGAACCAAGGTGTTCTTACCTTGCAAAGGCACACGGATGGAAACCGTGGAGCCAATCTTCTGTGTAGTTTCCTGATGGCAGATGGCACAGGATCGAGAGAAGGCACAGCACCATTGATGACAAAATCTCATCATATATCAAGGTCTTAAGGGGAGATTTTCACCTCTGAAGTCCTATGAGGATAGTCCAACTTTAGCCAATTAAGACTATTTCCATCATCATACAATAAAATGTTGAGAGGCCAATTAACAAGTGTAAGGCTCAATCAACACTGGGTGCTGACTGGAATTCTGGGACAGTTTCAAAGACCAACAGGAGCACAGCCACATCAGACACATAGCAATAGCATAACTCTCGGAAAATTGCGTCATTTAACAAAAAGAGCAATTGACTGAGTATTTCTGGAAATAGTCACTAGTTCTTTCTAAGACATAGGCAGTATATTTTTCTTTGTGCTCCCTTTGTTCTTTTGTAAACCTGGGTATGTAACTTAAGGTCTTTGGAACATGTAGATTTTTAGGAGATTGTTTTGTATCTTTAGTCTAAAATAAGATGTACTCCCCCCACAGATTTTAAATATAAAACCAATTGCAAAATGTGTGTGTGTGTGTGCGTGTGTGTTTGTGTAATTAAATTGAGCTATGAAGAAGGAATGTTACAGTGTTCTCAGAACTTGGAACATTTATAATAGTCATGTACTGAGAGCTTAACACATGGAAATATGCTGAGACTTTTGCATGCATTATTTCTAATGAAAATGGGATGGAATCATATCTCTACTATATAAATGAGCAAACTGAGCGTTAGTGATGCTGAATAACTTGCCTGAGGTCACTCCTCTCACACAAGCCCATGTTGGTCTGATGCCAAACTCTTCCTTTTCTCGCTGACACCCTCATCAGAACTTCCTGTTTCTAAGAGTCAAACCAAATTGCTGCAAATACAAAACAGAGACGTATTAAATGGAAGTGTTCTGCTTGGTGAGTTGCATTAGGTAGTGAAGACTGAGAGGACTTGCGGTCTTTTTAGATGATGTTGATAAAGACCTAAGCTCTGATTCTTCCTCTATCCTGTCACTTTGCTAAACTCCCAGCTGACCCACTTTACCCTCTGAAGATTCTGATTAAATAGCAACTTCTTTCAGTCCCAGGTATTTTCGGGTTCTAAGCAGCCAGAGGCTTCTGGGTCACTCTGAGTCAGTATCCGTACATTCCAATGAGGGACATCATGAAGGAAATACTCCTACTTTCCAAGCCAGAGGGAGGGGAGTGCTGGCACGTGTTGGGTCCTTATGCACGTTAGTCACATCCCAGAGCAACTTGATTAGGTACATAGCCCACCCATTGTACAGATGAGCAAAGTGAGGATTAGAGGAGACAATGCTTGCCTCATGGTTCCAGGCTAAATCTGAGCTTCTGAGCCTGCCCAGCCTGCCTGACTCCAAAGCCAGCCTTCTCTTTTCAACACTGTTCATTCCTCACTGTTTCCGTTTAGCATTCAGGACCCTTTTGGTGTTTCAAGCCAGTACAGAATGCTTCTCCCCCTGTTAGCTGAACAAACTCTGAAGAGCTCATTTTTGCCCCCTGGAAGAAGTCCCCTCTTGGATCTCAGATGTGGAGTTTGGTTAAATGCTGGATTCTTTTGAGACACAGGCAATAATGCTGCAGGGAGTGGTGGGGAAGTGCGTTGGTCAGATGCCAGCTGGCTCGGGGGACCGTCTGTCTCCCCTTTCCTGGAGCAAGTAACACGAAGTCTGGCCATGCCTGTCTGCTTTGGTGCCCAATTCTACAGCCATTTCAAGTCTTTCCTCTCCCCAAAATGAGCATTTACACTCCCGTGGATTGCCCGTTTGGTATTTCTAACTATGTAGCTTCTGCTCAGAAAACAAATCAGGAGTGGTATTCAGTTGTTGCATTTTCAACTATAGCTCATAATTTGGTGTAACATTTGTCATTGTCTAAGAAACAGATTCTTGAGCAGGAAACCCATTGGACACCAGAATGAAACTGACTAAATAAAAGCAGTTCACTGACTGAACAATTTGCGAATATAGCTGCTTCTTGCCAAGCCTTTTTGGCAAAACCGTCTCAGTGACTCGAGAGCTTTTCCAGCCAGAAAGAGATTTGGGTTACCTTGTGCTTTCCTGTCTCATTTTTCTGATATAAATACTTTCATTAAAGCCACATTAAGTCTCAGACAATAGAAATGTCATTCAGGGAAACATTTGCATTTATTTTTCAGGAAACATTATTCAGTTTTTCCTCTTCACAAGGAGGGGTGGGACCTTATTTTATAGCCCTAAGTAATATTTGCTAGAGACAGTACTGCATATTGAAGTGTGTGTGTGTGTGTGTGTGTGTGTGTGTGTGTGTGTGTGAATGGGGAAGATATTACTGGAGCCATGTTTCTTTGGGAGAAATGTGTGAGGTCTCTGTCTCTCAGAGCTTAAAGTTATAGAAAGATCTCTTGGGTATAGGACAGAAGTATGGCATGAGTGATAATTGTGAAACCTCGGCATAGACATCAATAGCCGTGGATTCAAATCTAACCTCAAACTGGTAGCATGATCTTATAAATTAAATATGTATATATGTATAAAGTGAAATTACGTTCAAAAATTGAAGGGAAAATTATCTTGGAAAAGGAAAAAGAGACAAACATCACAACCCATCTGTAGCTTGGATATGTCACTTCGTTTGTCTACACTTTGGAGCTTTCATCTATAAAATTGGGTTAAAAAGAAGCAGCAACCCAAGTCGATACTTAATTTGTCATGTGCTGAACGCTACATGAAACTTATGACAATATGTTGCTAACCCAATTTTTTACTTTACAAAGTCAAAGCTCTTCAGTTAATCATTCTTTTGAGACGTATTTTAGTGGCACTTGCTAGGGGAAGATGCCATTATGAATAGAATCATCCCTGCCCCTTCCTTCATGGAGCTTACAGGCCAGTGACTGAGGTAGCTTGGGCTCTTCTTAGTGTTGTCCTGCATCCAGGACTCTCCCAGCCAACCACTGGTCTTCAAGCATAATTATTAATGGCCAGTGTGTTAGTTTGGATGATAAATTATATGCTTATACTACCAGAGATGCTAAGGGTTCTTTCTAAGACTTACAGCTGAACAATTTTTTGAGGATACCCAGGTGAAACTAAGGGCAGGACAACCGCCACAAGTTTCCATTTAGAAGTGCTTGAAAAAGTTTCTGGAATAAACGATTTGCTGACTCATAGAGTTGGACTAGGAGGTAGGAATCGTTCATTATGCAGAGACATGGACGTTTAGAATTTTTAACGGACTCTTAGGAGAAGATCTAAGTCGGCCCCATTTACAGATGAGAAGAGATACTCAGAAGGGAAAGCTAACTCAAAGAAGATTCAGCTCTCTGTAAATAAGACAACAGATCCAGGACAATTACCATGTTTTCACGACTCTCGTCCAGTCTTCTCTCCATCTTCCTACCTTCCATCCCTTTGGTCCTCAAAGGGATGTGATTGCATAATAAAGGAAGGAAAAAATGAAGCTAGAGCAGTAGAGTGTAGGGATATTGCAAGACGGAGCTGCTGTACTTTGAAGGTATTTGCAGGGAGAGAAAGAATCAAAACCCCTACTGCAGAACCATCCATAGGACTGTTGGGCCTGTTTTCCCTCATTCTTTCAAGTTACTTTATAATTCTTATTCTTTTCCTTTTTCAAAAGTACAGTAGGATTTTTTGCTAGTATAATATGTGCAAATATGTAATTACAGAACTATATAATACATATTAAAACCCTAATTCTACCACTAACAGATAAGCCCGATTAAACTCCCGGGGCTATATCCTTCCAGATGTTATCTAGGCATACATATATTTTCTTTGTTATCATAATGAGATCACACTGTTCGTATTATCAGGTAGCCTCTTTTATTTTTTATTTTTATTGTTTAAATTTGTCTTAACTCACTTAAGCATCTGTCTAACCTTGCTGGTAAAATTCTTTGAGATTGCAGAGGTGATTTGAGGAGGATGGGAGGCTTTCTTCCCATCCTCATCCCCCTATATGCCTTCCCAATCTCCTATGATACCCAGCATTCCAGTAGAGAGCCACTGCCCGCGTGTTGATGCATGGATTAGCATGTCAATGCCAGCGGGAGAGACATGACACAAGGCCCTTATCAGTAATTGAAATCATAGGCTGAGCAAGCTGATTGGATCCTACTCTGCAGACAGCCAGAGAGGAGATTTCCGGCAGGAGGGAGAAGGGATTGGAGAAGCGGGTGTGGTGTGCCTGTGTCTCTGAAAGGAAGGTGAGGACTGAGAGAGCTTCGACAGTTGCTCAGGAGGCAGAGCAGGGAGAGGTAAATGAGCTACAGGAAAGACTGGAGCTCAGACTTGGAGGGGTGATGCAATAGACGAGAGGAGAGAAGACTTGCCCTGTCAAGAACGCTACGTTCAAGTGTCCTCACCCTCAGTATTAAAAACGTAGTGATACCCTCATCTATCACCCCCTCCCCCCTTACCCTCTGGTAACCACTAAACTATTGTCTGTGTCTGTGGTAGATGAAGGTAAAGGGGATCAAATATATGGTGATGGAAGGAGAACTGACTCTGGGTGGTGAACACACAGTGGGATTTATAGATGATGTAATATAGAATTGTACGCCTGAAATCTATGTAACTTTACTAACAGTTGCCACCCCAATAAACTTTAATAAAAAAACACACGTAGTGATAATATTGCTGTTTATATCTTCCCTGCCTCCCCTCGCTGTCTACCCCGCCCTTCCCTCCGCCTCCCTCCCTCCCTTCTTTTACGGCCAGTATTTATTTAAGGACTGCGTGTGCTGTGTGCGGGCTTGTCATGATGAGCACAATAGACGTGGTCTTGTCCCCATGAAGTTGACACCTAGGGATGGAGTGAGACTTTTATCACACAGATAATTCAATCTTGTTACAAGTGCTAAGAGCAGTGTTCTTCTGTAAGAGAGACTAACAGAGTAGGACTTTAATTAGTCTACCAGGCTAGGGATGGTCCATGGACAGTGTGGCCGCGAAAGGAAATCTGAAGGAGTAGGAATCAAGTAAAGGCCAGTAAGGGGCCCTGCAGGACTGGAGAATGGCCTGAACAAAGGCCTGGAGGCCGGAAAGGGGAGAGCGCCCTAGGAGACCAGAAAGCCTGCACCCTGTGGCGGAGTATCTCCAGCAGTTCTGGGGGTGCCAGGGTGAAGGCCCTGTATCATCTGTGAGGGATTTTACATGTTGCAAAATGTTAGGCCGAAAAGTGATATTGTCCTTTTAATTTGTTTTTCAAATTATTCCAGCTGCTCTGTGTTGAATGTATATCCAATTTTTAAAAACTCCCCCCCCAAAACCATTCTATAAGCAAGATAAAAAAAAATAAAAACACCCATTAAAAAAAAAAAAGGCCATAATGTGGGTGGGTGTGAGTGTCTCTCTGAGGTTATAGTAGTCTGTACTCCATGGAGGAAGTTTCCTGAAGTTCTGCAAAGGCAAATCCATTCTTAGCTAGGCCCTAGCTGTGCTTCCACCTAATAATAGCTCATAATTTGTGAGTACTTGTTATTTGCCACACATTTCATGACAAAATTTATAAGGATGCGTCTTTTTTTTTTCCTACTTTAAAAAATGAAATTCTTCCAGCAGCTTTATGCAGGACATGTAGTGATTATTCCCGCTGGACAAACTAGGGTTCTGACAGGCTTGCTCCATCCCGGGATCCAGTAAACAGGGATTGGTCCTCTCTGCCTGGAATCTGCACTAGTGCTGACCTTGTCTTAGGCTCCTGCCTCAAGGGGTCTCCTGGCCCCCAGAGTGACCCACAGCCCCTAAACTGACTTAAGTAGTCTGGACCCAGATAGTTTGGGCTCCAGGTCAAATTGTGGACCTTTAAAGAGAGCTTTTCTCTTGTATTTAGAAAGAGTACTTCAGTGTGTGAAGAGAAATTTCTAGGTGCCTGGAAAAAACCTTATCAGGCTGGGGCTAGGGAACAACTTCTATCAGCTCTTCTGTCCGCTGCTGCCTGGACTCCATGACAACTGATGTCTTAAAAAGGGATGACTTTTATTGGTGATGTTCCCTGACAGCTTCAAGATTGGCTGAGCTGGGACTTTTAGGCTTCAGGGCCCTCCACAGAATATCTGATCCAGCCCCTTGTCTTCAGAGTAGGGTAAACCTAATCCATCCACCCATCCATTAATGTGTGGGTACCTGGTAAGATGTCCAGAATCTAGTTGTGAGGTAGCATGTAGGTTCAGGAAACAATTGGATAATACGAGAGCATTTATTAGAGAGCAAAGGAAACATTCTTTCCAGGCCCATCACACACACACATACCACATACAACCCCCGAGCGATTTATAATTTTAAATTTTATAATAATTAGAAAAATGCATACTACAAAACCAGTGAATTAAAAAGGAGCATATGAACTTTCAAAAAGATTATTTATTTATTTATTTATATTAGTTTCAGGTGCACAAAACAATGTAATAGTTAGACATTTATCATTTAAGTTAATTTGGGGAATGTAATCAAAAAGATAATTTTAAGAAATAAGATTTTACTATTACGGGAAAGTGTAATTTCTTCTACATCATCTTTTCTTCCATATTTTTTCTACTCAAATAGAGTGCTTGTTCATAAATTGAAATTTAGAAGTTTAAAAACAAAAGCAGCAATTAGTTAAAAATGCAAATAAAGCTCTTACAAGTATTATATATTTGTCTTCTATCTCTAGGCATTGTTTAAAATATTATGTAGATGACTTTTAACATTAGGCCACTTCTTATAACATTTATTCTTTTACATATACACTGTTGCATGTTATTACAGAGTTTTTTTTTATAATGTCATTTTAATTACTTCATGTTCTTTCATTTAGTAGATGAGCTAAGTAAGGGCTATTTAGTCAGTCTCCTATTATTCAGAATTTAAGTAGTTCCTAAATTTACATATTTACAAATAATTCTATGATGATTATCTTTCTATGGAAAATGTTACTTTACACATCTATTATTTTCCAAGAGAAGATTAACAGACATGGAATTACTATGAAGGAAAGAATGAACATATTTAAATTATAGAAAGAGATTTTCAAATTAATTTGTAAGTGGATTTTACAACCTTGTTAAAAAGTTACTCTTGTAAGACTTTCTAATAAGCACAAGATATTATTTTTTAAATAGTTCTTACTGTAAAAAGGTTAAAATGATTTATATTTCATTGACTATTTTTGATTATTAGTTGTTGAACTTTGCTTTCCATGTGCTTACTTACCCTTGTGTTTAGCTATATATTGTCTGTGTCCTTTTCCCATTTGCATATTAAGGTTTTATTGCTTTCTATGTCAGCTTGCTAAAGATCTTTATATGCTAAAAATATCTGCTCTTTGTCTACTATACATATAGTGAAGAGGTTTTTCTAACCATCTTCTGCTTTTATTTTTAATAAAATTCATTTTTTCACAATAGCTTTAGATTTACAGAAAAACTACAAAAATTATATAGCGTTCTTGATCCTTCAATGGGTTCTGAACCTAATTC
Organism: Rhinolophus hipposideros; assembly: GCF_964194185.1. Lineage (NCBI taxonomy): Eukaryota > Metazoa > Chordata > Mammalia > Chiroptera > Rhinolophidae > Rhinolophus > Rhinolophus hipposideros. The sequence continues at coordinate 15,544,229 of NC_138067.1, forward strand.
CAGTGTATTTGGGTGTGGGGGGCAGGATTCCCAAGCAGTTCTCTTGCACCAGCTGGGTGTCCTACAATTCAACTAATTTCTGGTACTAATATGTACCCAGAGATATCATCAGATATCACAGGTTAAGGGCTCAGTTCTACAAGATTGCCCCCCAGATTCAGATGCCAATCACAAGCCCCGTCACCTGAGCTTCTCCCTTTGTTGGATTAATTTGCTAGAGCAGCTCACAGTACTCAGAGAAAGATTTTATTCACTAGATCACTTATTTATTACAAAAGGATACAATTCAAGAATAGCCAAATGGAAGAAATGCAGAGGGCAAAGTATGGGAAAGGGGCGCAGAGCTTCCATGCCCTCTCTGAGAGCACCACTGTCCCTATATCTCTACGTGTTCACCAATCCAGAATCTCTCTGAACTCAAAAGTGTCCTTTTTGGGTTTTTATGGAGGCTTCATTACATAGGCATGGTCGGTGAAATTATCTGTCATTGGTAACTGATTCAACCTCCAGTCCTTCTCCCATTCCCAGAAATTAGGGGTTGGGACTGAAAGTTCTATTCCTCTATTCATGGTTGGTTCCCCCGTAATGATCCCCCATTCTTAGGCATTTTCCAAAAATCATTGTGTTAACATAAACCCATTTGTGCTGAAAAGGGGCTTGTTATGAACAAGACACCCATTTCACCTGTATGGCTGTGAAGTGATTTCGAAATTGAGGACAAGAAAACAAATATTATGAAAAAAGTTGCTCCCATTGCTCTTATGACTCAGGAAATTCCCAGGGTTTTTGGAGCTGTGAGCCAGGAACTGTGGATAATGACCAGCTATGTATGAGAAATATATTTTGGTCATCTGAATGACCAAATCTATACTTCTTATAAATCACAGTATCGCAGTCCTGCATCTTCATCAATTATTAATATCTTCCATTAGTATGGTATATTTGTCACCCTTAAAGAATCAATATCGATATATTATTATCAACTAAGTCCATACTTTATTCCCAGTTCCTTAGGTTTTACCTAATGTCTGTTTTCTCTTTTAGCATCCCATTTAGGATACCTCATTACACATAGTTGTCATGTCTTCTTAGGCTTCTCCTGGCTGTGACAGTTTTTCAGACTTTCTTTGATTCTGACGATCTTGAATATTAGAAGCTCTCATGTGTTTTCTAAAATGTTGCTCAAGTTTGATTTGTCTGATTTTTTTCTCATGATCCACCTGGAGTTACGAGTTTGGGGGAGGAAGAAGACAGAGGAAAAGTGCCATTTTCATCACATCATATCAAGGGTTCCTGCTATTAACATGACTAAACTTATCACGGTTGATGTTGGCCTTGATCACCTAGCTGAGGTTTTGTTTGCCAGGTGTCTCCTCTGTCACGTTATTGTCCCCGTATCCCTTGCCATACTGTACTCTAGGGAAGGAAGTCACTGCACAGCTCACACTTAAGGAGTGGAGAGTTATGCTTCATCCACCTCCCTAAGGATGGAGTATCTCCATTAATTTGGAATTGTTATGCACGGGAGATTTATCTCTTCTTTCTATGTATTTATTTATTCAATCATTTATTTATAGCAATATGGACTCATGGACCTTTATTTTATACCTGGGTTATAATATAATACTGCTTTGTTTATTTTGTTGCTGAGTATTGTTCTAGCTGTGGCCATTGGAAGTTTTCAGTTGGCTTCTGTATCCTTTTGACATATTCCCATCATTGTGGGTTTTCTTGTTTATATACTTTGTCTGTCTGTCTCTCTCCATGCCTATGAATGCAACTGTTGTATAATGTGTGTGGAAATTTTGTGTGTGGGCACGTGTGCGTGTGTGTGTTTTAAATTGTCATCTTACTACTGTTGATGATGATTTAGACAGATAAATCATATAAGAAAGCTTACAATAATAAGACATCAATTTTATTTGATTGGGAAAGCTCCTTTCCTTGAAAGCAGACAGACCTGGGTTTCAAAATCACTATAAGAGATTATTACATCAACGGCCCTCAATAAATCACGTTCCTAAACTCTATGCCTTGTGGGGACCACTTATCCCAACAGATTGACTCTAGGTTTGACAATGTGAATTTCTTTGGCTAATGGGGTGTAAGCTAACGACATAAGAAAGGCTTGATAAACACTTGAGCACAAATTTGAACTCTTGGAATTCTGTTTACCACTATATAAGAAATGAGGTCCATCCTACTGGAAAGGACATATGGAAGAGAACTACACCCCGGCTGACAACCCCAGCGGGGCATGTAAATGCACTCACTAGACTTGCAACAACTAAACTTACTTGGACCACCTGATAACTGCACACACATGCATGACCCGGGCAGAGTCTACTAGAAGAACTGCTCAGCTAAGCTCAGCTCGAAATGCAAAACTATGAGCAAATAAATTGTTGTTTGTAATCTAACGTATTTTGGATAATTTCTTAGGTTGATATGATAATAGGCAAACAAATCTATGTCAGACATAGGTTTCAAACCCATGTGGATAGTGAATATTAGTTTTCATAATTTCAGTTTTTTTTTTTTTTTTTACTCCCTGAACTTCAGTTATCCACCGCCTGGATGGTAACGTTAGTGCCTACTCTGGCTCATCAAATTGAATATTATAGCAAATGAGATCATGCTTGGCAAGTGTCCCACCCAGTGTTGGAACACAGAATTGGTTCTCACCAAAGCTTCCTCTGCCTCAGTCATTTTACTAAAGCTAAGTCACTAGAATATTCCTCCCTTTCTGTAACACAATGTTAGCTAAGTCAGAGTCCTTTGCAATAAAGAACAGTGCAAATTAGTTTGGTCCAATGAAGCTAAAAGAGGATAATGAACTAATGCCTCATCCATAAAAACTGTGCTCCTGGTGAGTGCTAGACATTCCAACATGGTCTTCCAATGCCATTTGTAATAGACTTATAAAAGCATTTGATTTCAGAAATCAAATGAAGCCAAACCTAGCTTTTCCTCCTCATTCCCAGCACCTAGAAGAAATCCTGAGTGCTAGCGTTTGTAGTTTTAATGTCAGAATATAAACATGTGCCTTGGAAGCAAGGATCTTTGAACATGGCATGGGGAAATCAGACATTCCAGAAGAACTTATTTGGCTGGGAAATATGGACAGAGACTGAGCCCTCCATTCTTCTGTTGGAAGGCAAGTTATGTAGACATTTTCTGCGTTTAGTTTTGGTCAAGTAACAGCATTTAAGACTGAGGCCGGACTGTCATCATTGTTTTACTCCAAATCTTTTTTCTGTATCACCCTATTAGATGTCACTGTATCCAAACTGACTGATTGAACACAGTTGGTTATATATCATGCATGTTGGGAAAATGGTGTTCAAGTTCTGACCCATTAACAAGGTAGTTATCTAAATGATCTGTTTGTTCATCTGCAAGTTGAGGTTAGGCAACTTTATTTCTAAAATTTCATTTAGGGTCTTAACACATAAAATGGTGCACACACACACACACACACACACAAACACACATAAAGAAATAAATACATGTGTATAAATAACCACAACAAACATGCACCCAGGTACACATATAAGCACTCACACACACACACACACACCCTCACACATGCAAAGACATGTTCTCCACCATCACCATCACCACAGTTATTGACTAACTAAATGACGTTTTGTATAACCTTCTGACATCATTTGTAGCAGGACTCTGTCCAGGGGTTGGAGGAGCTAATGTGGCACTGCCAGAGCTCCCAGTGGATACCCATGGAGGAGTGCGGGTGGAGAGCATCATAGGGAAACTTGGGGGAGGGGAGTTCAACATGCATTGGGACCCCCATGTCTTCTATCCTCCCTAAGTGAATATTGCCACAGTTACACTCAGAGGGGACAGTCAGAAAGATCCAGAAGTCTTGGGTTCTGGTTCTACCTCTTCTACTGCCTTACTGTGTAACCCCATGAAAGTTACTTTCTTCTTGGATCATTAACTTTTGATTCTTTAAAAGGAGAAGGTGGGGACTTCCTGCTCTAGCCAAGAAGTAATCTGACTTTATCCTATCTCTCCTACTGATTTTAACTAAAATCTATAAACTGAATGCAAAAAGCAATTATCTGAAGTCTCCATAAAGTAAAACCTTGCAGGTTGATTGGGGAGGGGAGTGAGAATTTGAAGAATGACCAATGTGGCAGTGAGTTATTCTTCTCCTTTATCTCCCAGTATTGACATAAGGACAGAACAGCACATTAAGCGTGGACAGGAAAACTGAGAAAAATCCCTCTAGTTCGAAAATAGGCCCCTGAGAACCAGAGAGTATGGGGTTACTGGAAGGCAGAGAGCCACTTTTTATTCCTCCTTTCCCCCACTTTTATGAAGATATTATTGACATGTAATACAGGTAAGTTCAAGATATAGAATGTGATGATTTGATACACATAACTATTGCAAAATAATCACCACAATAAGATTAGTTAACACCTCCATCACTTCACATAATTACCATTATTATTGTGATGATACTATTTAAGACTTACTCTCGTAACAACTTTCAGTATATAATGCCCTCCACCCCCTTTTCTTCCCTTTTCTCTCTTCTACCTGTGTCCAGAGGCCAGCTTATGTTGCTACGTGATGGTGGCAACAGCGCAGAGGTGAGACAATTAAATCCCAAGAGAAAAACCCATCCCTATGTTTAGATAACCTATGCTATGAAGGCAATATGTGTGAGGGGAAGCCACACTCTTTTATTTTTCTATCCCGAGTTCTCTCTCACTGTTTTGCACCAAGGTCAGGCCAGGTGTGTGAAAATGGCCAACAGCAGATAAACTCTGAGAAAAACATTTCTTTTTGGTTAGAGAAGCAGGAACAGGGAAAGGAGACTCTTGAGAGCTGGAGAATATAGAGGAGTCCTAGAGAGAAGAGAGCTGGAGAGAAGGATCCCCTAATTCTGGGAATGGGCATCAGACATCCGAAGCTCACCCCTGAGCTGCACATGTCCAAAACAGACTCAAAGGAGTTCCCATGACTTTGGGAACTGAACTAGAGTATATACCATCACCCACATTTGGTAACGGTTTGTATGGCCACACTAACTTCTGAGTGGTACATGTGTGGATGAGGTACATGGAATGAACATAACAAAGATTTGGGAAACTGAAGTGTTATTGGACCCTCCGCCCAGAGAAGGCGAGCCAGAGTGTGTGATCTGTACCTACCCAAGCTTGTGAAAACAAACAAAATAACATCAACAGTCACCAGACTATGTTTAGAACAATCAGAATCTCACAACATATTTATCCTGTCTCGGATACAATCCTAAATGAATTACATAAAAAGAACCAGAAAATCATCAGTTCTCAAGGTGGACATTGGCACGCGATGGTTTGTGCCAAATCTGCCCCACCACCTAATTTAGCATGGTTCATAGCGTCAAAAGAAGTTTTACGTTTATAAACAGTTAAAAAAAATCAGAAGTATATGTGAAAAATGTTAAAATTTTACGTAATGCCAATTTTAGTGTCCATAAGGACAGTTTTATTGGAATAGAGCCATGTCCATTCATTTCTCTATTGTCTATCACAGCTTTCATGCTGCAGTTTCAGACTATATAGCTAAGCCGCAAAGCCTAAAACAATTAGAGTCCGATCCTTACAGGAAAAAATAAATGTCCTGATTCCTGCTAAGGGAAAGCACAATCCAAACAAATATGGATTTTTGAGATGACCTAGGTGGAATTATCGAGCAAAGATTGTAATGTGGATATTATAATCATGGTCAATATGGTAAGAATTGGTACTCTTGAAATGAATGGAAAAGATAGAAGTTCCCCCAAAGAGAAATAAAAACTATAAAAACAAAACCACATGGAAAAATACAGCACCTGAAATAAAAAATTTACATGATGGACTCAATAGCTAACTGGAGATGAACCTGAAAACATAAAAATGAAATTATCCAAACAGAAGAACACAGAGAAAAATATTGGGGAAGAGAGGAAAAGAGAGTCTCTGAAAACTGAGATAATGCAAAAAAAAAATTCAATATTTATGCCATTGGTGTCCTAGAGGAAAGGAGAAAGAAATTGGGTGCAGAAAAAAAACTTGAAGAAATAACGGCTGAAAACTTCCCAAATATGGCGAAAGAGATAAATTTATAGGTTCAAGAAGCTCAGGAATCTCCAAATAGGATAAACTCAAATAAAATTATGCCCAGACACATCAGAATAAAACTCATGAAAACCAAAAATAAAAGGAAGGGAAGTGGTACCAAATAGTTACTAGAGCCTCAAGAAAAACTACATTGAATGCTAAAGAGGTCAGTCACACAGAGAGAAATTTGAAATAAAGAGTTGTAAGAAAATGTAAATATTGGCACTCTGAATATTTATTTTTTTGCATGTGGTATTTCTACCTGAGGCAAATAAAGGCCAGGAAGATTGAATGACTTAGTCAAAGTCACTCTCACATAAGTGCTCTCAAAAAATGAAGGAAGGAAGGAAGGAAGAGAGGGAGGGAGGGAGGGAGGAAAGGAGGGAGGGAGGGAGGGAGACAGAGAGGGAGGGAGAGAGACAAAGGAGAAAAAAATGGTAATCTGTATTGAGTAGATGGAGTTAGTAGGAATCTTAGTACTATAATTAGCACATGTTTTTCCTTAGCGGGGAGAAGAAAATGGTGATTTTCAATGAGATGAATTGAAGTATTTTAGGGAATGCCATGCTCACTGAAGCATCTCCGTCAGGGACCTGGGACACCCAGGTTTCCCCTGGGCAGTGGTAGGGATCACAGAGATGTGGCAAAGGCGTGGAAGCAAATGTAAAAAGGAGCCAGTGAGATATTTTGCTTACTTGGAGACATTTTGCTGAAGCCGTGTTTAAAAGGGCAGAGGTAGAGGGCAGTGCCTTTTTTACACAAGGACAAAACTATTGGAAAACCCAATCTCAAGATAAATCATTTCTGTGCCAGAAAAATCAGACAAATTGTTTGTTGATGTTATGTAGCCAGAAAAAGAATAGTGAAGCAATAGATTCTTGGCTGAACTCACAAAAACTTTGGCAGAATATCAGTATGGCTTCTTCTCCACATCTTCCTTTTCCTCCTCTCTCTCTCTCTCTCTCTCTCTCTCTCTCTCTCTCTCTCTCTCTCTCTCTCTCTCTCTCGCACACATGCACACACACACACTTTAATAAGGCTCCAAGGGGTGGGCTTTAATCTTTATACCCCTTGGGAATTCTGACATGCAGAAGTGTCCAGAAGGAATCCAGATTTCAGGAGGACCTGCTACATCTTCTTGAAGACATGTCAAAGAAGCTCTTGAAACTACTATTCAGGACTTAAATCTTTAGGGCTCAAGATAATGAAACAGAGAGAGAGGAGAAATTCTATCTGGGAAAAGGATTCTGAGATCCTGAGATTCACCCTAAGACAAAGAGTTGCATTCCTGTCAAGGTCCCTGGCTATGTGTCAGGATATAAAGATTCAGTTGACTTCCAATAAAACCCAGAGTCATTTATCTAATTTTCTTAGGACAGGTGAGCAGAAATCTGAAAGGACACTGTCACTTGTTGATAGGACAAACTTCCAACAGTAGTGAGAAAACGAACTCCAGGCACAGCCAGGTCAGCATTTAACAATCCCTGGTACAGTAAGGTGGCCATGAGCAGCTACTGGTGTCACTGTGGGACTACCTCCGCTCTGAGCAGAGTGAGCAAGAATGGCATGAGTAGCAGCTGGCAGACATCTTTAAATTCAGACAAATAGAATGCTCCAGGATTCTCAGAATGCTTTCAGGATGACAGACGGGGCGTGGCATTCTTGCGACCCCTGAGATTTGTCTTTGAGCAGACGGGGTATAAACTACCATTTGTAGCCCTGATATAAATCATAGAGTGAGCCCCATTCTTGCTGCTGCTGTGGTCTAGAAAAGGAAGGGCCATATCAGTATCATTGTTCCCTGCAAAGAATAACTAAAACAGCATGCCTTATGGAATGTAAAGATATTTTGAACAAGACCAGCATTTCAGAAAAGTCCTAGCAACCTCTGATGCTTTCCAAACCTAGCTTGATCTAGTCTAATTTTTCTGCATTTGACATTGTTCTTTGTTCTGTCTTATTGTCTCCAGACTCAGTATTTAAAAATATTGTTTTTTTAAAAAATGAAATGGATGGCTGACATCGAAGAGAAAGACCCCAGGCAGTTTCTTGTGAAGGACTATAGAGCCCCATGGATTATTTTGAAAGCTCTGCCACTCTGGCCCTTTGAGACACCAATTGGGAGGGGGGAAGGTGGTATAAAACTGATTAGAATTTGGCAGGGGAAAAAAAGAAAAAAGAAAAAAAAACCCTGGCAGATAACCAGACACATTCTATTTATATAGACTTGGCAAAAAGACGTGTTTCTCCAGTCTTGCTCAGATCTCCAATTTTATTTTATCATCATCATCATTATTATTGTTATTATTTCAGAGAGCTGAACTGGAAGGATGTGCCTTAAGTAATAGTTATAAGAATATAACTAGACACTCCTCCAGGTCACTTCCAGTGAGACGAGCCTATATAATTGTTGTATTGACAGTGTTTTGAGAGATGGGACTCAAGAAGAAACAAATCTAAATATTATTAGGCATGATTTCTTGCCAATTAGAATATGTTCATTCATTCTAAATGGGGTGATCAGCTGCAAAGGAACTTTGCAGATGTGTAGTGCCATTTCCCTGGTTGTGTGCTCAGTATCGATGAAGGAAGATCAGGTTCAATGTCCTGTGAGGGAAGACGCAGTCCACACTATCGTAGAAGCCACTGGGAATGAAAAGGCCCCAGCTGACTGCTTGAGAAAGGGAAAAGGGCGATGCTACGGAACCCACAGGTGAACAGCAACATGAGCACAGGTGGCTACACTGGTGGTGGATGGAGGAGAATCGGGAATCCTGTTCTAAGTCCCAACTCATCAAAACAGAGCATCAGCAGGCCTTTTTGTAAAATAAATGAGGGGCCAGGGCTCACATCTGATAAATTATGAAATGCCTGCCTCTCTCTTCTCCTCTCCATATTCCCCCCTATTCTTCATTCCCATTAACTTGTGAATGTGTTTCTGATGAACGGATCAGTAGAGATGGGAATGTTAATTTACTTAAGGTCATTCCAGGGAACATTATTCTCGATATGTGAGTGAGCTGAATGGGTGTGCAGAGAGCAAGGAATCTTCTGGAGCCAGTAGCCACCATCAGTAGGAATTTTTCAGAGACTTCTCTTAATTCATTTCAGCAGACTTCTTTTTCCTCTGTTAATACATGGAGTCACAAACTCCTGTCTTCATTCCTTTCAATTTAAACCAACTTACTGAATATTAATTAGCTGTTACTCTGTGCCAGGTAATAGCTGCTGCTAAAAAAGACTTAAATAAGGCAGGGTATGCTCTCAAGAAATGTAGTTTAAGAGGGAAGACAGACATCCAAAGGCATTGTCATGCCAAGTGATAAATATAGTCCTTGTAGAATGTATATGCACAGAAAAGAAACAGTAGTTGTATGTAGTTATGGGATTACTCAAGGGAAGCCTTTTAAATGCTTAAAATTTAAGCTTATTTTTGAATAAGAAACTAGATTTGCATTTTGAACAAAGGGGAAAGTATGGCACTCCAGGAAGCAACAGTCACATTTGCAAGGCATGGCAGTGGTAAAGGGCTGGTGTGTTTAAAAAAAAAAAAAAATCTAAGGATTTTGGTATTTGGTAGAGCATGAAGTTGTGTGTCGGGAAGTATATAATGAAGTGCAGCTCTCTAGAAAGCCAGCAGTCAAGCAGGATCTTCTCCAAAGAGAAAAAAGAATTGAGTTCAGAGAACTCCATGGTCACCTAGCAGGAAGGATGGAACTCAGTGTAGCTTCCTGTTAAATCTCTGAGATTATCAAAGATAAGGACCAAGACTGGCAAAGAAGTTGTCACCGTCTGGGACTTCTGTCACTTTCCCATGCATGTTAATCCCTCCTTGTTTTAGAAACAGTCATCATGCAACCTTTAAATGGATATGAGTCCTTGAGCTTTTTTCTTCAAGAGAAGTAAAAAACAGAGGAACTGGGGAGGTCCTACACAGGCTGAGGTACGGACTTTCCTGAGAGAGAATGGGTCAAGACAGCTACAGAAGATGATATACAGGCAGACTATTAGGGTGAAACCTCATCAAAGGGAGAGAATGAGTGGTGTGTGTGAAACACCTGTTTTGGACTGAGAAAGGGCTGGCGCTGTAGGACGCAAGGGTTACCAAGGAGGGCTATTTTCCTTCACATATAGGTCAGGCCAAAGCCTGCCTTTTAAATTTTGAACAGGAAGTCTTCTGCTCCTAGGGGAGAACATGAGGCCGGATCCAACACTGCATCCCAAAGCCTGGAAGAATTAACAGGCATGTGATTCTCTGATCTTGGAGATAAACATGGGAAATCATGTCTACGAATGGTGGGGGTTTATTTATTTTGATAGTCAGGGTAATCAGCCATTTTGGAAGCAAAGTGAAAATATACAATGTATTTTTTTGGAAGCAAAATGACTATCTCAGAAAATAAAAATGGAATGCAACACAAAAGCATATACTCAGAGTTGTTGAATCCTGGTGATGAAATACAGTATAGAGGTCAGAATCTAAATACTGCCAAAGAAATTGAATTCTCTCCAGCATCTCCCTCATGAGTGGAGGCAGCAGAGTATAATGGGTACACATATGGGATGGAGAGTTGGAAGGCTTTGTCTGCAAAATAGGGTACCAATGCTATCTGTCACATGAAGATCTGTTTACTGAAAGCATCTTCCTTATGAAATATCTGACATCCAGTAATTTCTCTATATGTGTGCTCTCTGAATAACAGCTGAAGTATGTGCAATAGCTCATGGGTTCCCTGTGGGGGTCTGCCAAGTATCAACTTCATGAAATTGGTCCCTATTTATGTAAACTCACAATGTTGGAATTGATCGTTTGATTTCAACAAGATATTCTAGAGATGTAGGACGCTGGATATCTGTTGGATAATGACAATGTGCTGGGGATATGCAGGGACTCCATATAGAGGTTCCTATTTCTTTTTGACATCATCATTGAGTTGTACATTTATTTCTAGCCTCACAGAGGAGGAAGCTGAGGTGGAGTAATTTGTCCAAGCTCCCAATGCTACTAATTGGCAAAGAAAAAAACTAATAACTAAGTCAGTCTCATGTCAAGAATCATGTTCTCCAAAAATGGTGCTGGAACAACTGGTTATCCACATGCAAAAGAATCAAGTTGAACCCCTGCTTCACACCATACACAAAAAATTAACTCAAAATGGATCATAAACTTAAATGTAAGAGCTAAAACTATAAAAATCTTAGAAGAAAACAGAAGGGCAATTCTTCTTTGTGACTTAGGGTTAGGCAATGGTTTCTTAGATATGACATTAAAAGCAAAAATGACAAAAAGAAAAAAATTCAATAAATTGAATAACATCAAAGTTAAAATATTTCATGCTGTGAAAGATACCATTCAGTAAATGAAAAGACAACTATGACTCAGTAATAAAATGACAAGTTATGGTGAAAATGAGCAAAGGATTTGAATAGCTATTTCTCCGAAAAGGTATATAAATGACTAATAAACACTTGAAAAAATGTTCAATATCCCTGATCATTAGGGAACTGCAAATCAAATTATGAGATACCACTTCATACCCATTAGAATGACTAAAACCCAAAGGGCAGATAACAAGTATTGGTGAGAATATGGAGAAACTGGAACCCTCCATTTTTCTCATCAGTAAAGTAGAAATCACTTCGTAAGACTGTAATGAGTATTCCATGAGGCAGCGTAGGTGACATGCTTAGCACAGTGCCTGATATATGTTCTTCCATTTGGCTGAAAGGATCCAGCCTTCGTCACCACCATCGTTTTCTAACACCTGCCACCAACACTCCCCTCCATAAACAGCAGTCCTGATATGTTATGACTTTGTTTATTGTGGCCGCTTTATGTTGGCACATGTATGACACTCAGTGAAACAGCAGAATATAGTGAAAGAGCATGAACTTGGTCAAGATAGAAATAGGTTCAAAATCTGATGATGCCACGATAGCCTGCCTATTCGTTAACCCCTCAAGCTTCGGTTTTAGTCATTGATAAATGAATAACAGTGTCTTCCTGGAAAGGTGGTTACGAGGATAAAATGCCATAATCTGTGATAATATGGAGAACTCCAAGCAATATAAGTGGCACTGAATAGACACTCAGCCAGTATGAGCTCCCTTCTCTTCCCTTTCTTGTTTTCAGCCTCAATAAAATAAAATGATCTAATAAGAGAACAAAAATACACTTGATGTGAAGTAGAAAAAAGTCATCCTGGCTGATGGTTTTCTCTGCCAAAAAGATCTTACCCAGAGCTTCCGAAATGACTCCAATTAAGAGGTAATTTTTAAAGGCACACACATGTATACGACTTTTTTTATTCCCTCTTTCCCAGTGATCAGGTTAGACAGAAAGAAACACACTACTTCAATTTCACATAGAATTTCATGAAAAATGCAGACCTCTAACCACTCCTGCTCCCCAAATTGGCATTTATTAGAGTTATATGGAGAGTTTGCAAGGGAAGACGATATCAAAAATATGCACAAAGCTCGTGGAGAGTTACTTCCTGCAAGTGATGATGTCTTACTGCCAGTCTTTGAAAGAAATATCAAAAAGGTAATGTGAGTTGAAGCTTAAGATTTCTCAACATGTCCATTTGAGTTACAAAGGATTTTTATGCTCCATTTCAGACATTATTTAAACATTGTTATTCCTGCAAACATGCCACACAGAGATAAGGTTTTGCTCTGAACCACATCGAAATGCAGATTGGTCTAGAAAGTCCGTTTCAGAGTGCCTCCTTGGAGGTAACTGTTTATTAAGCCTTGGAGGAATTTCAATTGCAAACCCTTAGTGGAAGGGGGGAGCAGTGAGATTTGCAGTATTCTTAATCGTGTGATTTGCACAACACTGGTACAGTTATAATCTAAATAAAGTTTCTGGAGCCATCAGGGCATTCTACTGTAGCCGCCTCATTTAATCTAATGGTCCACATTGAGGTAATTTCCATGAGTTTTAATCTATTTAATGATCACCTTTCTTAGGTGATTTACAGCAGCTGGATATCTGAGGCTCTGGTACCTAGGAGCCATGCACTGTACGATAACCAGGGAGAAAACACTACTGGAAGACGCATATTTTATGTAGATCTGCCCTTATTAAACATCACAATAGTACCTGCCAAGGATGTGTATCTGCCTCAGGAGATTTAGTAATGGACACAGTACAGACACCCACAGGACAGAATCAATCTTAGGTTATTTTGCTCAATAATGTAGAATACACTGAAATACTGGACCCTTTAGTGGAACAGATGGACCCTTCCTTACAGATCATTTCCTTAGATCAGGAATGGTCTATCCCCAAAATGGTCTATGGAAGATGAGCAAACATAATAACTCCCTCATATTGTTGGAAAGTTAGGGTTGACTCAATTAACTCGTTCAATGCTCTGAGAAGTCCTTAACTTCCTACAGAACACACTTCAAGAAAGAGAACCTTAGTCTATACCCAATATCAGTTTCTCTTTGGAAAACTAAAACACATTTGGAGACAGACACATCTGGGCTTTCGTCTGGCACTTGCAAGCATTCCAGTCTCATATCAGGAGTTATTTCAGCTCTCAGAGCTTTGCTTTTATCTTTTGGAAACCAAGGATAACACCATCTACCTTGTAGGATTACTGTAAGAAAATATATGCAAAATGATTAGAGGAGTATCTGGCACATAGTAGGTTTTAATCCATATTAGCTCCTTTCTTCTCTCCGCTCTATTTAATACAGTCTCTAAAAGACTGGAAATACACCATGAATAAGACAGTTCCTGCTTTGCAGCATCTTAGATTTTTCCCAATGACAGTCTGGTCTCTGTTTCAGATTGTTCTCTGGACAGACATTTTGGGAAACCAATAATAGAGATCTCACCTGCAAGGAGCACTTACTATTTGTCATATGTTGCATGCTGCTGTATCTCATTCAATCATCATAGTAATCCCATAAAGTGAGCATTTTAGATGAGAAAAACAAGTCTACTAGATGTATGTAACTGTCTGGAATCACACAGCCAGTGCTGGAGAAGGGAGAAATACACCCAGTATTGTCTCATTAAAAAGAACTTGTTCTCAACAACCACTAGGTTATTGCTTGTCACTAAGAACTTGTTCTTAATCTTCCCAGTACGGTATCGATGGCCAGTCATAAGGGACTTCAAGAGAAGGAGGAAGACAAAAAATAGGCAGAAAGATAATTAAAAGGCAAAATTCACAGAGCCAGAATGTAAACGAGACTTGGGACTGCTGGGGCATGTGTGGCAGCCACAGAGACTCTCAGGTGACTTTGTGGTGTCTCTGTTTGGCAGAATTCTACAAAATATTGTGCATTTGTCAGAGCCTGGCAAATGGCATGCCTCATTAGCCAATGTCAACTTCAAAGTGATTAATATAGATTAAAATATGATTCCATTTTCCAAGATCTTGTCCATCCAGTGGATACAGGAATACCCCCTTATCTGTGGTTTTGCTTTGTGCTGTTTCAGTTACCCGCGGTCAACCATGGTCCAAAAACATGAAATGGATAATTCCAGAAGTAAACAATTCATAAGTTCTAAATTGCATGATATTCTGAGTAGCGTGATGAAATCTCACACCGTCCTGCTTCTTCCCACCCAGGACATGAATCATCCCTTCTCCAGGGTCTCCACCCTATACAGGCTCCCTGCCCATTAGTCACTTAGTAGCCATCTCAGTTGTCAGATCGACTGTTGTGGTATCATAGTGTTTGTGTTCAGGTCACCCTTATTTCAGTTAATAATGTCCTCAAAGTGCAAAGCTAGTGATGCTGGCACTTCGGAGATGCCAAAGAGAAGCCATAAAGTGCTTTCTCTACGTGACAAGGTATGTATCTATAGGAGAAAAAACTAGTCTATATAGAAGGTTTGGTACCATCTGCAGTTTCAGGGATCTACTCTCGGGTCTTGGAACATATGCCTCACAGATAAGGGGGACAACACTATGAGAAATGGTAGAAATTCCTCTAGACTTCTGTCCCAATGACCTCAAATGATTCTGTCATTTCTCTAGGCATTTGTGGGCTATAATTTAGACCCTCTGTGAAACACTGTTAGTAAAGGTGAGAGGCTTATAAGAGCTTAATTAACTTCAAAAAATATTGAAGGTGATGATGAGGAAATAATGTCTTGGTGACTTAAGTTTGACATTAAGAGTAATTTTGAGTGAATAAAGAAAAACCTTAGAGGTCACTGAGTTCAAATAATCTAAAACAGTGATGAAATGCTTATTTTTGAATATTTAGAGTGGTGTCATGTTAAACAGACAAGAAATCTATACTTTTAAACATCTTTACTCATAACTCTAATGGTTAGGAAATAATTTGAAAAGTTGATTTACATAAATATACCTACGATCATCTTTACTTAATGAATTAACATATATTCATTCTACTTCTATCGGTCATGTGCTTCCTAATGACTGGAATTGGGATGGACAGAGTGATAAAGTGATGAATGCGACCTTGACTTCTACTGCCTAGGGCTCACTGACAGAAAGACGCAGAAGTCATACCAGCTCAGTGAAAGAGCTCCAACAGAAGACCAATTGTGTTGGGAGCCTATAGAGTACAAGGACTGAGTTTTATAGAGGAAAACTATTTGAATTAAAAGAGGATTTTCACAAGGAGGTGATACTCAGGTTAAATGTTAGGAAGGGTAGGATTTTACCTGGGAGATGGTGGGCAAAGAAAATGCAAAACAGAGGGAACCCTGGGAGGAGAGCCAAGAAGGTGTGAAGTAGCTGATGTGCTCCTAGAAGCAGAGCCTTCTGGGGGTGGGAGCGGGGGGTGGGGAGTGGAGCGCTGTGTGTGCTAAAAACTGCTGGGTGAGGTAGGCCCTGGTCCTCATGGACTTCAAAGACCATATGTGGGACTTTGGATATTGTCACCCCGGGGAACAAAAAGCCATAGAAGAACTTCAGCAGGCCAAGAAGGAATACATATCACCTAGATGACCACCTCAGCATCTCCATGGGGAAGATTCTGTGATTAGGTAAACCGCCTTGGAAGATATAAAGACGTTACAGAATAGTCAGAAAGGGTCCCTCAGGCATCCTGATGAATCTATAGTCATCCTCACTGAAAACCTGCCCTGCAGGAAGAATGATTTAGTCTCTCCATTCATTCAGTAAGGGACAAAATCCTCCTATATAAATTTTTCATCACATCTCAGATCCTCTAGTAAACTTTTGAATCACATTGCACAAAATAGTATGGCTTAGGCAAACTTTGACTTCTACATATTTTACAGGGTCTATTTTGTACAGTCCTAAGTTCAAGATTAAAAGTGGCAGCAAAGACAATTTAATTTGATCTTTCAGCTGATGCTTGAATCACTTCTGTAAAATTCCTGTCGCAGGTTGCTCAGTCTCTATGCATAGGGACAAGGAACTCACTCTATGCCCCCAAAAAACTATTCATCAGACCGATGGGGACATTGGGACCACTGGGGCAGTGCCATGGGAAAGTGGGTGTTCGGCTCATGGATGGGGCTAGATGCATGAAGCTGATGTGGGAAGGGCAGGGTCAGTCTATCCAGGTGGCCGAGTCACCACTGTGCTTGGAGCTTGGTTGGGAAACTTGTGGCAACCTCACTTTGAGGGGAAGGGTTGTGTTTATGGGCAGGAAACACATTCTGAGCATCTACGCCCCCAGGATTCAGATGTACAATCTAGAAAGGAAAGCAATGGGGCTAAGTGTTAGGACTAAGGGGCTGGTAGAATCGACATATCTGAAGAGCCAGCCTGAGGTTGGGAGGCTGTGATGGTAGATTGATCTCAGGTCGAGTTTGCAAGTATAGGACTGGTTACGGAAAGGCTTAGGAAAAAGGCCATGAAGTGTGACAATCTTTGGAGCCTGGGTTTATGAATGAGGTCAATAGACTGAAGGAGACATAGGGTTTAAAAGAAACAGTGAGCCTGGATGGAGCCTGGACGAACCAGAGACAGGAATGAGTATTTGGAATCAGGTATTGCTTTATTCACCTTTCAACATTTGGGCAATGGGTGCTTCTGCAACACACTGTGCTGGGTCCATGCAGCTGCCACTGCTGTGAGCAGGACACACTCAGCCTTCACCTGGAGGGAGCACCCGGTGTTCCCTGCCTCTTATCAGCCCCCAAGGCTGATATTTGGCTATCTGCAGACTTGGTTTAACTTTAAACTCCACAATAAATTCTGTCTATGTGGAGGACCCTCTCATTTTCCTTCTGCTGCTTTAATTTTGAACACGTTTAATATGTTGGACAATAATAAGCTGTCTGGTCATTTGAAGAAAGTGCATTTTAGCAGTGGGGGTGGGGTGGGGTAGGCTTACATGTGCTGCAGGAGTGTAGGGGGCAAAGAACATCCCTGAACTGATCTTTTTAGGAAATTGCGAATGAAAAACAAAGGACGGATTTTCAAACTAGATTTCCTCTCTGAGAGAACATCCTGAGACATCGCTATTAGTCATAGATACATAATTTAAGGGTTCAAAAGAAGTGTCAGAAAACAATTTTCGTGCCAATTTATCAAACTCAAAATGGAAGGAAGAAAAATATAGGAGACACTGAGGTTGTAAATGTGCATATTTTTCAAGCTTAATGCCCCGATGTAGCAATTATCAAAATCTGGTAATTGGGCAGTTACTTTATTAAGATACCTGACTGCATAAATCAGCTTTTCAGGTGATGGGTATGGGAACTGCAGGTGTGGGAGCTTGGTTGTGAGCATAAACTTATTAAATAAGTTTTTTAAAAAACATATTTAATACAGGAAAGCCAGATTCTTCTCCAAAGAAAACCTCAGAGAAAAACAAAGATTGAAGCAAATCAACTTATCCTCTGTCTCCCTCTCTCCCTCCCTCCTTCTCTCGCTTTCCACACTCACCTGAACACACACACACACACACACACACACACACACACACACACACACACACACGAACATACTCTCAGAACTAGTTTAGCGTTGCTAGCATTAACTAGTCATTGAACATTACCCATTAGGAGACACAAAATAGTAGAATATTTGCAGATTAGAAGGAAATTAAAAAGAGTAGTGAATATGCAACTCTAAGTTTCCACTTGACTAGCTGCTGAGCACTTCAAACTGAAGTGAACACCTCTCAAACTTAACTCACATTCTCCCTTGCAACTTTTACCACCTCCTGTTTACCCAAACTTGGTAGACAGTGCTGACGTCTAACATCTACCCATATGCACAGATCAGAGACCTGGGTATCATCGTTTATACCAGTGTCCCTTCTGTGTGTGTGTGTGTGTGTGTGTGTGTGTGTGTGTGTGTGTGTTTGCTATGTAAGTCTTGGAATTCAGAAAATATCTGTTACACTGTGCATTCACCAAGGAAGATTTTTTTTTCTTTTTTCCCCCCTCTCTTCAAATCAATGTGTATGTTCTATCTAGTCCAGCTCCTGAATGGCCTTCTAAATCTTTCCACTTCTCCCCCTCTTGACTTCTACCACCATGCGCAAGGTACCATTGTTGCCCAACTCGACTGTTGCTGCAACCGTCAGTTACCATTTGAATCCATCTTCTCACACTATAGCTACCCAACTAGCCTTTTAAAATGTAAATCTAATTCTGTCCCTCACTCTGTCCCATTGCTTAAAAACTATTAGTAACTCCTCATTACCCTTTAAAACACAACCAAAATTCTTACTGGACCTACATAACCCTTCATGATAAGACCCCTTCCTTGTACCTCTCTTTCCTCCCTACTTGCAGGAGTGTTTGTTGTACTTATAGGTCCTACCATTTGTCATAGTCCTTCCATCTTCAGGGCCTTCCCATGTGTCTTTCTTATTGCATGGAACTCTCCTATCCATTCCTTAAAACTTAGAGTGATTTTTGTATCATTTAGAAATCAAAGTTATATTGTCAGGAAGGTTTCTTAGACCCCCTAAACTAAGTCAAGACCTTGTTGGATAAGCCTCCTTGATATTACTTTCTTAAAAAAAAAATATATATATATATATATATATATATATATATATACATATATATATATTTATTTATTTATTTATTTATTTATTTTTAATTTATGGTTAACACATGATATTATATTTGTTTCAGGTGTACAACATAGTGATTCCACATTCATATATACCTTACAAAATTGTCACCATGGTATGCTTAGTAACCAGCTATTACCATATAAAGTTATTATGATATTATTGACTGTATTCCCTATGTTGTACATTAATTCCTTGTGACTAATTTTATAACTGGAAGTTTGTACCTCTTAATCCCCTTCCCTTCTATCATCCATCCTCTCATCGCCCTTCCCTCCAGCAACCATCAGTTTGATCTCTGTATCTGTGAGTCTGTTTCTGTTTTGTTTTGTTTCTTCATTCCTTGTATTTTTAGATTCCACATGTAAGTATTAGCTTTCCTCTGTCTGACTTATTTCACTTAGCATAATACTCTCTAGGTCTATCCATGTTGTCACAAATGGCAAGATTTCATTTTGTTTTTTTATGGCTGAGTAATATTCCATTGTATATACAGAGGGTCCCCAAAAATGTATATATATTTTAAGAAAGGAAAAAAATGATATTAAAATTACATTGATGGTAACTACTTTGAGCATCTCTTGTAATTGCAAAAGTCAAACATGAATTGTATTCATCTTTTGTTATCGGTATATTATGAGTATTACAATTGTAATAGTGTTTTTTTCCCTTTCTTAAAATGTGTATACATTTATTTGGCACCCTCTGTATGTACACCTTCTTTATACAGTCGTCTATTGATGGACACTTAGGTTGTTTCCTTATCTTGGCTATTGTAAATAATGCTACAATGAAACTATGAGGTATGATCAAACAATATGGTGAAAGTTTAAATAAAAAAAATGATTACAATAAAAGACACATTGCCATTAATCCCCCTCAAAATACTCCCCCTCACTTCGAACACTTATCTCATCGTTCTTGCCACTTTCTGAAGCAGTTCTGGAAGTCTTTCGTGAGTGTCTTTAGTTGTGTTGTCGTGGCTGCCTTGATGTCCTGAATTGATACAAAACGTTTTCCTTTCATGGTTGTTTTGACTTTGGGGAAGAGCCAGAAGTCACACGGTGCCAGATCCAGTAAATAAGGTATGAGGACACACCGTAATGTTTTTATTTGACAGAAATTGCCATACCAAAAGCAATGTGTCACACAGAGCATTGTCATGATGGAGGATAAAGTAAAGACACTCATGAAAGAGGACTTCCAGAACTGCTTCAGAAAGTGGCAAGAATGATGGGATAAGTGTGTTCAAAGCCAGGGGGAGTAGTTTGAGGGGGATTAATGGCAATGTGTCTTTGACTGTAATGTTTTTTTTAATTGAAACATTCACCATATTTTTTGATCACACTTTGTATATCTTTTCAAATTAGTATTTTTGTTTGCTTCAAATAAATACACAGAAGTGGAATTACTAGATCATATGGTAGTTCTGTTTTTAATTTTCTGAGGAACCTCCATACTGTTTTCCAGAGTGGCTGCATCGATTTGCAATCTCACCAACAGTGCATGAGGGTTCCCTTTTTTTCCACATCCTCGCCAACATTTTTTATTTGTTGTCTTTTGGAAAATGGCCATTCTAGCAGGTGTGAGGTGATATCTCATTGTGGTTTTATTTGCATTTCCTGATGATTAATGATGCCGAGCCTCTTTTCATGTGTCTTTTGGCTCCTTCAAATCACTTTTATGATTGCTGTTGAAATTAGTTTTTAAAACTACCCTACGGGAACCGTAGTTTCATAATGCAGGGAAATATGTGTCCTGTTAACCAGTGTATCCTCAGAGACTGAATTCAGCATCTCAAACGGAGTCCTCAAGAAGCACTTGTAAAATGGATCAATGAATTCCTTGGGTGATCTTTGATCTGGAATCACATGGATTGTACTGATAAACCAGAAGAACCCAAAGTAGTCGGAGGTTCTTAGCCTGGACCTCAAAAATCAACTTCTCAAGTGTAGATGAAGGAAAAGAAACTGAGGATTCTGGCTGATTATAAATTTAATTAAAATGAATTACGGCTCAGTGGAGCTGCTAAAGAAGTGATTTTGATCACGGGCTTTGTAAAGAGAAGTAAACTATCCAGAGCAAGAAACATGGCTCCACTCTGCACTGTGTAGGCTGTTCCTGAAATGTTTCAATCAGGCCTGGGACTTACACATTTGAACAGTCCAGAGGTGAGAGAAGAGGATGCTGAGTGGGGCTGGAAACCATGGCAACCAGGAGGTATTATTGAAGTTGCTGGGGAATTTCTTGGGAACTCTATTTAAAAATCTGAAGAACTCTCCTGCTTATGATGAAAATGTCTACATGGCCTAAAAGAGAAAGAGAAACAAGAGCCCATAGGTGAATTTTGTATGAAACAAGATGATGGCTCTTTATATGGAGAATAGTTTTGACTAAATATCCTGAACTGTGATGTATGTCCTGCCCCAAACTGAAAGAACATTCTAGGAGTCAGTATTATCTGCAGGTAGAATGGGCAAACCTACAAAATTGTAAGATTTCTGTCACTTGACTTGGTCCAATATAGACTGGTGACCAAAGGGTTCTGATATCCAAGCTTTGCTGGGGATTGGCAGTGTGGTGGTACTCGCTTCCTGTTTTATTGGCATATATTTGAGAAGACACAGTGTGCCTGGAATTGTGCTAGACTTCTTCTCAAATACTGACTGTGCCAAGCTAAAGCTCCACAACTTAGATATATACTTGCGTAATCCTATTTTGCAGGGGGTGAAAGGGAGACATAGCAAGATCAGGGACTTCTTCAAAATAGCAGTGATGGTACATGATGTTTTCCAGGTCCATTTTTCAACACAGTCCTGTGCCACTTTTTCAACATGACAGCTAAAGGCCTTACTGGGGCTCATGTTCTCTACTTCTGTACTTGGCTGAACACTGGACATGGACACTCAGAAGCCCAACCACAGTGAGAGTCCCTTTCATGACTGAGCCAAAAAACAAGGGTCTTCAAAGTATATCATTTCTAATGACCAAATGTAGCTGAGGTTGCAGAGCATGAAGAAGGAAAGTAATAGTGGCAGAATACTTGTGATGTGAGGCAGGATGGCTTCCTAATGTAATGTTTTATTCATGTTTCTATCGGGTGAAAGTGCCAAACTTGGCAACTAGGGAGGTTATGATTCAGTCATTGAAGGGGAAACCTGGAAAATTGTGACCAAAACTTCATTGTGTCTATAATTAGGCTAAAAATGAGAGCATACAGCAGCTAAGGGAAAACATGAACTGCAGATATTGAATTTCCAGTAGACAAAGTTGAAGAGGAATGAATATGTGGAGTAATATGGTAAGTGACGACAGAAATGAAATGGATGGAGTTAATGCCTTCATGCATCTGGAAAATAAGGGAGCTATGTCATGATAAATAGAAGTAGAAGAAAATAAATGAATAAATAAAGCAAAGAATAAATGGTCAATAATGCAAGATACTAAAATCCTAAGCTGCCATCAAAGAGAATAAAAATATGAGAATGGCTATGTAAAAAAATAAAAAGGCAAGAACAAAATGCATATGCAAAAATGGGGATAAGAAATGTCTTGAAACAATGTAAGAAATCTCTAACTAATTGGTGAAAGACATGGAGCTCATAAAGCCCTTATGAAATTAGAGTGGCAATAGGGTGGCTCCAAAGGCATTAAATTAGTCATGTGAAGCAACCTAAGATGTGTGTGTGTCGTGTGCTGTGAAGTCAGCTCCAGCTGCCGGCTATCCTATGAATGAGTGATGCCCACCATATCCTGTCCTCAGCAGCCCTGCTCAGCTCCTGTAGACTCATGTATGGCATCTTATGGAGTCAACCCATCTCCTAGTTGGTCTCCCTCTTTTCCAGCTGCCTCCTATTTTCCCCAGCATTATTGTCTTTTAAAATGCCTTCTCATGAGGTACCCGAAGTAGGACAGCTTCAGTTTTGTCATTTTTGCCTCTAGTGATGTTTCAGACTTAATTTGCTCTAGGAACCACGCGCTCTTCTCTCTGGTGGTCCAGGGTATCCACAGAGCTCTCCTTCAACACCGTATTTCAGGAGAATCTACTTTTTTTCCTCTCAGCCATCTACACTGCCCAACTTTCACATCTGTACATAGTAATTGGGAAGACGAGAGTGTGGGTGATCTTAGCCTTGGTCTCTAATGACACATCTTTGCTCTTGGTGGTCTTTCCTAATTCTCCCATTGCTGTCCTTCTGAGTCGTAGCCTCCTCTTGACTTCAAATTCAGTCCTGATTTGGCAACTCAAGATAGTCAGATAACATAGTAGAAAAATGAGGAAGATGTTATATTCCAGAAAGTTTTTGGGTTTTTTTCTTCCTTCAAGGATAAAGGCCAAATGATGTGAGAAGAATAGGAGGCATATTTGAAAGCATAGATGGATTTGGGGAATCACACGCTCGGGATTAGAATCTTGGCATGATGATGTGGGAAGATGTGCCCTTTGCCAACTTTCTAACCTCTGTAACCTCAGTATTTACTCTTCTGAGTGGGGATAGGAATACCCACTGTGGTATACTGTTGTAAGCAGCAGATGTGAAAAATGTGTGTTAACGGCCTGCCAAACAGCTCCCCACATGAAAGCTGTTCTGATCGCAAAATAGGGTGGTATAGTGAAAAGAGCCATTACGAAAATGAACTAGGAGCGAAGGGAGGAAACTCACCTTGACTGAGCCCTTGTAGTGTTCTGGACACATATACACATTCATACTTCTCACAATAACCTATGACAGTGACATTGATTTCCCCAAACTTCAGAAGAGCAAAGGGAGGTGCAGAAAGCTTAAATGAAATTCCTTAAGTCTTACTGCTAATAATTGGTAAATCTGGAAATGAAACCCCAATTTCTGAACACGAAAGTCCTCTTCTTTGCATCACACCAACCAATTAAAATATGTGGCCCATTAAAATCTGTCTGGGTCAGAAGCCTGAAAGCTACGAACTTACACTACTATTTGGAGTCCTGCATTCCCTCTGATATTTGAAGAGCTTTGTTTTCACCTGCAATCCAAAAGACCCATGACACATAAGGTGTCTCAGGAATCCATGAAGTTGAAAAATTACTTTAGCTTCGTTGTCTCCATCCCAGTAAATGTGCCAGGGAGCAGAATTCACGAGGAGAAGTTACAATGACTCCAAAGGCCTTTGGCAGCAAAAGGGGTAAGCAAAGGGTGAGAGACCGAGCCCTGAGGGTGCTCTTATACTCCATCTTCTGATCGCTTCAGCCAGTAGATGTTTAATTTAGTTAGAAAACTCGAGCCCCCGATGGATGTGGGCCGCCCTTAGAAATGTATTCTTAGCCAGGGAGGTATCAAGATGGATTCATGAGAGGCATTTCATGCCTCACAAATCACCCTGAATATTTCATGTGCATTAAAAAATTAGTAGACAAAACTGGAGCCGTGGCGTATAATTTACCTAGACTTGCGAGGTGTTTTGATACAGAGCAGGGCAGAAGATTTATCTGTGGGCACATTAAGCTGCACTTGGATCCAAATGCACTTGCTCTGCGTTAGCACCCATCAGGGAGGGTAGCAGGAAGAGCTGCGATGTGGTGAAGCAGTAAATATGGGCGTCCCAATGAGAAATATTAGCTTCATTTTTCTTGGTCTTCTGCAGAGTGAATTGGTGAGTTTCTGCTCTCTGAAGAACGAGATAGCATGGCCCTCAGATGAATGAATTTAAAAGGCACAAACAGGGGAGTCTGATGGCCTCATTTGGAAGGATTCAGCAGGAATCTGCCTCCTTGTAGATAATGAGAAGCATATCTGGAGTAGATAGGCTATCAAATGAGACAATGAATTTAGTAGAAATATCACTGCTATTTACAACTAAAGGGACATCGGTGAAAAAAAATGCTGAAAAGAGAATGAATTCATGGCCTGAGACCTTCTTTCTGGCTGGAAAAGCACTTAGTATGTGACCCTCATCCTGTGGATAAATGTAATATGAGTTTATAGTGATTCAAGCCTCTGAGTTATATTTAGCTAAGGTTGAAAGAGTGAAAATTCAGCCTTGAGCTGCAGTTCCTGGCAGAAGAATCAGTGTCTTGTATTCACTTTTCTACCTTCTGAGGTTCTAAAATTCTCCGAACATGGCTCCAGTTTCCTTTTTCTCAATAGGATCATGCCCCACAGCTCATGCTGCAAGGACACTGGTTTGCCCACAACTCTCAACAGTGACTGTGTCCTGATCAATGATAAAAAGAAGCACTATTTCTTCCACTAACGGAAAATCATGCAACCACATGGAAGTTTAATTTGTTCTTCCTTTTGGCCCTTTGGCTTTCCTGCCCACAGATGTATGTTTCCTTGGAGACCTCATGTTGGTGAGGAATTCAGAGTTTATAGGCATACACTTGCAGAACACACAGAATAATCTCTACAAATGAACCCTAGGTAAAGTAGGTATGTTTATGCAGCAGCCCGAAGCTGGAGACAGTATGTGCTGGTCTCTCTGGAATATAGTCACTTTGTAAACTTTAGGAACTGGAATACATAGTAAGTAACCAGTTCTTTCTTATGACTATAGAAAGGAGAGGAAAGAGAAATGGTAGACTAAAAAGGAGAGTCAGAGAGGAAATGCTGACAATGTTTTTTTTGGGTCACGTAAGTATCTCTTGGTGCTCAAGAAATGGTCTGTTTTTGTGTTACCCACCTTCCTAGGGCATTTTCATAGGCTGTTTCATCTGAGTCACACAACAGTTCTGCAACGTTGATCTCCATTTTGTAAGTGAGCAAACTAAGGCCTTGGTGTTTTAATGACTTCTCAAGGTCACACCGCCTTTAAATATTGGCTTTAGTACCTGCACACAGGATTGATTAGCTGCAAGTCCAGAATGCTGAGACTCAGTTGCCTCAAAGACGTAGAATTCTAAGTAGCGTCCCAACCAGTCAGAGAGACTTGGGATCTGCGCCTGCCTTCCAGGTACCTGAGTTCCTCTCTCTTCCCTGGTGAGAACCCCACACTTCTTTCATGGATGTGGGAAATGAAATGAGATGAGTGAGCTGGGGACATCAATTGTGATAAAACTATTAAAGAAAAATCTGTCTTAACTTATCACCTAAGGGGCCAGTAAAAATTGGTCATCATAGAGGTGGATTTTAAAATAAAAGTTGAACAAACTTACACTCAGATCCCTAGGGATCCTTCTAAATACTCTTTTAAAGCTGAGGATTACATCGTGAGGTGACCTTCCTGCCTCACTGCCTACAAGTTTTACACCGAGAATCCTGTGTGGAACAAGGCTGGAAGAGTCTGTGTCTCTCCATGGATAGTGGTGCCCTCTGGGTCTTCTATTGTTTTGTTCAGAGTAGCAACACTAATCTTGGTATTCTTGGGAGAGAGACAGTCAGTGCTTCCTTCAAACCTGGGGACTCGCCTGAAATTTCCACCTTTGAAATTCCAGTATCCTTTGGAGAATCTTTTCCTTCAGCAAATGTCTATCTATCTAATCATCTCTAACCCTCCCCTCCCCCCCACCCCACCCCCGGTCCCTCAATATACCATTCTGTTGCTTAAAAGCCTGCAGTATTTGGCCTGGCTTCCGAGGTGCCTTATCCTATCTCAAATACCATTTTCTGACTCTGTGTTTTGTTCTACTGTCTCCCTCCCACTATACACCCGTGAGTTAAAACCACCTCAACAATCACCACCTGTGTTAAGATTTTCAAAACCTAGTGCAACAGAGATAGGTTTTTGCTTCTCTACTCCCTGCACCCACCCAATATCTATTTAACATGTAGGTTTGTAATTGCCTGTGACTGAGTCTGTAAGTCTGGGAGAATCTTGAAGGCAGAGACTGTGGCTGAAGGTTCATCTCCCCCCCCCAAACTTAGAGGAGTGTTTGACCCACTCCAGGAAAAGGGTAAAAGTTTACTGAATGAAGTAATGAACACGAATGAATGGGTGAGTGAAAAGCTTATTCTACAAAGGCAGATAGAAGTCTTGCCTATCCCCAAGGCACACTGGGCATTCCCACTTTCCGGAGCTATCCCCACACTTCTCTGACAGTTCAAACCTTCCCAACCCATCCAAAACCCATCTATATTGTGCTCCCTCTATGAACACATCTCCTGTAATAATTTCATCTTATAGCTACTTAGTCAATGAGTCAATATTTATGAGTTGTTCCATGGGTGTGGGAACTGATGGGAAAGTGAATAAGCTTCAGGAAGATTTGCAATCTGATGAGGCAGTTTAAGTAGAAAAATCTATCTGAACTTCATTTTCAGTCATCCTGAGGAAGGTAAAAGATAGAAGAGAGTGGAGATTTGATGATGTCAAAAAGGAGATGCCTATTGGTGAGCTTCATCTTCCAGGTGTGGGAATAAGACTGTTATAGGTTGGGCCCCGCTAGCTCTTCACCAAATGTGTTTGCCTACTGAGCGGCATGAGGACATCATCCCAGCCTGTCATTTCAGAGGGGCACCTATTTATTCTCAAGTATGCCTTTTCTCAAATGCAGTGAGACATTTGAAATTTACTTGAAAGATGAAATTTACTCTCTCAGAGACAGCAAGAGGCAGCCACGGAGATTAGCCCATCATCTGCCGTTGTCTTCCTGGAGGTAGATATTTCCTACTGCAGAGAGATCAAGCCAGACGAAAACCACTTTCCAAAGCAGTCAGTCCAGGTATGCAAAGATGATTAAGACCCACTGCATTATTCTGTCTATACTTGCCTAAGAAGAAAATTGTTTCTAGGCTTCAGACAGGATAATTGTTCTTAGTCTTGATACCACACTATATCAGGAAGGGACTTTTGTCAAAAGCTCTTTATGACCATGATCCATTAAGCTTCCTTACACCCTGTAACAAAGGAAACACCTCACTTCCTTTACAGATGGGCAAAGTGAGGCTTGGAGAAACGTGATGCTTCTCCAGAGGCAGCAGGGCTGAGAGTTGGTCGTGGCTGCCTGAGACCTGATGCCTAGCTTACCTGGCAACCCAAGCTCAGCTTCTCTCTCCGCGTCTTTTGAAAATCTCCACAATCAGCCAAAAGATTTATATTTTCTTATTACCTTAGCAGCTTCTTCCAAATAAACCTTTTTTTTTTATTTTATCCCCAGCACAAGGAATGAATTTAGAGGAATATATTAAATTTTAAAAATGGGCTTGCAAAGCAAGATTCTACCTTGACCCTAATATCTCCCTCAGATTCCCTCCTGCACACATACGCCCTTATCAAACATGATTCACCTTCTCTGGAAACCGGATGAGATTAGATCTTGGCCAAAAGCAGGAACGGGGAGGTATGGGTATTATCACGGCAAATAACAAGCGAGTGGATAATGGCTGTGAGGAATTTCAGGCACCAGACCACTAATTGCTGATCGTCTTCCAAGAGTAGAGGAATTTGGGCAGATTGTAATTTTTCATAAAATATGTTTTCAAGAATGAATTTTAAAAATTGAGGTCACTGATGTTTTTGCATTTTTCTCCCATTAGAGGGGATAGAAGCAATCTTATTAATATCATCACCTCCTGCCACATCATTCTCTTAGCTACATGAGATTTTACACAGAGGCTCACGGGACGTCTGGAAATCAGCTCCATGAGCAATTTAAAAACAAATAGCTAAATACACTCATAGGATGGGCCCACACTAGTTTTCTTAAAACATGGGATACATCTCTTACATGGACTTGTTCTCAAAGGAATGACATAGAACAGCTAAAACATTGTAGGCTTTCTGTGATACTCTAATTTGATTCAAAATCACACCCAATTCAAATGAAAAATAACTTACTTGAAAAAAATGCTTTATTTCCCCTGTTGAGAATACACATTCACTTGAGGAATTTTGGAACTAATGCAAAAAGTAAAGAAAACAAAAAGCACACATAATCACACCTCTCAAAAGGAGCTATTTGGTAAATTTGCTCTTTCTGTCTTGACTTCATTTATCATTTTTTTCCACTTAGCATGTATCATAGTGCACATAGAACTTTATATATTTTGTTATATTTCTTTTAAGACTCTCTGATATGCATTTGTTGATGAAAATCTTCATAAACATTTGTAATAGCTATTCAATATTTTATGATATAGATAACTTTATTCCCTTATGTTGTGAATTTAGGTTTTCTGAATGCATTTCTTAATGAAAGAAGTATATAAGCAAAGAGAGTTTGAATTTAATTTGGGAGAAGGGTGCATAAAATCATAGAGCTTTAAAGCTAAAACATTTAGAAGCTCAAGTGCCCAATCACCGTGTCTTATTCAGAGATCTGAAAACCCCAACCCAAAGACAGACTTTTGTAGGGTTACACTGTGAATGAGCAATAGTGAGAAGATTGGAACTGAAATGCCAGTGGTCTTCTTCCCAGTTCCTCGTCATTCCTATGGAAGGCATTTTTTCATTCAGAAAGTTGATGCCCTGATCCACTCTTTGAGATAGATTTCTTATGAAACCAGAACCTACATCCCCCCAGGATTTAAAAATGGGACTACATGGTGAGCCGATATAGGATACCTGTTGTTATTTCAGGTTTAAACAGGTCTTCTGCTGAACCACATTAGAATGAAGCTCTGAGAACACCTGGGCTTCAAAACTTTCAAGTACCAACATCAGAAGACTACCAATGATTCCATGTTCGGAGACTCCCCAAATCTCACATGCTTCACATCTAAGGGTTGCTCTGGTCATGGTCAAGCAAAGAGTATACTTAATTATCTTACCACCTTTGTCAAGTGTGTAGTGCTTGTTGTACCCTCGAAATTTAGAGAAGGGAGAGAATCATTGCATCCTAGTGGTTCTGTGGGAATCAGAAAGAGATGGAGAGAGTAGAACTGGGGAAGACTCATCTTACTCAAATGTCTAGGACAGGTAGAAGCAACACAAGAGCTGTAATTCTTTATGTTCTATCAAAACTAATTGATGAACAACCAAGAAAGACAAAAAGGGCAGAGTGAGAGAAAGAGAGAGGGATGGCAAGAAAGAAAAATGAAGGAAAGAGACATGGAGGAAAATAAAGACAACAAGAGAAAAATGACACAACATCTTTAAATGACGAAAATGCTAATAAGTATTTTACATGCATGAGAATGCCAGATGTTATGGCCAGTCATTTTCCTGCAAGGCTTACTGAAAGAGAGTAGTTCAGAGAGCTTACCCCACCACAACCCATTCTCAGCCCCATCCTTTTTGATCAGACAAGAGGAAGACTATATGAGGGTTTGGAGGGAGCTCCCCACCAAGGAGACAGATGGAATTCTGTCCCCTTTTGTGGAGAAAGGGAGAGGGTCCTGCTTTTCCCTGAAGCCAGAGAATAGAAGATGGCATAGGGCCAAGACAATCATTCATGAAGACAGGGAAGGCCACAGCAAACAGCTCCATACTGAGGTCCCAGTCGAGTCTCTGTTCTGCCCTGCAGTGACCAGGGCAGGAAGCTAGACACGGGGCAGATGGTGTGCTGAGACTTTCAGGTAGATGGACATAGCTCAGACACCTCCCCCACACTTCTACACCCCAACCTCACTCCACACCACTAACCTTCCTCTTAAGTTCATTCTTCCTAAAAGTTCCAGTAGGAGGATCCCTCAGGCTGTAGCCTGAGGTTTTGTTGAAGAAGGTACTTGAGATAGAGGAGTAGCCAGGCATGGAGGGATACAACAAAAAACAGCAGTTTCCTCATCTGTAAAATTGGAAAAATATCATACCCTTCTGTTAAGGCCATTAAAGTATTAAATTGACTTAAATAAAATACTTAGAATAATACGTAGCATTATGAATAGTATTTACATCAGTGTTCTAAAGGGATTTATAATAAGGAATCGGCTCATACAGTTATGCAGGAGGGCAAGGCCTAAGATCTACGGGGTGCGTCTGCAGGCTAGAGACCAAAGAGAGCCAGTTGTTTACTTCCGTTCCCAGTCTGAAGGCCTGAGACCCAGGAGAGACAATGGTGTAGTTTCCATCCAAAGGCCAGCAGGCATGAGGTCCAAAAGTCAATGTTTCAGTTCAAGTCCCAAGGTAGGAAAAAAGCTGATGTCTCAGTCCAAAGGCAGTCAGACAGGAAAAATTTCTCTTAGGAATGGGTCAGACTTTTGTTCTAGGCAGACCTTCAACTGATTGGATGAGGCCCACCCACATTAGGGAGAGAAATCTGCTTTACTCAGTCTATGGAGTCAAATGTTAATCTCATCAAAAAACATCCTCACAGATATACTGGAATAATATTTGTCCAAAGTGGGCACCCTGTAGCCCCAGTCAAGTTGATACATGAAATTAACCATGACAGTATAGTAGCAGACGTATAATACAAATTCTGAAATGGTGAGTATTGATTATGCTTATTATTGTTAATATTTTTGATTATTTGATTTTTTTCATACTTCCTTTAAAGAAAATGCTAACAATTAATAAATTCTTGATGATGATGGAGAGGCATGGTTTTAATAATACCTTAACTGCAACCTAGAGTCTAGCTAGATTGAGTTTTACAGCTTGCAACCTTAAAAGCTTAAGCATTTTATTTACAAAAATATCATCCTTGGAAAGTTTTGTAGAACTTTTATAAAATAAGATTGATCCATGAGTCATGCCAAATACACTTTTTTTTCTTTTTTTTTAAATTTATTGGGGTGACAATTGTTAGTGAAACTACATAGATTTTAAGTGTACGATTCTGTATTACATCATCTATAAATCCCATTGTGTGTTCACCACCCAGAGTCAATTCTCCTTCCATCACCATATATTTGATCCCCCTTACCCTCATCTCCCTCCCCCCACCCCCTTACCCTCTGCTCAACATCAAATACACTTTTAAAGGTGCTAGTTAACAACCTCTATGCATCTCTATTTACAGACACATGACTGTACTTCTGTGTCTGTACAGATACTCATACACACATAATCCTAAAGGCTTTTGATAGGTTTGGAATAATTTAACCAACTTTATGAATTTAATTAAGCTTTCCTCTACATGGTGTGTTGGAAGAAACAGCGGTTTATACAAAGACCATGATCTAAATATATATATATACATATATATATATATATATATATATATATATATATATATATATGTATATATATATTTCAGAAAGGAGACCAGGTCTGTAGGGCAACTGGGATATTTTGCTTGTCAGCAAAATAAATTTATTCTGAATTTATGAATTGATAATAAGCCACCTTCTCCTAATGATTAATGGTAATTAACCTTTTAAAGTTCAATTACTTAGCTAGCCATCTCTGGCTGACAGCCCTTGGAGGCAGGATAAAAAGCTGATGGTGCAAAAGACCTTCCCCTAGACTCCCAAGGTCCTGTATGGTAGAAAACACCATTTCTCTGTGGAGGTGTCACAGATAGGAAGCAACTCCAGAGAATTTCAAACAAAGAAAAAATACACACAGTGGACCATCATGGTGAGATATTTTCTTCCTGAAAGGAGCACTGTAAGCCAGAGTCAGCCAGCTCTACTGCTTAAAGTTGTGTGACTTTGATTAAATCTTTTCACCTCTCTGAAGCCATCTTCCTTCATCTGTAAAATGGATGAACAGTGATTATACGGTGTTTCCCCGAAAATAAGACCGAGCCAGACATCAGCTCTAATGCGTCTTTTGGAGCAAAAATTAATATAAGATCCAGTCTTACTTTACTGTAATATAAGACTGGGTCTTTATAATAAATATAATATAGTAATGTAATGTACTATAATATAATATAATATAATATAATACTGGGTCATGTATTAATTTTTGCTCCAAAAGACACATTAGAGCTGACTGTCTGGCTAGGTCTTATTTTCGGGGAAACGGGGTATTAACAATTAACATTTTAAATGAAGGGTCCTGAGGACCAGCATAGGACAAAAGGCAAGACCCATTGTCAAGCAATCCACATCACATTAAAGCTGTCTTCTAACAAGTGAGTGTTTATCACACATCCTGACACTAATCTCCACATCTTTGCCTGTCCTAGGCTCTAGCACCTCTGACACTAGTATTAGGAACATCAAAGATAGCTGTGAAGTGGATTCTGGATTGGGGTTTAACATGCAAGAGGTTTATCAAGGGGAGCCCTTAGAACCAAGACCTGTGAAAGACACGATTCAGCAGGGAGAAAAAAAAAAGAGGCACAATGACACACTTGGCTGACCCCAAGTTGATCCCCTGAGCTAGAATGGCCCCATCAGAGTTATTTGAATAAGGGGCAGTGGCCAAGTCTTTCTATCCCTGCAGTAATCACTCTCTGGATGGGGGCTGCCCCAGAAAGGGTCATGATCTTGACCAAGATGACATTCTGTACCTGAAAGAGTCCCTGAAGGGTCTGAGAGCTGAAGGTCACTTGCAGGTAGTACTCCAAGCCACTTTGGCCACAAATCCTTCTTGAGGGAGGCACTGGGAGGCCTATCATGGGGTCCTCCACACCAACAGTTACTTACTATATTCCAGATGCTCGGCTGGGGCCGGTGTCTGCTTTATCACACTGAACTCTCACCTCAACCCTAGCAGGTATGTATGCACATTTATCGCATGATGAAATTGAGGCTCGAGGTCTCAGAACCAGTCAGTTGTACAACAAGAATTCAAATCAAGTCATTACCTTTATTTAACTTGAATGTGCACGAATCCAAGGATTTGCAGTACACTGAGAGCTCACCCTAGCCAGCAGTCCTTTCTAGTACATCTCTGCTATTGACTTGGGGCTTGGTTCTGCTTTCCCCCTTTCAAAATCAATTCTTCTGTAGGATTAATGAAAGATCCTGGCCCCATCCTGGCCCAGCTAGGTGGAAATAATCATTATCATCTCATCTTTGTTCTCTGAGTATATGGC
Organism: Rhinolophus hipposideros; assembly: GCF_964194185.1. Lineage (NCBI taxonomy): Eukaryota > Metazoa > Chordata > Mammalia > Chiroptera > Rhinolophidae > Rhinolophus > Rhinolophus hipposideros. The sequence goes on from NC_138067.1 coordinate 15,578,141, forward strand.
TTGCTCTTTGAACTTGCAGAAGTTACTTATCTTTCCTGAGTTTCTGTTTCCCTCATCTGTACTATGGACATGATAGTAGCACCTATCACATGGAGTTTCTAATAAGATTTAAAAAATAAATGCATATAGGTATCACACTTACAAGCAAGCCTGGGATTATGGTAAGGACTAGTGTTTGCTAGTATAGCAGTGCCCCTTATCTGCCGTTTCACTTTCCACAGTTTCAGTTACCGGTGGTCAGCTGCAGTCCAAAATATTAATTGGAAAATTCTAGAAATAAACAATTCATACGTTTTAAATTGTATACCGTTCTGAGTAGCATGATAAAATCTCACTCCATCCTACCCAGATTACCAGATCAAGTACAGCGTATCACAGGGATTGTGTTCACATAACCTTTATTTTACTTAATAATGGAGCCAAAGAGCAAGAGAGATGCTGGCAACTCGGTTATGCCAAAGAAAAGCCATAAAGTGCTTCCTTTAAGTGAAAAGGTAAAAGTTCTCGATGTAATAAGGAAAGAAAAATAACAGTATGTTGAGTTTGCTAAGATCTGTGATAAGAACAAATCTGTTCGAGAAGTTGCTTAATTTATAAGTTAACTTTTGTCACTGGTATGTATGTATAGGAAAAAGACATAGTATATATAGGGTTTGGCACTACCCATGGTTTTAGGCATCCACCGGGGGTCTTGGAATGTATTCCCTGAAGATAGGGAGACTACTGTATTATTATTTTCATATTCCTCTAACAAAATATATGTCAGTAATATCATCATTTTTTCACATGGCTGTTGATTTTCTTCTTTTTAACCCTCTTGTTTATAAGGTTAAGTGTTGTGATATTTAATATATGTAAGTCTCAGTTAGCATAATGCCTCATAGCAGTAGGTACCCAATAAAAGGCGGTCAAAGTGAATTGCACTTTAACAAAATATAACCCAGTTGTATCAACTATAAATCATTCATGTCTTTGTAAATTGTTCACTTGTTTCCATGCAGCACCCCTGACCCCGACACCATCATCTCTTCTTTCTGATTTGACGTCAGACAGATGTGGGAGAGAAGTCTGGCTGACGTTTGTTACTTCGTCAGTTTAAGACTCTATTCATTGGTAAAGCGGGAACAGACAGAGTGCCCACTGCATGGGGTTGTAAAGAGAATTCAATGAGATATGTAAATCGAGTAGTCCAGGATGTGGCAGGCGTATAGTCAACCTTCAGCACATGCTGTTTCAATATTAATGGTAACAACTACAAGGGCCACCATGCTCATTCTTCTTGTTAAATTTATTCTGTGCTTCTTAGCCTTCTGTGGAGATACAAGCACCAGATTAGAAGTGGAAAGGTATAGCCGAAAGAGCATACACGTTGGAGTCTGGTTGCATCAAATACTATCTCATAACCTTTGAACAAGTTAGTTAATCTGCCTTTAGTCTTGCTTTTTTTCATCTGCAAATGACAACAATAATAAAGCATATATCACAGAGTTTTTAGGGTTAGAAGAAGTAATGTATCTCAATAGCTACTAAGACCCGGAAATATTAGCTTTATGACTCAAACTATGAAATGACATATAGTGAACATTGCAGAATTTTTGAGAGAGCATGACACACAGTGGGACCTCCACACCCATCAGTCTTTCATTATATACAATTAAGTCTTTCATTATATGCGGTGTGACACTTAAGCTTGCGAACCTGGGGCAATGATGTTGCTAACCTTTTTTGATATCAGAAGGATTATTCTTTATGAATTTGTACCAACTGGGCAAACAGTTAACCAGGTTTACTATTTGGAAGTAAGGTGAGAAGGCTGTGTGAAAAAGTTAGACATCCTGAACTTTTTGCCAACAATTCATGGCTCTTGCATCACGACAATGCACCAGCTCACACGGCACTGTCTGTGAGGGAGTTTTTAGTCAGGAAACGAATAACTGTATTGGAACACCCTCCCTACTCACCTGATCTGGTCCCCAATGACTTCTTTCTTTACCCGAACATAAAGGAAATGTTGAAAGGAAGACATTTTGATGACATTCCGAACATCAAGGGTAATATGATGACAGCTCTGATGGCCATTCCAGAAAAAGCGTTCCAAAATTGCTTTGAAGGGTGGACTGAGTGCTGGCATGGGTGCATAGCTTCTCAAGGAGAGTCACTTTGAAAGTGACCGTAGTGATATTCAGCAATGAAGTATGTAGCACTTTTTCTAGGGTAGGTTCACAAACTTAATTGTCCAACCTTGTATACGATTCTATGCTGGACGAGACAGGAGACTCTGCCTGGCCCCACATTTGGCATGGTGCTCCGGAGAATGTTAAATGGCGGGGAAAATGCTCTGACAAAAATCTGTTGTAATGAGACATGCTGTTAGCTCTGGCTGCTCCCAGGTCAAGCTGCCTGTGTCAGAGCACGAACGCTAATGTGCTAGGTGGTCATGCCTTTCTGTTTGACTGGGCTCTGCATTTTTAATGAAGTAAGCAGCCCACATACTCAGGCAGTTGTGTGTGCATGCGCCTATGTCTTTAATGACAAACGATTGTCATCCTAAAAAGAGAGTGGAGAAAAACATTAACACGTGAAGTTCACCTTTGCACAGGGCACAGAGGAATTAAAAAAAACACATTTTTCCATGGTGGGCCATAATACCCTCAATAGCTTTGACAAAGACTGGTGTCAGCTGCTTAACTTCTTAATGATAAATAATTCATATCCATCAAAGTGGCCCTCTCAAGGTAATTTTTTTCCATAGCCTTGAAGACAATGAAATAATAGCAAAAAGGCCAGAATGGGATAGTTTTTCACGTTATCTCTATTATCTTTCCTCCCTCTCTATAATATTCATACTCTGGTCTTGATTGAAATCAACTGCAATGTTATTTTACAAAACAACACATTTTTAAATCCTTTGAATTTCTTCCTACCTCACATCATGGCAAATTAGGAAGTCAGCCTTCAAAGCCCAGTTCAAAAGTCACCATGTTTTGAAGTCACCTCTGCCACCCACCTTCCCAACAGGGTCAGCCCAACTTTCCCCTTATATTAAACACACTCCTTTATTGCAGTGATTACTTGGATCTTTTCCCTTTAAATCTCTGGCTCAGAACTTCTTAAGTTTAGATGCCTGTCTTATGTATTTAAGAATCACCAGCACCCAACACAGAGCCTGAGATACAGGAGGCCCTCGGTCAATGCTCCAGGAATTAAAATGACTTGAGTTCTTGAAATAAATGAAGAACCTATTTAAAGTGTAGAATTGGAATACTAATATACATAAGTCTATAAAACCCAAAAGTAGATGAAAAGAGTATTTCCAGAACCTCAAGAACAGCACCGAATATTATTTTTATCACTTTGCATTTACCCAGAACGCAAATCAAAGGCTTAGCAATGCAAGGAGTTGGGGTATCTGCTTGGAGGTGTTTTCAGCGCTATTTAGGAGGAAAAGGATTTTAAAGAGAAATATTTGTCAGAACTGAGATAAAATTAAAATGGCTGAATCACAGTCTAGTTATTTTTATAGTCTGTCTTAAAACATAAACTCTTTAAACTCCCTTTCTTTTTGATCACCATAAATGAAAAATTATTACAGACGTACGCACATCAAAATGCAGATGTTACCCACTTTTCATATTTTTCAACTGGCTGCTGCTTCAACAAAATACCACTTCCATGTCAGGGGAGAACATATTTCTTTTGTGGAGTAAGTGCTTGTTATCAAAGGAAAATAGACATATTTTAAGCTAAACTATTTATTCACTGAATATATTACAATGCTTATTATGTGCAGGGTATCAGGCTGATAACAAAGGGAATGTTTGGATTATAAGATGTAGATTTCACACTCACAGACCTCATAGTCCAGCCAAGGAGAGAGATTCAAGGAGACAATGTTAAGATACATATTTTTTCCTGCTTAATGTATGAGTAAAGTTATGGTTTTGCAGTAAGTGTGGGGACTGATTTTCTGGAAAGTTAGAGACGGTTTCGGAGAGGAGATGATTTTTCATGATTCTTGAAAAATGAGTAAGAAGATGTTTTCCGGTGGAAGAAAGGCAGCTGGGGCTCATCTGAAGTTAGCAGTGTTTTCACAAAGAGTTGGGGTTATGGCTCATATTGGCAGAAAGTTTCATTTGGCTGGGGTACCTAATTCATAGTAAGGGATAAAGCGGGGAGATTAGAGAAACCAGAAGATACCTATTGCTAAGAGTCCTGACGTACAGCTTAATAAGTATAGTAGTTTCATTTTAAGATGATCCTATCAGCCTATCAGGGTGATAGAATGGGAAGAAGGGGGATGAGAGCATCAATTACTCATCTTTGCAATGAATAAAGTGATGATGGTTGAACCAACACTATGGAATAGGATGAAGAAAGATAGGCCAGGGTATTGAAGGTCATTGAGGTCTGAGAATAAGTCAAATATACAAAAAGATTAAACATGACCCTGAGGGTGAGGAAGAGTAGAGAATGATTGAGGTGGGGGAGGAATTTCACACAGTTTTCTTGTAATTAGTTATATAATTTCCAGAAAGCGGGGAACATAGCCTGGTTCATTTAAAATGGATATGTTGAAATCAAAGGTGTCATGACAATTGCAAATTGAGACAGTGGCTGAGGAAGCTGGGAAAAGAGGAAATAGCCTGGGCTATAGGGGCTGGAACCAAAACTTTGTATACCTTTGACCATTGTTACATTTACATCTTGCCCAGTGTTTGTAGGAAAGGTGCAGTATAACTTTTTAAACAAGCCTTGAATGATGAGGGAGATGAACCTCTGCCTATTAATAAACATATAAAAGTCTGCCATTGATTGAACCTAATGAATAAAGAATTATAATTCCTTATCAGACAACTAAAATTGTTTTTGCATCCACTTCTGAAATGCAAGTTGCTGTTTCTTCATTAATTTGTTAACAAATGTTTATTGAGCACCTACTATGTCTTAGGCACTGTCTATGACACTAAGAATGTGTGTGTGTGTGTGTGTGTGTGTGTGTGTGTGTGTGAGAGAGAGAGAGAGAGAGAGAGAGAGAGAGAGAGAGAGAGAGAGAAAATGATCCCTGTTTCCCTAGTCTACTGGGGAATGATAGATATTAATTAAATAATCACAAAATGAAATAATTAAGTTGAGATTAAGTCTCAAAAGGGATGGAACAAATTTCTATGAGTGCATATAGCAAGCAGACTTGACCTAGACTGAAGGATGGGATAAGTCTTCCCCAAGAAAGTAAGATTTGAGCTGTGATCTGAAGGGTGACTGTGGTATATGAGAGTTCCAGACACAGGGAGCAGCCTGTGCAAAGGTCCTGTGGTCAGAGGTCCTACAGGATTTCCATTTTGACTGGGAGTACAGAAAATGGGTGGAAGAGAGGGGGGAAGCCTTTTTTGAAAAGAGGCTGAAAGTTCAACAAGGGGCCATACAAATGCCTTGCTAAGAATTTGGATTCTCTTATTATTTTAAGAGCAGTAAGTTTCCATATATAAGTATGTACCATGCTTTTTTTGCTTCAATATGCATATTGCTTTGATTCCCTTACCCCTTCACAACAATACTTTTTTTTTTCAATCAGAGTTATGTATCTGCATCTTAGAAGGTGTCAGAGATAGAGAAATAAATTAGACAGATTTGCAACTCTTGAGAAACCCACAGTTTACAAAAGAGGCAAGTAACCGAATAATTATGAAACACTAGTGTGAACAGTGATAGGAAAAAGAAAAGCCAGGAGGAGCTAATAGGGCTGTGCTCTCCACCAAACCTCACCGGGCAAGGACAGAGTGCCAGGTGGGTGACATCTAAACCCAAGGGAAAGTAGAATTTTCATCAAATATTTAGAATAACAGCTGATCTATATTATGTGCTTACTGTGTGCCAGGTTCTAGGATAAGTGCTTTCATCTATATTTAAAATAATGAAAGCCATATGAGGTGTGTTCTATTAGTACATCCCATTAAACATGCAGAAATCGAGGATCAGAAAGTTGAAGCAATTTTTTCAAGATCACACAGCTGGGACGTGGGAGAACTAAGATTTGAACAAAGATACTGTGTGCTTCAAGTAAGAGCTGGAGGACCAGGAGCTTCCATTGTCAACTTCAGGTCAAAACATTAAAACGTGAGAGATGTTGATTTAGATTGATTGCAATCTCTTTGAGAAATTTTCAAGGGCCTGTAAGTGCCGCACCTTTGTCCAAACTTGTGGATAAGAGCTTAAGCCGAAGTAACACTCATCTCCACCCTTTAAACAGGGGGACCTTTTTGTGCAGTAGGCATATCAGAAACGAATAATGCATACGCATCCCAGCACACATTGGTACTTAGACAATCCAAAGGACATGTTTTTATAACATTTGACTTTTCTTCTCTCCCCCTGTAATTACTTCATTTCAGCGAAATCACACTCTATTATGATTTAACAACTTGAACAGGCACTTAAGCATTGATATTTTGCAAGCACCTTTGCAGCATTTCTACCAGCTATTCAGGCTCAAAAAGGAGAACATTAAGGGATCACTTAGGGGCCCAGAAAAACCACATAGATGTGTGCCCAATGGTCAGTTTTGCTGCTTGAATCCTGCCCTGGCTAATAGCTGCCCATATTCTTTTAGGAAATTGTGAGGTAGAATAGCCATGGGACTAAGCAGGAAAGAGGTTACAGCTCTTACAGCAAAGAGAAGCTGGCATTTGGTTGGGAGAGGGCAGGGATATTCTGACTGTAAGCTGCAACTTTCTCTAATCTTCTAAAATTCATACCTTTAGCCCATTCTAAAACATTGAAAGTTTATTTCTTTACCCAGTCATCTCCAAATGAAGACACAAAAGGCATCCTGAAGCTATGGGATGAAATGCAGAACTCTAATGGTTCCCATGCTCCCTGCAGATTTGAAATTCCAGACTGTTTGATTCGCATGAGTTTATTTGTTAACTCCAAACATTTGTAAATAATTAAGCATATCTAGTGGTCAATAAGTGTTTTTTTGTTTGTTTGTTTTGTTTTTCTGTGAAATGCCTATCTACTAGGAGGAGGCAGAGCCCTAAATTCAAACACGGACTTGTTCTTGCAGAATTCCAGATGTCATGTCATGGAAGGGGTCTTGAAGATTGCCTTCCCAGCCTTGTCGTTTGATAAATAAAGGGTCTTGGGGCCCAGATGGGGGACATGAGCTGCCCACGCGTGCAAGATGAAAACACTGCACGCTGATGTTAAACCGCTGTATTTCAACTATGCTGCACTGACCTGAAATAATTTTCCATTTCATTCTAAGTTATATATTCCCTTACTTCCTAATCAAAGGTGTGATCAATCATCATTTGCAAGGCACTCATTTTAAGAAGTAGGAAATGAAATTTCCTTTGTAGCTACATTTTAATTTGCAGAGTACCACAGATTCCAGAAGCGGGACCTCTTAAGGAGAAGGTGACCCAAATGCATGCTCGCATCCACCATGCCACTCAGACTCACTAAGGGTCTTAAGCAGCGGCCAGCAAACTTTGTTCTGTAAAGTTCCAGATAATAGAACCCTTTGGCTGTGCGGGTCATGTGTAGCAACTCCACAACTCTGCTCTTGTAGCAAGAAAGCAGCCACAGACATGGGTGTGGCTCTGTGCCAGTGACACTTTATTCATGGACAGTGACATTTGAATTTTATATACTTTTTCACATGACACAAAATCTTATTTTGCATTTTTTTAAATAACCGAAAAATATACAAACCAGTATTAGCTCACAGTGATATAAAAACAGACAGCAGGCTGGGTTTTCTCTTCTTGCCACAGTTCTGATCCCCAAGCCGACTAAGATCCTTGTAGCTGTTTTTCAATATGGTTTGTACTATTAGGAAATATACATTTGGCCATAGAAGGACTCTTTTTAGCACAAGTCCTGTTTTTCATTGCATTCCATGAAAATATAGCTATTTTCCTATAGAGAAGTCTTCAAAATATTTAAAGGTATAGAATAAATCTGTATTCTTTCCCTCCTAGATTATAATTTTCTCCCACAGAGAAACTATATTTTATTTGCCTTGAAATCATTGATATGTAGCAAATCACCAAGCTTATGTAATCAGCACCTAGTAAAGAAATTTTGGGGGGAAAGAATAAACCATGTCAAGGCCTTTTACAGGATCCTTCAAAGTTTTCCTCTCACCATAGACTTCATAACTCCAAGTTACAATTCGCGCCCTCGTGGAGCTTTGAGCCTCGTGAGGATATGGTTAAACACAATCACAAAGAATGAACGCCTGGTGATTTTGACAAAGGCTAGGAAGGAAAAGAGCAGAGCACTATGAGGTGGGTTTGCTGTCTACTCCTGTCCCACTTTACTTCATATAAGGTCTGACACACCACACTCTCCCATGACCACCTCTCTGTGCGATACAGAGTCCTGCTCCTCAAATTCTGGGTGACTCCAGCCAACCACACTTCAAGGTTCGGTGAATGAGCCCCTTCCCTTAAAAGTGGTCTCTAACCCTACCTTCCCAAGCTGAATTAGTTGTACCTGCTCTATGTTCCCATAGCATGCTGCCCTGCTGTGACTGCTATCTCTACATCTCTATATTTTATTAGATTTTTGAGCCCTTTGAGTACCAACATATGTCTTGTGCAGCATTGTCAGCCACTGTTCCCATTGCCCAGCATGGTGTCAGCCTCAGCAAATAAGTGATATTGAACAAATAGATGAATAAATGAATTTTGGAAAGCATACATCATGGCAGCAGGCCAAGGTTATGATGCATGGAGAGTTGCTCGTGGGAATGTTTGTATAGTTCATTGAAAAAGAGTCAGCCCTTTTCCCATACTTTCCACTACTCCACCCCACCCCCACCCCCAACGCACATGCATCGGAATTTCAAAGCAACATCGCTTTCCACGTGTCCTTTATTCCAGAAAACTCACAGGTTCGGGAAGAAAGTCAAGCTGCTTTGCTGTCATTTCTTTAGTTAAGGACTCTGTCATCCTACCCCTCTTTTTTTCCGTATGGCTCTACATTCAGCAATTTCAGAAGATAAGTCCCTTCTTGTTTGAATGGGGGTTGGGAAAGCAGCAACCTTTTTCAGAGTCCAACAGAACCAGCCTAAAACATTACTCTCTGTCAAGAGATGACTCCATTTAACCTCAATTAACTCACATCTTAAGATCAAGGCCTCTGGTTTACTCACATGAATCAATACCTTACTTTATCAATTATGTAAATTCAAACCAGTGACATTCCTTGACAGTTTTTGGAATTAGTATCAAAATCCTGCCAAGTGGGTCATCGTTGAGAGCCCAGTTATGCTCCCATCTGGAGATGTTACCAGGTGATCTTATTTTGCTTTTTTTTTTTTTGTAAGATTGAATAAAAAAAAAAAAAATCACTAGATGGTTTCCTGAGAGAGTCAGACAATGAGTGAGTCAGATGCCCAGATTCTTCAGATTGTTCCTTTGCACTGTTATTTATGAAAATTAATGGAAGACTTTTAAGAGGCTATAAATGAGCAACTAACCATCGATTTAGAAAATGCCTCACTCTTTCCCTACTTCCCATTAGAAGGTTCTGGCCTAGAGAGGGCTCAGGCTTCCACGGGAAATGAGAGGCCAGGTAGCAGTCTTAGGGAGTGCGGCTTCGGACTTGGACTCCAATGCAGGTCTGTTGGTTCCTGTAAAACCACAAGTGATCAACTGTTCTCTAAAAGCTTTGTTTTCTTAAATCATAAAATGGAGACGTGACTCAGTACAGCCAAAACCTTTGTGAATGTTACAGAAAAAGGGTACCACTGTAAACACAGAACCCTGGAGCACCTACAAGTGCCTGAGCTGTGTCACGTCTCTGGGGAGGAAGTGCTGAATAGGTAAGGCGGAAACCCCCTCCTCACGGAGCCCACACTGCTTGCTAACCTACCACAGGCAAATACGTCACTTTCCAATCCAGACATTCAATCTCAAGCTTTCTCTGGCATAAGCAGTTAGTCTACCAAGAATGCTCCTTCTGTGCTTGGCACATAGCAGTTGCTCAGTAAATGCCAGTTGAGTGAATACGTATGATTTGAATGTTGAGATGGTTAATGGTGATGAATGTCTTCTATTTCCAACACCAGGGTATGAGTCAGAGGATGTGGGCCCTTTTTTAATGTTTCTGAGAGGTTCTGTTCTGTGTGCATGCACATGCTTTGCTTTCTTTACTCTCAGTCAAAGAAAATATCCCGTGGAGATTTTAGCATGGTTAGATTCAAATTCTGGAGCTAAACTTTATATCCAGTTGTCATGACAACTGTGTTATCAAGATAATGAGGTGCTAACCTGAGTGTTTGGAAGGGCCAGTCATTTCCTGGGGAGGATTTTGATCGGAGAAAGAGATTCCTGTGGCACTTTGGATCCCGCACCTCGTCACAATTAGCCCTCTCAGAAAGAGATCAGCCCTTCTCTATTAGGTGGCTAGTGCCGCCATTACCAGGTACTACCAAGTGGATGGCTTAGGCAACAGAAATGTACTGTCTCCCCGTTCTGGAGGCTCAGTGTCCAAAACCAAGTTGTCGGCAGGGTTGGTTCCCTCTGAGGGATGTGAAGGAAGGATCTGTTCCAGGCCTCTTTCCTTGGTTTATAAGTGGCCGTCTTCATGTTCGCCTGCTGATCTCCCTGTTTCTTCATATTATCTTTCCTCTCTGTGTGGCTCTATCCAAATTTCTCCTTTTTATATGACACCCGACAAACTGGACTAGGGCCCACCCTAATGTTCTCATTTTAACGCGATTACCGCTGTAAACACCCTGTCTCCAAAAAAGGTTGCATTTGAAGGTAGTGGGAGTTAGGACTTCAATATATGAAGTTTGGGAAGACACAGTTCAATCCATAACACCTTTGCATCAGCAGGGGAAACTGGATCTCACTTGCACGCAATATGTGACCTCCAGGGTACTACAAACATGCTCTCAACAATCCCGTCTTATTTAGAGGAAAAGTAAGGCCCACAGAGGTGAAGCTAGTTGCGTCAGATCAGATAGGTAAGAGGACTGGAATATCCTCATCATATATACTACCCCAAAATGCTAATACCTATTTTTCATCTGATCATGTCCAAGTATTTCCTGTTTCCTTTATGAGATGGGCAGAGTCTCAAGCTGAAGAATAGCTGTTGTGGTTTTAACTGCTCAGTTCCGTGAGAGGAACGGCAAAGTGTTTCAGATTCCCCCAATATTAACTTACAATCAGTTCTGCGTAGCCCCAGCAAGCCAGGCAATAAAAGAGATCCAAGGTGCATTTACCTCCCCAGCAGTGAACCGATATGGCCACCAAAGCATCATTTTTGTTTCCCCTCCTGAAAATGAAATGTTAATTTACCCACAAAGACCCTCCACATATCTAGTTCGCAGGCTAATAACAGTTCACACAAGAACAAGGGAAATGGCATCCTTGCTTTGATGTAGGATCACACACAAAAAATAAAAATTTATTTTAAAAATTCCCTTCAAAGGGGGCAATGTTTATACTTTCAGTGAGGGATATAAAAGGATTTGTCAAACCCTGGTGTGATTTCAGCAATGCAGGAAAACAGCAGCCCCAGTTCCTATGCCAGTCCAACTGCAAGCTGTTTTTCTGTTGTGTGTCCATCCACAAACGGCTGTTCTCCTTCTGCGGTACTGCCCAGGGCTTGGAGTGGCCTAGGGCTCCTGGCCTCCTTGGGCTTCCTGGGCATTATTTCCTTTTCTTCTTGTTCATTAATTAATTGATTTGTTTGTCGCTGGTAGTCTTGATTTGAAAAGTGAAAAATACAATAGGAGACACTTCACCCACCTTATCCATCACAGCGCTGGCTGGGCCTCAACACCGGAGATGCCAAAGATATTGAATAGCTTCGGTTTGTCATTGGTGCTTTACTTTCCAAGTCCATGTCAAATAGGCAACTAGACCTGACGTCCTAAGAAAGGCTGCCTTCACGGCAGCTGAGTTTCTTTTGCAGAAAAAGTTATCAGTGATGGAGTTTATAGCAACATCATTCAAAGGCTGAAGGACATAAAAATAACTGTGTTTTTATGTGCTAGTTACTGTATTGCCCCGAAAATAAGACCTAGTTGGACCATCAGCTCTAATGCATCTTTTGGAGCAAAAATTAATATAAGACCCAGTCTTACATTATATTACATAAGTATATATATTACTTATTACATATATATTACATTATATTATATTAAAATAAGACTAGGTCTTACATTAATTTTTGCTCCAAAAGACGCATTAGAGCTGATGGTCCAGCTAGGTCTTATTTTCAGGGAAACACGGTATCGGTTGCCTGATATATAACGCTTGCTGTTTCATGTTGCATTCACATTTTAAATCAAGTATTTTTTTTAATTAATTAATTTATTTATTAGTTTCAGGTGTACAAAACAAGGTAATACTTAGACGTTCATCATTTATATCCCTCATACTGTGAACCCCCCTCCCCCCATCCACTATCCCTCCGACCTCACACTGAACCATCACATTATATATATAAAATTATAGTTGGCATTCATTAATGTTTAGCTTCTGGTGTACAATGCCATGATCAGGTATCCACAGTATCCCTGAGGTGGTCTCCCAAATAGGACGCATGCCCATCGGATACCCAACAAAATACAACATTATAGAATACCTTCCCCAAATTAGTTTTCAAAAAAAAACCCTGAGGCCATCTTGTGGTTACCAGCTGCTTCCAGATCCCTTCACCTTTCCCTTTATCCCCAACCCCCTCCCACACACCCATCTAACAACTCTCGGTTTTTTCTCTGCGTCCCCAAAACTGTCTCTGATTAGTTCATTCACATAGTCTTTTCTTTAGATTCCATATATAAGTGAGATCATATGGTACTTGTCTTTCTCTTTCTGACTTATTTCACTTAACATAATGTTCTCTAGATCCATCCATGTTGCTGCAAATGATAAGATTTCTTTCTTCTTGATGGCTGCGTAATACTCCATTGTATAAATGTACCACAGCTTCTTAATCCAGTCATCTACCGATGGGCATTTCGGTTGTTTCCATATCTTGGCTATTGTGTAAAGTGCTGCAATAAACATAGGAGTGCATACAGATTTTTGAATTGGAGTTTTGGATTTCTCCGGGTAGATGCCTAGGAGTGGAATTACTGGATCATAGGGTAGTTCCATTTTCAGATTCCTGAGATACCTCCATACTGTTTTCCATAGTGGCTGCACTAATCTGCAGTCCCACCAACAGTGCACTAGCGTTCCCTTTTCTCCACATCCGCGCCAGCATTTGTTGTTTGTTGTAAATCAAGTATTTTAAACAATATATTTCATAGACCCATTTTGCTAATGAGGAAACTGAGGCTCAGGTGAGTTAATTAATTTTGCCAAATTTATACATTTATGTAGGCTCCAAAGCATAGATTCCAACCCAGATTGACCTGGCTCTTCCAACTTCGCTATCATCCTGCTCATCGTAAGATGTCCAGATTAACCTAACCATCTGCTCCTCTGTAGGCCTGGTCACTTGTTGCTGTGTTTGTGCCTCTAAAACAATTTACTTTATACATGATGAAACAGATCAGTTCTCTCAAGAAAGCCATAGGAGATATACTCCCGGAATCCTGACTCTTTGTTAGACTTCTCCTCATTTCAGATGAGGTTTACTGTTATGTACGGTCGACTCTTCAAGAAGTTCTGCGAATGTAATTATCTCAGTGAAGAAAGCTTGAAGAGCCAACATCTAGACACTTACGGTCTGGACTGCCATTGAGCTTCTGGAGAAGACTAGTTGGAATAGAGAGATCACAGGCCTGCGAATCATAGAACCTGAGCTCTTTGTTCTCATCCTGCATTTGACTGCGTACAGGACATTTTGGTTAGTCACTCAAGTCATAAGATGTCATTTGTAAAATGAGTAAGAAAGGGGTATGCTATTTAAAAACACGTGAGTATGAGCACACGTGCACGCCTTCCACATGCTGTATGTTTAAGTATAAATGCACAGTAATTATTGGGACCCTACTAAAACTCAGCTTCTGTCATAGAACTCTGATCTACTGTAAGTGTTAAAATTATTCCTATTCAACAGATGAGATGATTGTCACAGGCGTTAAAGAATTTTCATGGTCACACAGTGGTGTCGTTACAAGTCACAGTGAGGAATGCCTGGCACCTTCCATGCTCCTTCTACAATATATGTTCCCCCATCGAGGACCATCTGAAAGATTTTACTCTGATTCGTGTAGATATAACTTTGACCATGAAGTTGAATCTAAAGGAAGTTCAGTATGATCCAGCCATCTAATGAATGGGGTGTCTGAGAAGACAATTACATTTCAGAGGTGCTTCTCTGGGCCACAGGAAGACCAAAGCCGTTGGTATACAGGGCAAGTCAAATGGACAGAGGTCTTAGTCTTCTAGAAATCCCCTGACCTTGACGGTGCCCAAGGAGAGTGGGGCAGATTCATGTACAGAATTTGTTTTCATTCTCATGAATAGAACAATAGACTTCATCACTAGTCACCTCACCTGCCTTAAAAACTTGGCTTGTTATCCATACACCTGCTACACAAATTTTCCAGTGCCCATTTGACTACAGTTCCACTTTTCTGGCTATGATTTCCTGCAAGAGAAAATTTATGACTTGACCTAAACAAACAACTGTGACCACAGCCTACCTTTGCTTCACAGCTGGGGAGAGTTCACTTTTCATAGGGGTGGAGAGCTGGCTATTGTTGGCATTCTCATCCGTTACTATTGTCTATTTCTGTTTCATTTTAGTCATACCTTTTGTTGTAAAACAAAACCGAAATACCTTTAAACCCTTTCGGAAAAGAGAAGGGTTCAAACTGTTTAGGAACAAATACATGTGGGTTGAAGATGGAGGGTGGGTCCCATCACCAGATGAGAACCACCAACACAAATGCTATATTTCTATAATTCTATAATTATTTATCCATGTTTTCGTTTGTTCTAGTCTTTGCCAGATGTGTAGGCCCTCCTCATTTCACACCAAACCGGAATATTTATTTGGTAATCATAATTAAGCACCCATTAAGGGCTAGATGCAATAATTAGTAGAATAAAGATGCTGATAACCTCAAGCTCGTGATGTGAGATACAGGCATGAAAAATGGGTTCATGCAGTATGTTATAAAGAATGGTGACCCCCGCTCCTGGTGAGGTAGAGATGTGAATCTTAGAGGTACTTCATTTCACTTAATATAATACTTTCTCATCTTTCCTGTCACACTTCACATTTCAAGTAACCGGAAACTTAGGCCATCTCCCTTATATAATATAACAATTTTTTTCTCTCCAACCTCTCCCAATCTACTAATTTAAAAGTCGTCAAGGGCTGTTGCCTTTAGAATCAAGAATAAATTCTCACGGTGCCCTGGATGCTCGAGGCCCATGTTATATACATCAAGACCTGCCTTCCTCGGTCTCCTCCGTAAGCTTTGCACTCCACACACACTGGTTTCCACCCCTCTCCTTATGTTCATAGGAAAACTCATACTTCTCATAACCTTTGCTTTTGCTGCTTTTCTCACCTCATATGTCCTCTGCCTATGAATCCTTATTCATCACTTAAGACCCAGCTCTGGACTCAACTGTCTCTAAATGTTCTCCAGCTGGGACCATGGACTCTTAGAGTTGAATCATTTCTGGTCTCATTCACCCCATTTCTGTAATTTCATTGGTCACCTCTGAGATGATGAATGATACTGCCCATGCTCAATGTTCAGTAAACAGAGTGATCCCAGCGTTTTAAGGAAGCTGCACTCATTGTTGAATTGTTCTTATCACTGGGAATTCCTTTTTATGCAGCCCAAATTCCCTTCTCCGGAACAACCTTCACCTAGGTGCTGCTTTGCCTTTGGGAAGAGAAGAACAAGTCTGCCATCTTTTTTTATGTGCTTCCCTTTCACATCTTTGAAGACAGCCATGTTTCCTATTCATTATCATCTTACTCAGATTTCTGCTTCTCCAGCCTGCGTATCTTCCTGGCCTCATCTCTCCTGGAGAAATATTGTGCTCTCTTTTCACGCCCCATTCAAATGCAAGGTCCCAATGCAGCATAGAACCTCAGCTGCAGTCTTTTTGTAGAAGATGGCTCACCTATCTCTTCTTTTCTCCATTGATTTTATTACCCAGACTCAGTTCATAATTGTTTTTTCTAGCAGCTATTTCACGCTGGTGGTCACTGTGAGGACAAGGTGAAGTAAAACAGCACATTTTGCCTGTAGAGACTGCCCTTGAGGCAGGCCCTCTCCATCCAGTGCTCAGACAGTGGCATTCAAAACTTGATCCATACAAGCCTCTCTATGGAGGCAAAGCATGGTGGGATGAAACTGCTTCAAAATGTTGGAAAATTCAAAAGCATGAACAAAAACCACATATTTTGAGAGCTGGCCTGAAATATTTAAATATCACTTAATTCCAACAGACCAAATTGTCAGGAATAATAGTTATGTTTTACACATCAGCATAACAATAGTTAATAATGATGCTTTGTATTTATCCACTGCCTTTCCTCTGGAGACATTGGCAGAGTAAAGCAAATCTAACATCGATATTAAAAAATAAACCCCTGAATTAACACCAGCATGACACCCCCAAAAACCAGAAGGCATAATAGAAGGCTCTCTGACAGCCTGGAAATGAATGCTTTTGTGAAGCATGAAAATTTGGCCTGTCGGATGACAAGAAAGTAATATGTCACCTGTGACTGGTTCTAACTCCTACCCTCAGGGTGGGTGGGTGTTGGTTGAATTATGATTCTGGAGAAAAGTAGAGAAATGAAAGATATGGAAAACACAGTGAAGTTTGGGCAGAGTTACCACCTGGGAGAACAGAAGCTGAGAGCAGCAGTTTGGTTGCCTGGACAGAAGAAAAGGGACCCACTGATAGGGAATTTTTGGAAGCTGCTCTGAGGGCTGGGAAGCAAGGTATCCCTCCTTCGAAGTGCGCTAAGTAAAAGAGCCCTTGCTCTCCTAAGGCTTTGGACATAAAGTAATGACTTCTGGGAAATGTAAACAGTTGCCAAATCCTGCAGATTTCAGTGGACTCAGGGTTAAGACTGAGGGAAACAGCAGGATTAAGAGAAGGGCTGCCATCTGCATG
Organism: Rhinolophus hipposideros; assembly: GCF_964194185.1. Taxonomy (NCBI): domain Eukaryota; kingdom Metazoa; phylum Chordata; class Mammalia; order Chiroptera; family Rhinolophidae; genus Rhinolophus; species Rhinolophus hipposideros. The sequence goes on from NC_138067.1 coordinate 15,595,216, forward strand.
TGAGAGTTATTCGGCATAAACTGGTATCTGTGAACACCTCACCTGAAACACTGCATCAATTATCGTAGAAGTAATTTATAGATGAGCCATTTTAAGGAGTAATAACATCTTACGCACAAGGAACAAAGTTCTAATGGTAAAATTTTAAACACAAAACGTAGACCAAACCGAGAGAAAATAAAGTATGGAATTTAATTATCAGCCTTTCTAGTTCTGCAAGTAAACCATGGAGTTATTAGTGCAAACTGTTTAATATATTACTAGATTGGCTATTATTTCCTTAATCCAGGAAGTAAAATACAATTTTGTTTTCTCCCTCGGTCTCTCTTCCCCACCCCAACTCCCAAATACCTGCATTTGTTGAGTACTTAAGTGTGGCAGGAAATAAAACATGATTCCTGAACAGCCCCTGCTGTCAAGGAGCCAGTAGAATCCTCAGGGAGACAGCACATCCACATAAACAACCAGAACCTCAGGAGGAAGGTGCTGGATGACACCATGTGAAGCTAAGGGGCTCTGCAGGGTCATTGGAAGGATGATCTCGCCAGGGAGTGGGAAGGATCTGGAAAGAGACCTGAGGACACAGAAGGGCCATCCTAGGCTGTGTGACATCCACAGCAAGGACAACTGAAGGAACAGAACACGCCATATGGCTGGTCTCGAACTCAGTAGGCCTCATGGCCACTACTTAGTGAGAACTTAGTCCACGGTAGATGCTGTGGACTCGTGGGTATCTCTTGGCATTTTAATCCTCATAATGATACTATTGGGCAACTGTCATGCTGGTTTACTGTTTTAAAGCAGTTACTATACGATCACCTTTATGCTGAGTGCTTTTCCTTGTGCTAGATGGATTGTACTGTTGGCCCCAGTGATTGGCCCGTTGTACCCATGCCCCTGGCCCGTTTGTAATTTTGAAAAACATGCCCTTCTCTCTCTGACTTTGGGCTTGCTTTGTGGCAGAAATACTGTTATACTAGGCTCTTTCTCTCTCTCTCTCCCTCTCCTTCTCTCTCTCTCTCTCCCTCTCTCGCTCTCTTCCTCTGTTTCTCCAAACTCTGCCTGACCACCACCATGAGGACAAGACCAGGATGGCCTGCTGGAGAATAAGATACCATGTAGAAGTGAACCTAATTGTTCCAGCCAAGACCATTCTAGACTTATCTTGGCCTGTCCAGCTCTCCAACTTATGAAAGAATACAGCCTAGATCAGCAAAGCTTCCTGCCCATCTTGTAGCTGACCACACAGCCTAGGTGAGCCAAGCCAAGACAGCGGTGCCCAACTAATCCATACACTCATGAGCAGTAATAAATGGTTTGTAGTTTAAGCCATTGAGTTTTCTTTTTTTGCGCAGAAAGAGCTAGCTGATACACTCTTCACAACACACTGTTAAGGTAGGTATGCATCCCCATTTTACAGAATGAGGTAACTGAAGCTTAGAAAAATCAAATCACTTGTGCTGAAAACAAAATCATAGAAAGCAGAAGAGCCAGTATGTTAATTCAGACAGTCCTTTTCTAGACCGAGAGCTCTTAACCACTTTGCTGTATTGACTGCCCATTCTGATCCAAATTTTGCAGTTAAATTTGAAATAGGCAACGTCAGGCATATACTGCTATAAGCTAGGTCTGCCTGACTCCAAAAAGGGATGCTTTTTCAGCTACACTAGCCCCTCCCACATAAAAAGAACACACTGAGGAATAAATACAGTAGTCCTCTCCTATCTGCAGTCTCTCCTTCTGCGTGTTCAGTTACCCGTGGTCAACCACAGCCTAGAAATATTAAATGAAAAATGTCAGAAATGAACAATTCATAAGTTTCAATTGCACACCATTCTGAGTAGCCTGATGAAATCTCTCGCCATCCTGCTCCATCCTACCCAGGATGTGAATCATCCTATTGTCCAGCGTCTCCATGTCATATATAGTCCCTGCCCATTAGTCACTTAGTAGCCATTGGTTATCAGATCGACTGTTGTGGTATCACAGTGCTTGTGTTCAGGGCACCCTTATTTCACTTAATAATCACCCAATGCCATTCATAGTATATTGTTATAATTGTCCTATTTTGTTACTGTTGTTGCTAACCGTTTACCTTGCCTAACTTATAATTAAACTTTATCATACGTATGTATGTATGTATGGGTAAAAACATAGCATATAAATAGGGTTTGGTGCTATCCACAGTCTCAGGCATTCACTGAGGGGTCTTGGAGCGTATCCCCCACAAATAAAGGTCAACACTGTATCATGACAAAGGGAGGCAGAGGTCAGAACATCTAGGCTTTTGGACACCAGGCCCAAAGAGCTTTCCTTCTGTTTGTAGATGTTAAGCAGCCTACAGTTGTTTGAGCAGGGGCAGTGCAAGAGCAGGAATCTTCTTTAAGAAGTTTAAGAGGCAACGGGGGCACTTTCGTACAAGCCATAACCAAAGAATGAATTTGATATTTGTGTTTTCTGCCAAGAAAAATATCTCTCTGTAGAAAATGGCCCTCTCTTTAGCTTAAAAGTAAATTCAGAATGAATAAACCTCACAACTGCAGGGGCTAGGTCAGAAAGATCTCTTCCATGCAGAACAAAAACACCAACTTTGTCTATATTTTTTTTTAATCATAAAACATGTTGGCAGACTTCACTCCCACAAGGACCCCTACCATGGGGATAATCTTAACCCAGCACAAAAGAAACATATTTACAGGAACTGAGGCCAGCAAGTTCCGAACCCCTATGCGATGTGATATACCAACTACCCTGGTTATGTGACAGTTTGATGGGCATGGTAGAAAAAAATGTTTTGGAGTATAAATATTAATGCTTAGGCAGTGATTTGTGTAAACTGTACAGCAAAAACAAAAGCACAGATATACGTTCTTCACATTCTTTGCCTTGTCCACAGCTTATATTATTCTCCCCACATGTTTTCCATCTCTACAGCTTGTCTGTGTGACTAAGACCCATATTTCTCAAATATTGAATTCTCATATAAGTTTTTTTTAAGCAGAATAGAATTGAAGCTGGTTTATAAACTGGCATTACCATTGCGCTTTGAAAGATACTTTTGTGAGTATTCTGTGATGTCAGAAATGAATTCAGTGTGACAGTAGCAAACAGCATCAATGTATTTCTGAAAATATCTTAAAAGACCATTCCAAATGATGTAGTTTTTATGGGAGAAAAATGTTCAGATTCCCTTCTGGATGTCATCTGTATGTTAGGGGACAGGGGTGTTATTCTTCTCTTTGAATTCTGCAAAATGGCCCTCAAAGGTGACATGGGAAAAGAAGTCCTATTCTTTGTTAGAGGTGGAATGGGAGCTGAGTTCTTTCTCTGGTATCCTGAATGCCACACACTTCACTAATACCACCATTGTTCATACTTTTGTCCTTGAGTTCTATTAATGCATACATCTTCTGCTTCTTCTCCCCATCAGCTACCTGTCCTTCAGTTGCGACCTGTAGCCAAACTGAGAATGGGTTTATTTTGACTCCAGTAGAGTTGATAGCTTACCTGGCTGGTTCTGGTTTGCGCCAGTCAGGTGGGAAGTCTTGACCAGGCTGTAGCATTGACTTTGCAGGGTTAATGGCAGATGAAGTCTAAGGTGTCGTGTTCTACCCTAAGAGTTTTTAATCACCTAATCAGTAGATGTTTGTGGAGGACCCCCCTACTGCCAGACCTTGAGCTTGATGCTGGGGAATTCAGCAAGGTAGATATGAGCCCTGGAGACCATAGAAGAGAGAGAGAGATAATAGACAGGAATGTAACAAATGAACAAGGTGGGTTTTGATTGTGACACATGCTCTGAAGAGAATAAATGTGCTGATAAAGTAGAGGTTAACACTGGAACGGAGGGTGTAAGAAGATGACATTGGAGTTGAGATCTGAGTGGTGGCGCATGGCTCATCATATGAGGATGGGCAGGGGTACCTTCCAGTGAGAAGAAAAAGGAAGTGCAACAGCCCCAGGATGAGAGGGGGGTGGAATGTTGGAAGAACCAGAACAGGTGGGAGCAGATGGGAGAGTAGACAGGACCCAGGTCACTTGGACACCGGTCACCCATTGCAAGGAGCTGGGAGTTCAGGTTATGTGCAGCGGGAAATTTTTGAAGGGTTGCAAACAGAGGTGAAACAGGGTCTAATTCACATAGACTCTCACTCCACACTCAAGAGTGGAGCTGCCCTCCAATCCCCACTTTGCAGAGGAGTTCCCCATAGAGGGACTTCTCCACTCGAGTACTTGCTGGATGCAAACTTCATCCTCATCCCAGGATTCTGCTTGCTTCCTGGGGCCCTACTTGTCTGCCCCTCATCCCTCCGCCCCTGGTGACCATCACTATGCAGATCTCTAGGTGCATCTGTCTAACCAGCTCAGACAATTACCCCAGCTAAGCCTAAATTCAGTGCGCTGACTCTTTGCACACTGGTGGTTGAACTACTGTGGGAGTTAGCCCATGCTTTTCCCATCTTCACTGACCTGTGCCACTCAGGTCCTAGCACACCTTCTGAGAGCTGAACCCATGAGAGGTATTCTGATGCTTAATATCCCCTAATAGAAATAGTCCAAAGTAGAAGACTACACAAGATATCTTGTATGCTTTGTCCTGTTCTGGTCACCTGACTCTTATTGTTATATATAGACAAGGTTTCCCAATCATAATTACATCATTAGTTCCTTCCATTCTTCTTTTCTTTCATCCTTCTTTTCCATTCATCCCTTCCTTCCTCTCTTCTTTTCTCCCTTCTTCCCTCCCTCTCCTCCCTCTGTTTCTCCTTCCTTCCTGTCTTCCTTCCTCCCTCCCTCCCTTTTTTTCCTCCTTCCTTCCCTCCTTCCTTTCTTCCTTCCCTCCTTCCTTCTTTCCTTCCTTCCTTCCTTCCTTCCTTCCTTCCTTCCTTCCTTCCTTCCTCCTTCCTTCCTTCTTCCTTCTGTCCTTCTCTCTTTCTCTTCAACCTTTATTCTTTCTGTCCTTCTTCAATATTTAGAAGAAGGATAGAGGCATCTCATAAAGGACATATGAATATGGTAATCCTGGTAATAATATTAATAATGATCATGGTGATGATAAAATAACCATAGCCGCACTTGCTGAATATTTAAATGCACCAGGCATTGAACCAAACCCCTTACCTATGTATAATCTCATAATCCTCACAACTCCAGTGGGTAGTGTTAATATCTCTATTTTAAACTTGAAGAACTTGAAACCTTTTAAAGGTTAGTCACTTGTCAGGGTTACACAGTGGGCAAAGGACAGAACTAGGTGGTCCAAGTGCAGAGGCATATTCTCCACCCCACTTTTGTTTGATGGCTCATTCTGTTAAGTGCAATTAAACCTATATTCTGTACTGAGAACTTTGTGAAATATGTACACGTAGATACAAAGCATCTTAACTCATCTGGAACAAGATAGGCATAATTAAATAAAGGGCTATTGGATCCAGGCAGACAAGAGGTTCTGATTTTGGCCTTTCATTCCTCTTCCCAGAAGTGGTGGTAGAAACCTGTGACTGTCTAGAGTCTAATGGGAAAGGGCTGGCCCACCTGGAATAAAGCCATTGTGAGTGTGTGTGTGTGGGGGGGGGGATTACTCCATGCCATGAGTGCAGAAGCACCCCAGGTTCCCCTGGTCCTGCAGTCTGATGTCAATTTACATCAATAAAGATGTATCTTCATCAATTTCTGCTTCCCCCAACTTATGGTTGGCTGTGCTTCTTTGAGTGTTCAGAGGGACCTTTATGTTTTGCTACCTGAGCCCCCTCCATTTTTACCCAACATCTTCCTTCCTTCAATCCTACCTCACTCCCTCCCTTCTTTCCTTCCTCCCTTCCTTCCTTCTTTTCTCCCTTCCTTCCTCCCTTCCTTCCTTCCTGCTTGCCACGAGTGATGGTGGTGGTACACGTGTTGGTGGGGAGGGTTCTCTTTCAATCTGACCACTGTAGCTTAAGTAGGGGCATTTTAGATCCTCTTCTGAGAGAAGAGTTAATCCAATTTGGGGTTTATGCCCAAACCAGATTATCCAGTGAACAAATAACAACCACATGCCCACTTTTTCGTTTTCAGCTCCCTTAAATACCCGTGTCACCAGACTCAGACGTACCTTGGAGGTATGAGAGTATCATCACTGGATGCCCGTTAGTGCGTTGGCTCAGTTGCAGCATTTACTTTCAAAATGAGTACACCTCTGAGATCACTTCTTTATAAATAATGTAATTTAAAATAAAATCCAGAAGGTCTTGAATTTTAAGCTGTTGATCACTGAAGAAACTGGTCCTGTTATCATTTACTTTGTTCTACCAAACAAGACATCATTGCACGGAGGTATTTATTTAAGTAGGCAAAGTATAGAGAGGCATACACAGACAATCATCATGCCCAGTGGTCTCTGGGATATTAGAGCCTCGGATGAAATATATTATGCTTTAGGAAGTTGCTGTAGACTACAGAATTGTTTCTTAAAAAACATACCAACATTAAAATAACAGCTACCAAGTCACTTTTGTTTGCCTCGTGAGTAGTCATTTTCATTTTTTAATATGATGCTATCAATATGTCTGGCCAAATAAGGGAGAATACTTTTCCACATAAGTCAGTTTTCCAGATAACTGAGACTCAGCAGTTACTCCATTAGATATTGCTTATTTTAACTATCTTAAAAGGGGAAACTGTTATTTAATATATCACACGCTTCTTTGGTTTTTGAAACAGAAAATACAGAAGCCACGTTAACCTTTTCTTACTGTCACAGGCTACCATTACCGACCGTTGTGGCAGAAGGAAAAAGTACGATATTTGAAGTTATGTGGTACTATGGGCATGTTTATACTTTGCTTCTCTTCACAAAGCATTTGAGGCGATTTACAAAATTATATGTAATACAAAAGGAAAAGAACAAATAATTGAAGGAATCAACATGAGGGGAAAATACAGGCTGGCAAATGTGAGAGCCAGGGTAATACCCACGAGCAGAGATCCTGCCTGCCGTAGTGTTTTGGCTGCAAGTGATGGAAATCCAGCTTGGATTTGTTTGGGGACAAAACGAGGACTATGTTCCTGCATATAAAACACTGCATTAGTGAGGAATGATGGAAATGACCTTGAGGTCGATGAGAATGAGCTCCTGAACACTGTCAAGACCCTCTCTGTGGGTTTCTCTTCTGTTTTTCTATGTACCGGGTCCCTATTCTTCCATTAAGTAAAGGGGGGTGAGGTGGTTTCGCTCACAGGAAAGCATGCATTTCTCTACCAGTTCTGGTGGGAAAATCTTGGAGTAGGACTCTGATTGGCCCAGCTTGGATCACGTGGGCATCCCGGGACAAATCTTTCTTGCTAGAGGGATTTTTATTCAGATCAAACCAATTGCATTTTAATGCTTATCTCTATAGTTGGGTTAAGTGAGTCTGTAGTCAGATAAGGAAAAGCGATGACACTCAGACAAAAGCAACAGCCACTAGATATTGTTTGAGCGTCCCACACGGCCTTATAAAAGTCTAAATGCTGGTTATATTTTCCTTTAAGCTTCCCAGTGGGCAAAACAAAGCAGGAAACATGGTTCTCAATTTCTGTAACACAACAGGAAAGAAGGTGTGAGGAGACAGCAGAAAAGAAGAACCAGTTTTTCAGAGGAAGCTCAGCTTTTCCTCGCACTGATAGCAGGCGTGCCTACCTCTCACTTGGTGTCTGAGCTCTGGAACCATGGGATACCTGAATTCACCATGTAGGATTTTAAGGAGCTTTGGTCCCAAACTCTGGGGTTAGAACTCCTCACCTCTCATTTCTCTACTTGATCCCACTGGGGCCTGAGCAGTCTGCTTTTGCCAGGATTCAGAACTATCCCTGTTGCAAACAGCAACAACAATAAATGAAACGTCCTGGATCTCTTACCCATAGCCAGGAATAGAGGTCCATGTCCTAGACACATACATTTGCACAGAAAGAGCCACTCAGGAAGCTCAGACATACAAAAGAGGCCCCAGGAATAGAAATCTGAGTGACCCGCAAGGAAGCCCCCACTCAGGCTGCTAATTTTAGACATAACTAAAGAGCTCCTATCAATCCAAGTGTAAGGAAATTCTCCCAGGTTCATGGTCGTGGAGATGTGGATCAATTTGCATTCTGCCAGGGAAAGCCCTGAGTGGCTTTTTGTGAAGCTCACCTTTATTGTGCATGGAGGGCAACCTGCATTTTTGTCTCTTAGTGATTTATCTCCTCTTGGGATAATCCCATGCCAGACCACAGTCTCACAGGAAGTGGATCTCACTTCCTGAGTCAGAGATGCTGCTCCAAGTCTCTGGGGGGACTGGCCCAGCCAGGCTCGCATCCACCTAACCCCTCAGCCTACCTGTTCCCTCGGTTCCCAATACTAACACCAGTGGCAGGGTTTCCCTATCCCAGACTGCCATTTGCTGGTCACTTGTGTGATTGTTTTGGAGGACAGGTATTCCAGATTCTTTGTACCTACATCTTTCTTTCAACTGGCAAGTAATCTGCTTTATCACCTTCAGTATGCCAGCAATAAATGGCACCTTTCTAATTGACTCTATCTATAGGTTGGAAATCATATAAGAAGGTTCGTTTGAAACTTGTATAAAGTTAGAGCCTGTTGGTACCAAGTGCTAAAGTGTGTGTGTGTGTGTTGTGTGTTGTGTGTGTTGTGTGGTGTGTGTGTGCAGCATAGTGTGTCCATCTGTGCTGCTTCTTGGATTTTTTCAGTCCTTAAATTTACTTGTCCCAGACAGGAAATGTGGCTTCATCTCTTTCTCCCCGTGCTGTGTACACAGCTAGGATTAATAATTTTGTGATGAGTTTATTTCTTTACCACCATGTGAGAGCTGTTATTGTGTTCCAGGCTACTTACTAGGTACTTTGCACGTGATATTTTATTTAACCTCCATAACAGCTCTAGGAGATAGGTTTTATTAACTGCATCCTTTTAATGACTATTTATATAGTCAATAAGACTGCAATGACTTAGACCCCTACCGAGAACATAAGGAAACTGAAGCTCAGAGGGTTGAAGTGACTTGCTCGGTGTCACACAACTACCAGTGGTGGACCTGGGCCCCAGACCAGCTTTCTGTGGCTCAGACTCAGTCTCTGATGTCTCACTAACCAGTGGCTTGTGAAGTGTCGACCCTAAGCCAGCAGTGAAGCATCACATGGAAAATTGTTAGAAATGCAACTTCTTGTTCTCCCCATCCCAGATCAGTTGAATCAGAAACTCCAGGGGTGGGTCCCAACAAGCCCACCAGGTGACTATGGTACGCTCAGGTTTAAGAACCCCTGCCTTAACCATCAGTCACGTCCAGGCCTGGACGACGAGGGCCAGGAGAGCACACAGTGGGGTGCAGGGGCTCCGGCTCCTGATTGCTGGGGTTCAAAGCCGAGCTCCTCCACTCTCTAAAGATGTTTTACACCCTTCCTGTGCCCCAGTTCCTTTCTGTGTGAAGTAGGGTAATGATAGGCCAAACTGTGAGGGTGAAAAATACTAGTACACGACACAAGACATTTTACCCAACCTCTGGCATGTAGTAGGCATTTGGAGTAAGTGCTATTTGTCATTCTTATGATTTAAAGATTGCAGGTTACTTTTTTGTCATATTTCTTCATCATCCCACCCAAAGTGTGAATTGCTTTGTTTGCTTTTTTCTTTTTTTTTTAATAGAAGAAAAAATAATAATAGAAGAAAGAATAAGGTATTCTCCTTCATATCTGGAATCTTCCTTTTGGGTCTGACTTGCTTAGGCTTCTTAATATCCATGTCTGTGACAGGTCAGTGCTCTGAGGATTGACAGTTGTTTCCTGAACTGTCTTCCCTCTCCTGAAAAGGGGGTGACTTGTGTGCTTCTCCTAGAGAAGGGTCTACTGCTGGGGGCATGGTAATATGATCTAAGAAGTCAGACTAGAATCTGTCTGCAATATGAGTCATGTGACCTGAGGTATTCTCCTTCATATCTGGAATCTTCCTTTTCCTTACATGCAAAAAGGGGAGAAATTATCTAGGGAGGAGGCATAACATTTATTGAGCACTTACTATGTCCCAGACATTCTTCCAAGGGCTTTATGTGGATTATCTTATGTGAGCTGCAGTAACCTGCCGGGCAGGTAGCAATATCATCTCCACTTACAGACAAACTGTCACAGAGAAGGCACTGCTTGGAAATCACACAAACACGGTTGGAATCCATAAAATCTGACTCCCAAGCCAAGATTTTTTAGCCACAGCTGCCCCAATGAGTTGTTGAGAGAAATAAGTAAAACAGCATGGGGCCTGAAACATGGTAGTGGTTCTTAAATATTAGTTGAAACAATAAGTAACAATACTATGACATGGATGGAAGGACAGTTCTTTCATTTGTTGCCTGTGAGGTTGAATCTCCAGAGAACCAGGTAAGAGCTCTCTCTTGCCCATGAGTTCCGTCAGCACTTAGAGAAGACTCCTTCTCTCTCTTACCCCCTGGTGAGCCACTGGTGTCATTAAGAAACAATTAACAGACATCATCTTTCTTAGCTATTTTCGTTACTTGCCATCTGGAGTACCTCGGCTCTCTTGGATGTGTTCACACTAAATCAGCAGATGAAGGCATTAACTAATTTCTCCATTTCAGATCTGCTCATTTGGGTAACGATGACCTTTAAAGCTAGTGTCATCTACCTCATAGCCATGTGCCATATGTTGGATGTCAGATAATAACGCATATTCCAACTTAGCAGGCTCCGTAACACCTTCTGGCTGGTTGGCGATTCATTAATAACTTCCTTACCAGCATCTTCCTGGCTGAGGCTGACAAGGCATTTTGTTTGCTACTTAGTGTCCTCTTGCACTGGAACCTTTTCAAACAAACTCTTGGAAGACTTCTTGGTATACTGAGCTTTCCCATTCACTCTACGGCCAGCACATTTCCTCCCAAAGACACTTATTTCCATGCAAAACAGTGTACTAGACCTTAATCTCCGAGTGCCAAGTATTTCACATAGATTCTCATTTCCTGCTTGTAATAACCTCACAGGACAAGGGTTTCTGTACCCATTTATGTCTACTTAGCAAACAAGGAGAGTAAGGATCAAAGAAGCCAAGCAATTTGCCCAGTTCATTGAACAGCTTAGATTTGAACCTTGATCACAGGTTCCAAAGGCCATGACTATTTTCATTTGTTTTTGTCTTCACTGAAATGCAAGACAGTATGTTGACTATTACATTTTCCTTACTCTCAGGGAGTCAAGCTCTGCACTCTTTCATGTCTGAATCACAATGTAGGGTTTTAACTGTTAATTTGCAGAGTCTCACCTAGTCTTGTCCCAGCTCTACCCTTCCACCACGCGGGTGCAGGGATTGACTCATCTTGCCTAGGTCAGACCTGTGTCTCCTCCTCTGACGATGTGGACTAGTGACTTACTGATATCTTCATTTTAGGATTGTAATCAGAGAATGTGACCTTTTTTTAAATTTAAGAAAGGGCATTTATAAATAGTCTAATGATGTGGAACATTCTCTGTTCACAGAGTGATGTGTCTATCTAGCGATCCATCAATCCATTCATCTGTCTATCTCCTCTACATTTATATTTATGCCTATAGTATTTGTTACCTATTAATTTATTTTTGGTTTTCTTATCAAGGCATGTGTTGGAAATCTCCCTGTTTCTGACTCCAAATTGCACCCAACCTCAGGGTCAGGGAAGGTGTAACGCGCCCATTCAGCTCTTAGCACCTGTTAAGATATTTAAGTGAAACACAGAATGAACCTGAAACATGGTAGCTTCTTAAATATTAGCTGAAACAATTAATAATAATAAGTAACAATACTAATGATATGGATGGAAGGGCAGTTATTCTCACTTGTTGCACGTGAGGTGTAATCTCCAGATGGCAAGTAACAAAAATTATTTCGTTGGGGGTATCCAGCTACATCCATCCAGTTACATTCTTCTGCATGAGATCCTCAGGTCACGAAGCACCAACTTGTGTGACTGGCTTAGCTTTCTGATTCTTGTCCTGAACTCATTCTCCTCTAGCAGAAGAAGCTCCTCACCTATCCTCTCTTCACTCTGAAGGAATTCTAGCAAAGGCAGAACTTCCAGTACACTCAGCTGCCCTTGAAGCCAAACACTCTATGACTCAGGTAAAGTCAACAGAATTAGCATGGGAGAAGCACTGAGCAGTCCCTGAGTTTAACCATTTGGTTAAGCAGCATTAAAAGGGACCAACCCAGGATTCTCAGGATCATAACCTGTTTGAGTTCAGTTGTCACACAGTGGGGACTTCAGTGTGGCTGTGGCTACTGTGTAGGCCAAGGTAACAGAGCCAGTGGAGGATCTATGGATGGGCAGATTAGCCAGGCAACAAGATGAGTAAGATGGGTCCAGCAACCCAACTCACAATATCCAAGGGCGTGCAGTAACCTGGGATATGATTTTTTTTAAATTAAAGTTGATTGGGGTGACAATTGTTAGCAAAGTTACATAGATTTAAGGTGTACAACTCTGTAATACATCATCTACATATCACATTGTGTGTTCACCACCCAGAGTCAGTTCTCTTTCCATCACCACATATTTGATTCCCTTTACCCTCATTTACCACTCTCCCTTCCTCCCTTCCCCCTTGCCCTCTGGGAACCACTAAACTATTGTCTGTATCTATGAGTTTTGTTTCCAGGACATGATTTGATTATTGTAAATGTCTGAAAGATTCCCTTGTTGGGGAAGGTGGCATGGAATTAGTCCCAAATTTCTTCTCAGGTTAGAGCACAATATAGGCCCAGACACACAAAGTAGCAGGGAAACTATGACATGTGTCTCTGTGTTCAGAACTTTTGTTGACCACTTGTAAAATAAATTGTATTTTAAAATAAACAGTATAGAAAGGAGCTGTAACAAAATGTGCATGAAAAACAATGTTTTAAAAGAAACAAGAGTCTTCAAAGCACTTGGGTCATTTCAGTGAACTGCTCTGGGCTATGCCACCAGACCTCCCAGACTCTGACTTCTCATTCACTCTACAAGACGGATGGGGAACTTTGAAGATGTTCACCTGCCCTTACAAACACACATGAAATTCTCTAAAGGTCGTGTAGGTTTTTTTGTTGTAGAATTCGTCACAGTCTGCGTCTATCCAGTATTTGATTTCTAGTTCATGGTGAGCTTCACTCACCTCACGTGTAAGCCCCAGTAAGCAGAGACCTTGCCTATCTTGTGCATACCAACACAAAGAGACCATTTCACCCACAACGTCAGCCCATCCATCGGTCCTGAATTCCAAGGAAAAAGTCACTGTTGTAGTCAGTCTTCTCAACTCTAAAAATAGCATTGTCATGGCCCTTGTTAGCTGCAAAGGCACGTGGTGAGCGGGCATAGGAACACCAGCCAGTGGCTGGCAGTGAAAGATTAAGAAGATAAAGCAAGCACGGCCGGATCAGGACTCAGAGGGGGGTGTTCCAGCCTTACCTACTTGAGAGTCTCAGTTGGTGTCTTGACTTAGAGACTAGGTGGGGCAAGGCTTGCTTTAGGAAAGCTCCCTAATACCTGTAGGGAGTACCTAGGGGGTGAAACAGACCGATATTAGCTCCAGATCTTTCTAGGACTTGATAGGGTGTAGGCAAAAGGAACCTTAGTGACCCCCAGGGCTTGCCTATGCCATCCTAGGCCAGTTCACAAAAGGAAATGCCCCCCTCACTTTTGGTGAGATCCAGCTTCCTCCCCCGAGGTTTATCTGAAGTATTTAATTAAAGCCACTCACATTGAAAATCTGCATTTGAGATTCTACTTTTCACTTCCCCATTTACTGTCTGGTATAAAGATACCCTGGGTTTTATTTAGTCAGATGTCTAACTAGAAATTGCACTTTTCAGAAAAGATAAAAAAAATAATGATCATCTAATTCCCTATTTTCCAGAGAGCCACTTAACTTTCAAGTGCTCAGTACTAATCAATAAAAGCCTTTCATCACAAAACCCAATAAGCAAGATCAAATTCGAAGGAAAAGCTCAAAAGAGAGCAATGGTTGGCACCCAGCTCATTTTGTTAGGTCAGAATTACTTTTCCACTCGAAGCTCATTCCTACTTATGGCCATAGCCACCCCAGCTCCTGATCTCTGATCTCTTGCTTTCAAAAGCTGAGTCCACTGGGTCCCCTGCTGAGAACACAGGGTCTGCTATAATCAGCATCCTTTGAAAACCTAAAACCAAAATTGACACCAGATACATCGTGTTACCTGGTTGGTGCCCAATTGGAGGGCTGCTTCTCTTTCAGGAGGCATTGCTTGAGAGAGGAAAGCACATATGAGAAACAATGCTAAGATTCAGTCTTTATGATGATGTTCAACTGGTATTTTGACCCAGGATTTCTGGGCTCATTCCCTAGACACCCCCCTCCCTTTTCTCCATTTTCTCCAAGGAAGATGAACATATGGACAGCAGGAACAAACAAAAGTGGAAAAGCCTTAATTGTCAGTTGGGCTTGAGCCCCCAATCTCACTACAGAAAGTTCTAGTAAGCTGGGTTGTAAGTCAAGGTCAATATCAGCACTAAAAAGTTGCCTTCCCCACCAAGTGCAAACGAGGCTTTTGACTGTTACTATCCTCCATTCAGCTGCATGGGAAGAAAAGGCAGAAGAGTGAGAGAAACAGATCCTGAGTTAGCTTCCCACACCCACCACATGGGTTCAGGAGAGAGGAGAGAGATTGAGATTTATAAATGTGCACCAATCAGTTAATTGGAATGTGCTCATTGGTATTAGGATCCAACTATTACCTCTATGAAAATAACTTTCCTAGAATACAGCTGGAATTTAATAAATTCTTGTTAATGTGTGTGTGTGTTTGTGTGTGTGTGTGTGTGAGAGAGAAAGAGAGAGAGAGAGAGAGAGAGAGAGAGAGAGAGAGAGAGAGAGAGAGATTATACATATAGATACACTTATATTCCTCTCATAGACTATTTTTAGACTATTTTTTAGCCCAAACTAGAAATACATTTTCACAACCAAACATTAATAATTTCTTTGAAACGCACCCAAAACACAATTCACTGTTAAATAGTTTTTTCTTTCTTTATTTTCTGTATTATATTTAAAAGACACTATTGTTGAATTCTGCTCTGAATAAGAGACATGATTATCCCCAGTTATCAGCAAAAATATACATAGGTAGAAAATTACGACAATATAAACAGTGTCACCAAATAAACTACAGTCCATGGTTGAAGGTTAGATGCTAATATAATATCAAGAGCAATGTAGATGCTTGGAAAAAAATAATTTTATGTTTATTCCCACAGAACTCAGAAATGGGTTATTGATACCCTGAAAACTTATACTAATTCTTAGGCTACTCAGAACAAAGAAGGACTAGAAATCAAGTAAATCACGCGTGTTCAAAGACTTCACTCCCAAAAGGTCTGCTTATTTAGGAGTACGGGAAAAAGCCAGTGGCTCTGGGTTGGACCAGCCCTTATGAATCCACTTGCCATTGAATGGCCCAGCCTTTGCTGAGCAGGAAATGGGCTATGCTTCAGTCCACATCTAAGATGATCAGAATATCTCTGGTTCAGATCAAACTCAAGCAGTGATATCAATTCAGAACCGCTTCACTGCTTTCTCTCCAGAACCTGTGCCTACAAACCAAATAACCGGCATCTTTCACAAAACGGACATCTCCTAAAGGGAACTCTGGGGATCCCACCTGGAAGAAGTCAAGACATTGGTCCCTGCTACCTCATTAGCATATTTACAATAGTAAGGAAGCAAGTTCTTTAATCATTGCCAAACTTCACCTCACTTCCAGTCAGAGGTGGCTCTTCTGACAAAGGGTTGTTAAATTGGACCCACCTATTTGTAAAGAGAGGATAGAGCTAAAATGTGGAAAGACTTTTCTAATTGGTAAAGAACACCTGTGTTTCCTGGGCATGTGGACTTTGCCCTGTCCCTTGATGTTCCCTCAGCTCCTTCCATGGGCCAAATATTTACGTTAAAAATAAATAGACCAATAAGTGAACGACATTAGATTCAGTGAGGAGGATGGAAACCACAGAAATAAAAAAGAAAGCATCTCTTTCTCAAAGATTGAGGCATTTTATTCTGAAGAAGTTGGAGCTGGATGGCTTGGTTTTGAACCAATTCCATCATCCACTGTAAAGAACTCCAGTCTCACCAGATCTTATTTTGACTTGAAATGTTTCATGACAGGTTTACGACATTCATTTCCTCCTCTTGGGTGCATGGTCCTAATATGTGTTTTCTTCAGAGGATAAATCAACTTGCTAGGGCAAGATAGAGTATCGGATATGTGACTTGGAATAGTCTTCAGCAAACAGACTGTAAGGGAATGTGGCTCCCCAGGGAACACCTACTTTGCCAGGTTTTAATGCTCATAGCCACCAGAACACATAAATAACCAGCTTTTAAAAAGAAAGGAGTTTGAATTAAATGATTTTTTGAGAAGCTTATTGCTGACATTGTCGCTTCTATTGCTAATGGGTTTTGAGACTTGTTCAGAAGTTAATCCTGTTAATAAGGTTCGACTTTCTTTTTGCTTTAATATGTACTTTGGAATACTTCCGATGAAGCGAGGGCATATCTGGTGTGTAGGACGGCCGGGGTGCTGTGTGTAATCTTGGTAAATGAGACTATGAGGAGAATGACTGCAGAGAGAATGGAGCTAAACTGGAAAACCTGAGTCCTCTGCAATTTAGAAAAGAAAATAGGCTGTTTCCTTCTGTAAATCTAGTTCAATCTGTGATGCATGTACTATGATCCCAGGCCTTTAACCTGCAGGGGACTCTGCTGACTTCTTCTAAATAAGCCGGCCGCTTAATAACTGCACAAATGGCTATACATTTGATTAAAAAGGAAAACAATTTTCTGTTCACCAGATTTTCTTTTGGCAAAATTTCCCTAATGAGCCTCCATATTCTTTTTTTTTTTTTTTTTTTTGACCACAGTTTGGTTACTTTGGAGATATAACATCTATGGCTCTCGCATAGAAACCAGACACAAATTTGTTCTATTCACTCATTCATTCCTCATAGACACATGATTGAGAAACTACTATGACAGGAAATAAAGGGCTTAAAATCCAATCAAAATTTAATTTGGCTATTGAAGAAAAACACTAGAAAGGGAGGGCATATCAGTGGAGGGCTGTTTTAAGTCAAGATGATGTGATGTGATTGGTCGGCCGGCTTTGAAAAGGGGCCTGTAGTGAAGGATGCCATGTTCATGAAGGGGTTTTGCAGCTTGAAAAGTTAACCAAGAGCAAGAGGGTCGGCTCTTGAATGCCAGGCTAAGAAAACATGGACTTCATCCTGTAGACAGTGAGAAATTATGCCTCTTGGGAGGGAGGGGAGTAGGAGAAATTTATTGTCCAGGCTAGTGCTTGAAAATTTAGGTGGATGTTGTGAGTCAGGGAATATTTTCTTATGCTTTAAAAATATTATTTCCTAACTTTCCCAGAATTATAGTATCTGGTTATTGTTGATGCTCTATTGGACTGAAAACTTTTATTAATATTTGTGGTTTCATTTTATAAAATTATTCTAACTGATGGATTTACAGTTCTGAAACAGTAACCAAATTTTAATAATGAAGCCATTAATATATACCTTGGCTTGAGGGTGTGATATTTGTGACAATGTAATATTTGCTCTGAAAGTAGCAATCCCCAAACTAATATATTTATATCTCTATGTAAGTTGCACAAATGTCTCCCCAGCCAGCCGCACACCATGTTGTCTTGACAGCCGGAGTTCTTCCACCCATGCTGGTGCTTTCTTCCTCTTTGCAGGAAAAGAAAAAGATGTTTAAAATGTAAAAGAAATTAATTATCAAGATGATCTTGAGAGACCTAAAAAAATAATTGAAGACGGAATTTCAATTTGAAAAGCTCACTGTTCCCAGAGCTTCTCTGAAAAGGCTGAGTGAGTATGCATGCGTGTTTCCTAAGACTCACTGCTACATTTATATTTAAATGGAAATACAGACGTATAGGTTTGACAAAGACCAGGCACTTACCTCCTTAAAACCGTTCTTTCTTAAAAGGAACAGAAAATATCCCTCTACGCCAGTACACGAAGATGCCAGTTTATTCTTTGTGGGGAAAAAAAATAGCACATTGTACATCAGTCTGGAATATTTATGTATTTATTACGATTGATTGATTTGATTTATTCATTATTTTACTGGATTGACGTTTATGCTGAGAATCAGCCTCCTGAGGAAATAAATGGCTGAGGGTTATGTTCTTTTAATTACTGAAAGTAAAACCCAAGAAAACTTGGAGGTTTCCTTGGGCTGTACCCTGCTCCTCCCCACTGCCACCATTTTTGTTTCCATGAAACCGAGACCCATGTGGTCAGATGACTTACCCTAAATTGTGTACCAAGTGGCAACGCTGGGATTTGGACGTATGACTCGACTGCTCATCAAGTGCTTGCTTGTGACATGGTTCTTGCATGCTACCTAAGATACTTATTGCGAGAATGTCAGTAGCAACTGAAAAATATCTTTTTTTTTAAATTTATTTATTGGGGTGACAATTGTTAATGAAATTACATAATTTCAGGTGTACAATTCTGTATTACATCATCTATAAATTCCACTGTGTGTTCACCACCCAGAGTCAGTTCTCCTTCCATCACCATATATTTGATCCCCCTTACTCTCATCTCCCACCCCCATATCTTCTTGAGAAAAGAATCCCTCCTGTTTCATAGACTCCTGCTTGCTCTAAGCCAACCCCTGTCCTAGCTTGGAGGATACACAGATGGGGAGTAAGCCAATTGTACTGATATCAGAACTAATTCTGTAAAAGTCAGGGTGTATAATCACTTCCCTAATGTACATGTATTCCTTTGTTCCAATTCTAATTATTCAACATAGGCGATGTTACAGTATCTGTATTATTATCTGCACTTTATGTCTCGTGAGGCTTGGAGACATCGAGTTGCGTTTCTAATTATCACACGGCCAGTAAGATTCAGTGTAGAGATTTGAACCCAGGTCATTTTGAAATCAGAGTCCATCGTGATCTTTCTGATGCTCAAATAACTCTCGCTGCCCAGAGAACCTCAGCCAGTAACTGTCTTAACAAATCCACTGACTGCTTATCCCTTGGCACACGTTGTTCCTTATGCTTCTAAAGTCCATATTGATAAAAATGCAACCAGTGATCAAAGTTTAAGGGCCATGTATGATTATAGAAGTACTTCTTTCCAATCAGAGCCTCGGGGGTCTTCAATTTCAAGTATCAAAGCAAGACATCCAGGCATTCCACAAAGATCTTATTGAAATGACTAATGTTACAGCATTAGTACGAAGCACTTTGGGAATCTCCCAAAGCTAAATGACTCTCCTGGGTCAAAAGCCAAACTTCTCTTCCAGGAAGGGACAGGGGGGCTTACTTGTAGTTGAACAGCAACTTATTTTCAGTGATGTGGGGCCAAATTCACCCAAAGCGCCTGTTTTTCTAAGATGCAAAAATATCTCCATTATGGTGGGTCTTTTTTCTCGGTTTTATTTATTTATTTATCAAAAGAAATACAATTATGTACAAAACCGGTGAGGTGGGCACTTGGATGGGATAAAGCCGTCGTTTGTAAAGTATCTGGAACTGAGATAGATGGGTAAATGTAAATTTACTTCCTGCTCCTTGTTCTAGGAGAGGCCCAGCATAGACATGGATTCTGAAGAACAGAATCTGATTTCTAGCTCAGCTGTTCACCAGCTGCGAAGCCAAGTCTCCTCATACTGAAACTGGAGACTTGGCAAAAGTTAGTTTCAAAAGAACAGAGGTCAAAGTTGCAGCCGTGCGTATTTGGGGATAGATACCTAATTAGGCGCCCGGAGATAAACTTTTCTGCCTGAGAGTAGAAGCTACTAGGAGTTTTGGACAAGTCCGTGATGGATTGAGGAAAAACACCAGGAGACAAAAGGGAGCTGCCTCTGGCCCCGCTCACAGAGGTTTTGCAATCAGGCTTGAGGCCACTGGCTGTTGTTTCCTTGTGGGCTGTCTTATAGGCACCATTAAGTGTTTCAAATTTACTAACGGATGGCCCTTTTTCAGCACTGTTCCCCCAGAGGCTGTTGACTCCACAAGGGCAGAGAGTAAATCTGCCTTGTTCCCCTGTTGCGCCCCAAACTTAGTTCATTGGTTGATATCTGACACAGATGTCCTAGAGGTAACAATTACGGTTATTTCTGAAGTTGTTACTATTTTCCATACTCAGATTTCTGTAATGGCCTCAGGAGACTTTTTTTTTTTTTTTTTTTTCCATTTCACTCCACTGTACCATCTTGGCTCCTGTGTTGGCATTCGTTAGGATCTGGTGGCTGCTTTTTCAGGTTTCACTCATTTTTTGTCTCACAGTTCTGAATTTCTCCCAGCACCTGATTCTCCGTTCCTGTTCTGCATCCTACATTACCCACCTGGGCGACCGGAACGTCCTTGCATAAGGCACTCAAGTGTCTGAGCCTCATTGTATTCCACTTTAATATAGAAATTACCCAAAGTTGCTAGGAGACTACATAAGAACATGTGTACAAAGTATCCAGCACAGTGTTCAACAGATATTTATTTGCTATCCTACCACATACCTTATGACTAATAGTGGGCTCAGTACACTGCTGGGATGGGATAAGTCATCCTTCTCTCGGCCCGGAGAAATGTGGTCGTGAGAAATAAACATTTGGCTCATGCTTAGTTGTGTAAGTTTTCTGTGTTGTTCATAAAGGTGATTTCCAGAAATTAAGAGTCCTTGTGAAAACAAAGCAAAGTAGAAATGGGTACATGCTGAAGTCTACCGCGACTCAGTTTACAACTGAACAAAAAGTTCGTTTGCGCTCCATCACAGCAAAATGGTGCAGACAAAGCTGAAACAGAGGCGGGAGCTTATGCTCCCAGTGGCCTTGATGCTATGTGATTCATAAGGTCAGATTTTACAATTACAAATTTTGCATAGGTCGCTCTTTCAGCCGGGGAGATAATTCTTTCTGAGACACGCTCTCTCTTCTATCCTAGCTCTGTGTGGCCTGTCACAGTCTTGAGGCGCAGTATCACAATTCAGCAGTGTAAGAGATTCTAAATTTGACCTAAGCTTTGGCAAAATTAAGTGTGCCCTAACTAACTGCAAATCAGAAACGGTTTTCCATTGCTGCTTTCAGATACTTGCCATTTTATAGTGAAATGAATGACTGGACTCATTTATGTGTGCTAACTCATTTAGATGGGCTAACCACACCTGCCTCCATATCCAAATATACTAGATAGACTTAAGAGGACATAACAACAACAAAAAGCAAACGTAAGTGAAATAAAGAGAAATAAATGCAATCAACGTATATGCAATATACATACTTCAATCCATAGTTAAATGGCTGAATGTGCTTTCTATAAAGTAGGATTTAGTGAAGCAATACAAACTTTTGCTCTTGAAAGATCAGCTTAACCATATTGTTGAAAAAATGTCTGGCTCCGAAGCTGAAAAGGAAAGTGAGAGATAAAGAAAAATAGGGAGAAGAGATCCTACTGGGTATAAAGGGCAAAAGTGAGTGTTCACTGCCAAAGGTACATCAATCCTTTCTTCATGTTGCCCTCAGAATGACCTCCCTTTGTACCTGGTGTCATCTTTTAAGGCTCTTGCTCAGTAACCTTCATTAATTTCCTATAACCTAGAGGGAAACGCCAGTCTGATAACGATATTTAGGACCCTCCCCAGTTTGTCCCAGGCTCCCCATCCGTGTTTATCATTCATTCTTTTGCTTGAAAATCCAGTCCTCATCCAATCATTCTTGAAGCTTATCTCCTACAAAATTGTTTGAGGGGTGTCTATCCAGCTTCCTTTTCTCAGCCTAGTGTCTGTCTTAGCCCCTCCTTAACCATTTGAATCCCACCCTTCCTCCAAGGCTCAGAACAGGTCTCCTTTAGTCTGCGACCTCTCTTACCACGGATCCTTTCCGCTGAAAGATTGGAACACCTTGAGCTTCACGTGTTTGGGGACACATAGTGGCTAAAAATCAGAGCTAAGGAGTCATCCACATCTTGGTGACTCCTCCCTTTCTGGATGTGACCTCAGGGTGCTGACTTAATCTCAGTTAGCACCTCTCAAATATAAGATAATATTAATATAAGTCTCACGTCATAGTTGTGAAAATTAAGAGATCGTGTACACAAGACTCCTGGCAAGTGCTCAGTAAAAGGGTTTGTCACTCTTTATCCTCCCTGTACAAACTGGTTCTGAATCGAGGCTCCTTGCAATCCACAGATAGTTCCGATGAGCCCATCTGTATTTACAGTAAGTACAGAGTTACTGGTTTGTGGGTCACTCCTTCAGAATACATTTTAGCAAGTGTCTTTTTTTAGGAGATATGAGGATTGCATGGGAAGTGTACGGAAAAGTCAGTATGTGTGTGAGTGCATGTATTTGGACCATCACCCAATCAAGGTACAGAATAGTTCCATCAGTCCAGAAAATTTCTTTTTCCCCCTTCCCGGTAATGTCCACCCAACGGTATCCTTATTTTTCACTTTACTCTCATACCCTAGTTTACTAGTTATTGAACTTCATATGAATGGAATAAAGTGGTATGTGTTCTCAACATGGCATTTATGAGCGTCGTCATCCATGATGTTGTGACAGGATACACATTAAATCTCTCAGACATGCTGTCTCCCTTTTACCGTATGGAAGCTGCCTTCCTCAGCAATATCTGGCATTGCCTGGAGGGCCCGACCTTTTTGATTCTTGAGAACCATAGTGCACAGCCCACAAGTTCCAAGCCGACTTGCTGAACAAGTTTCAAATGTGACCTTTTGGAAACGATGCCTTTTCTGACACAAGCACATGTTTTCCTTCCCAGGCCAGTATTTTACATTCAACACTGAGAGTAGGCATGAAGGGGGATACATGTCCTGGGCACCATTTATAATTAAAGATGACATTTTTCTGAACTTGGAAAATGAACAACAACCTGCAAAATGAATCAGGACAGAGAGCACCATTGATGAAATCAGCAAAAAGGCACAGCCCATTTTCTAATCATATACCCCTTGAATTACATTAATGATTCAGTTTGTCGTCTGTTTTTCAGTCATTTTATAGAAATTATAGAAAGATTCATTTCTAATTAAGAATAATCTGATGGTTGGGCTTGACCCAGTTAAATTCTTATCTTTATGACATCAATCTTTTATAATGCTTTCAGAAGCCTTGGCAAAGGCTCCAATTTTATAAGTAAAAATTAATTAATTGGGACATTAAATTTAAAAGATGCTTTTGTCTTTTCCCTGGTTCATGCCTTCACAACAGAATGCAATAATTAACAGTTTTATTCAAATATATAAAATAATTCCTCGGAGATTTCGAACCACTTGAAGTACTCCAAGAATCAAATGATACCATGTCAAGATATCAACACACCAAAGAAAGTGGATTTTTTGCAAATATTTTATCCGGAGAGTTCTCCGTGGTAATCACTTCCACTGGGGCCTGATGTGAAGTTGGCGTGGGACCAAATTGTGCTGCCAAAAAAATTCCAATATAATTTTTTGTTCAAAAAAATTGCATGTTGTCAGGGTTTTCAGGGCTTTTTCTCTGGGAAATCTTTCTAGCTAAATTCACCTAATTTGACTACCAGAAAATAAATTATTAACCTACATCTTGAAATTATGATTTAAATGCACTGTCATAAAACTAGTATTACATGTGCTTATCCATATAGGTTCCATCTGTTTATTTGCCTGTTCATTCACTCATCACTACTTCTTACAGTAGGGCCTACCTTGGAAGCGAATAATTCAGATGACCACACAAATGCCACGAGTCTCACAAGGATTCGTGGCAAATCGAGTAACTGGCGCTGAAGCACGTTGGTTGGCCAGCCTGAGGAGAGAGGCCTCCCATGGTGTGACCCTGTGCTCTGCCCTGTCTGGAAGAAGCTGGAGAGGATTGGACTGATTCTTTCAGATGAGCTGATTTATTCAGATAACATGAATGGAATAATAACAGGACACTGAGTGAAGAGGAAGGAGCCACCTTGTACATCTGAGAAGGGATGGTGGCAGGCATTGCAGTGTGCCTTTTGAAGATTCTGCTCTCTCTCTCACCACAGAAAAAGAAAAAGTAAGCTTAGGGTAGTGAAGTAACTTCTTCCAGATCACAGGAAAGCACATGTTAGAGCTCACCGCCTTCTGAGGTCGGTCTGTGGGCCACGAATCCTTTGACACACCTCTTATTGATGTGGGGTCTGTGTCCCCACCCCTTGAACTTGGGTTGAGCTTAGTGACAGGTAAATCAATGGAGTGTCGTGGAAGTGATGCTGGGTACCTTCCCAGCCTTGGTTACGAAAGACCTGACAGCTTCTGTCTGGTTGCTTTGGGACACTTTCTCTTGGAAGCTAGCCACTGTGCGGTGACAAAGCCATAGAAGCCCATGGAAACATAGAAGGGAAACCAGAGCTCCTGGCCCTGACCTGCAATTCCAGCTGGGCTCTCAGTTAATAGCACCGACTTACCAGCCATGGGAGCAAGCTACCTTGAAAGTAGATTCTACAATCCCTGATTGCAGGTGCCCCACTGAAGGTACATGGAACATAGATGACCTGTCCCACCTGTGCCTTGCCCAAATGGCAGATGCAGGAGCAAAAGAAATGATTATCGTCATTTTAAGCTACTAAGTGTTGGTGTAATGTATTATGTAGCCCAGATAATTAGACATCAATAGTAGTGCCCTTTCTGTATGTTATACTGCCTCCTATAAGGAATCAGCTTACAGACAGGGGGGTAACAGTTTTGAAGGATGGGAATGAATGAATGAATGAGTGAACGCTGGAGTGCATGTTAAGTGCTGAGTGTTCAGTATCATGAGATGCATGAGACTGAGCTTTAGGCAAACAGGGGTTGGGCATTTAACTTGGATTTGTCTGTTGAGTCCACAATTGTGATGGGTTAACTTGAGTGCCAAGACTGCTCCAGAGAATTTGTGACTGAAATCAACTGAAGAACAAGCTCAGCAGCAGGGATATGTGGGTCTTCAAATGCAAGGAGCGGAAACCCCATCCCATTCTGACCACAGCCAGCAAAGTATGCTCAGTTTGGAGAACCATGGTCAGAGAAACCATTGAAACACTTGACCCATGTCCTGGCAAGACCTGTTAAATAATGAATGGTCTGAAAATTGTGGGAGAAATGATGGTGCCATTAATACCCAGCCAGTCAGAACCAGTG
The DNA here is from genome assembly GCF_964194185.1 of Rhinolophus hipposideros. NCBI lineage: Eukaryota > Metazoa > Chordata > Mammalia > Chiroptera > Rhinolophidae > Rhinolophus > Rhinolophus hipposideros. The sequence goes on from NC_138067.1 coordinate 15,620,417, forward strand.
AAATATGGACCAAAGGTTAAGAACCAGAACCAAGAACCAGGACAAAGCTGCAATGATTGTGCAAAGAAAGAACATCTTTGAAGCCAGATGGCCTGCGGATCATCTCAGCTGTGTGGATTCTGTAGACTCTTACACTCACTCCCACCCTCTTCACTCAGTTACACAATGAAAGGTATAATCTCTGTCTCCCTCCCAGACTTATAGGCACCATGTTGGGATCACTGACAATAGTTTATATAAAAGCACAGTGCATGGGAAACCCTCAGTACTCATTTGCTGTGAAACTCGGGAGTTTGGATTTTGACTTTATTTTGAAAGGAGATATACGTCCATGGAATGCCCTGCCTTGGAAAACAGCAAATGCCCCCTCTTAAAGTCTTCTTCCAAAGGCTGGCTGATTGCCCATGAGGGGTGTTAGGACGCATTCTGTCATAAGTGGGAGGCTGGCCACAGTGATCACTGTGCTCCCTTCGATCCCCGAGGGATCTGCTGACAGCTTCCTTCTGCAGCTCCCAGGCTGTCTCCTTTGATTGCACATGTGTCTCTATCTCAGAAGTCCAGTGTGGCCCAACTCTCAGACCAGGAAGCATCAGCTCTGCTTTCACACAGGAACAGTCCTCCTGAGCTCAGAGGCCAGTTGGCCATTCACATTCACATTTAGAAGTTTTGCACTCAAGTGTCCTCTCTCCCCTCCATCACCAATGTAGAGCTTCCGGGTTGAGATTTAAAATATTGTCAAAATTCATGTATGCAGAAAATGTTGTCTGTCAGACAGATGCCTGTACATGAAAGGAACTATGAACGTTTAATATTCTACACCAAATGCTGAAACCAAAATTCAAGGACATTTTGTCCTTTGTATTGAAGATGTTGTCATGCCTCATCCTCCCTCCTCTACTTTTGTGTCAAAAGTTACTGTTAAACGGAGAACAGGCACTGCTTGTAAAGAGATTTAATTTGAATTTCAGCTTCATCCCTGACTAGCTCTGCAACCTTAAGCAAGTCACTTAACCTCTCGGTACTCGAGTCTCCATATGCAAAATGGAAGTAATAATAGTTACATCCTGGAAATAGTGCAAGAATTAAGTCAGATGAAACGTGTGCTGCTGCCTGGGGCAAGCAGGGAATTAATACATAATTTGCTTCTTTCCCACTGGTTGATTTTTAATTTTTATTTTATTTTTTGGCTGCTTCCATGAAGCTGAGAAGGAAGTATCATTTCCCCCCGTCTTTTCTGTCTCCCTGAGATAGACATCTGAATTGTGCTTGTCAGGAGAAATGACACTTAAGCGTTGCGGTCTATATAGACGGTGGAAATCCAACTGCCTTCGCTTTCATTGTTTCTCTTTTATTTTTATCCTTGATGCTGCAGTTGCTAGATGCCCATCTCAAGGCGAGTTCTCTCTGGACTCCTTAATATCAGAACCCTGATTTTGGGCAGGGCACTTTCCCTTCTTGGGCAAAAGAAAAAGGCTACATTTCTCAACCTCCCCTCTAGACAAGTGCTGCCAACTGCTCCTATTCTGGCCCAAGAGGTGTGTGCGGAAGTAACGTAGACTGAGTCATACAAAGTGAGCCAGCTCAGCTGGGGGTGCCTCTAAGGTTTCTCTCTTGCCTTCCCTGCTTCTTCCAGCCTGAAATCTGCCCTCGCCAGCTGCAGTGCCAGTACCAGCCTTGGACCATAACGTGACCTTGAAGATGTGAAAGAGCAGAAAGGTAAGACCCTGGGTCTCTGTGGACCCAAAGGAAGGAGGCTTCATGACATTTTGGACTCTCCAGTTTCCCCACTTCTTTCACTTGGAAGAGAAATAAGGCTCTATCTTGGTTTAAGCAACTGTCATTGCTTTTTCCCTCCTGTATGCAGCCAAATCTAATTCTAATAAGAGAAGGAGCCCAGGGAGAGGACTTTTGGAAGTGAAGGTTCCTGATCCAATCTCCCTCTAAAGGAGTCAGGCAGCTTTCCTCACAGGAGGTTATGGAGAATAGGCCATGTGGGCACAGACTGGTGGGAGTGGGTGGTAGTATACTTCTGTGTCACAGAGCAGAACAAAACAAAAGCCTGCTCTTCAGAGAGAAATGATGGCAGCTTTAACAGAGGTCCCTTCCTTCTTTCCTTCCTTCTTTCTTTCCCTCCTTCCTTCCTTCCTTCCTCCTTCCCTCTTCCCAGTCATCAGTGAACCCCTGCTCTGTGACACGTACTAGCATAGGTACCAAGGATCATGATCTCAAGCCAGTCTCCAACTGGTGGAAGCAAACAAGTCCTCGATGTATCAGAAATTGTCACAGTGTGGCGAGCCCTGTGGATGCCATCAGTGTACAGATGTGGAGTAATTCATCTAGCTTGGGTTGAGGGTAGGGAGTCAAGGGCAGCTTGTCCAGGAAGACATCGAGCTTGGTATGGAAGGGTGATGATGGGCGTCAGCCAAAGTGGGGGGAAAAAGCTCTTTGTTTGGAGGTCTGCAGCCCTGACTGACACTTCTCACAGCCTATGGTTGAGTACCATGTCGTTACTAACCATTTCTTTCCAGTCCCAATGTTTACCCACATCTGCCACAATTTAAATCTGGCTCAAAGGCCACTCAATATTTTAGCCACTCAATCAGTGTTGGATACAGACAAGGGAACACTTTGGGAAAGCTGCATGTTGTAATTACCAGTCTTGTGATTTGGGTAGCACTCTTTCATGTAACTGGAGAATTAGCTGGAGAATTGCTTCCATCCGTCCTGTGATGGGTGAGGGCAAATGCTTAGGGCATAGTCACCAGGCAGAGGTGCCGTCCCAAAATAGCAGCCCAGCTCTCAGCAGGCAGAGTTTGAACCTCATTGCCAAGAGAGCTGGGGCCATGAGAGGTGCAGAAATGGTTAAGTCGATAATCAGGCAAGATTGCATTGGCTCTTTAAGACATAATAGGTATATGTTTTACTGCTTACCTGTTGGGAATGAACAGACACATCACAGAAGGTAAGAGTTGAGGTTGACATTTATCGAGCACCTACTATATGCCAGACTATTATTTTAGGCATTGAACATACATCACCTTACTGAGTTTTCACATTAACACTTAAAAGGAATACTGGAACCCACATTATATAAATGAGAATTACAAAGGAGCCTCAAGGATTATGAAAGCTTGCCCAGGATCAGACAGGCAATGGAGAATTCAGAATTCCTCTCCAGCCCACCTGCCTCCCCAGCCCACAGCCCCACACTATCCGCTCATACCAGAGCACATTTCATACCAGGCTCCCATGGGAACCGATTCCATGAGGCAGAGACCACAATTTTATGAGTAAAGACAAACAGGGTGGAACCTCGTGATGATGACAGACCAGCTATCCTTCTCGGTGTTTCTGCTCCAGGAGCTGTGGAGAATTTTCCCTGGTGGAGAACAGCTACCTGACAAGATATGTCCACTGGAGATGTTTTATATTCCCTTCTCAAAGGGACAAATGTAACTTCCAGTCTCTAATGAGGAGAAATAATTATGTGTGTTCCCTGTTTGTCCTCTGCCCAATAATGTTGCCAAGCTGTTTTCAATTACCCCAGAAACAACAGGTTCTCGATAGAAACTAAAAAATAATCTATTTCCAAGGTACCTTGTCATTCCAACACTCTGGGTTAGAGCAGAAAAGAGAAACACACCATATATCCTCAGTTAATGGGTGACCAAACAGATGACTTGGCAATGAACAGGAGAAAAGACAAAAACATCCCCTCTATGCCACAGGAAACACATAAACCAAAACAAAACTCAATATCTCTATCAAACGTTCCTGGGTGCTCCCCTAAAGGGATGAGTTCAACTTAAGTTTGGCTGTGTTATATAAACTTCAGAGCTTTCTTTCCTTTGCCCCGAAATTATCCAGGGCTGTTTCATCTCTCTTCCTCAAAAGAATCATGACAACCCCTTTGGCACCTGGGAGATGGCTGGATACAGCAGGAAGAACACGGAGTTTGAAATCATTAGAGCAGAGATTAGATCTGGCCCTCCCACTTACTACCTGTGTAACTTCAGGCGTGTCATCCAGGAATCTGACAAGACTGTTGAGAGGAAGAAATAAGAAATATGTATGTATACGTTTTGCAAACTTCGAGGCCCTCTATAATTTAAAAAGAAAAAGTCACCATTGGGCCATATCATGGGGATATGGAAGAAAAGTCCCAGAAGAATGTTAGTGATAAATAGAATCCCATTCCCTATTCATTGAACACTTACAGTTGCCAGGTATTGTGCCAAAAGCCTTACCTTCTTCCAGGTGCCATTCGCATGGCCATTTACAGATGGAGAAGCTGATGTTCAGATAAGGGGATTATTAATAGCTCAACGTTACAGAGCTGGTGAATAATAGTTAGCATTCAGATCCTAGTTGGTCTGACCCCCCAGGCCCAAGCACCTCAAGTACCACATTAGCATTTCTATCAAAAGTCACACAGAAACCCAATGTCAACTGACACCAGTGACATATTATGAATTAAATGATGCTGGATGGCACTGGGCCACACTCAGTAGCTGGCTCGTTTCCTGACTGGGGCACATTTCACAGGTGGAGTTTGGGACGAATCACTCTAGATTTGTCTGTCTCCACTCTCAGTGCCTCCCTTTGTAGTGATGTCCCCTCTGCTCATTGGACACAGAAAGAAACTAACAAGGATTTTGGTCAAGGAAGGACACTTTTGCTTGAGTCTGGAACTTTCCTTCTTCCCACATGCTCCTCCGCAAATTGCTGCACTAAAATGCTCAGGTTTTCAAATGCATTCATTATGCACAAAGACAAAATGAGTGTATGCAAACATTGATGGATTTTCAGTCAGGTCTGTAGACTGATTATTTGATTGCGCCAATATCAATTTCCTGGTTTTGATAACAGAGAGCACTTATAAATATTCTACCCCTGGGGGGAACTGGGTGATACCTGCGTGGGGTCTCTCTGTACTATTTTTGAACCTAATGTGTATTCTTTCATCTCACGGTACTTTTCCCCTCTGAAGACTGACTGCCTTTCCCCTCTTATTCTTATCTGAATATCCCAGCCCCCATCACCACTCTCATAATACCCTGTACTTACCTTGATGTTAGCACTTACAGCACTGCTTTGACTTTTTCGATTATCTTACATGTCCTATTGCTAGCCTCTAAACTCATCGAAGGCAGGAATATTTCCTTTATGTCACGGCATCCCAGGTATTAGCTGGATAGAGTCTGGTCCATAAATTTTTTGCTGAATATATGACAGAACAGATGAGTAAGCTATAACAAACACAGTTAGCTTGCTAGTAAGAAAGCTGTGGATAACTCCCCAGGGAGACACAGGGTAATGTTTTAGTTTTAGGTAATGCTGTAGTTTTAGGGTTTGTCACATGATGCCCAAGCTGTTCCCAGAGGCCCCCTTCTGTGGGTCATTTCAGTTACCTGGCATGTCAGTGCATAATGGGACGTACAAATGATAAGAGCTGAAAGTAAGTAAAAAGCCTTTCTAACACAGTAGTTCCACCAGAGATTTGTGCAGCAATTTTCAAGGTGAAATAGAAGGGGAAAATTGATGAGATGAAATATAAAATCAGAAGGGCAAAAAAGTTTTCCATTGTATCATATGGACTCTTGTAGTGACTGTTTTTGCCAAATGCATGTTCCCATTTTCTTGGAAGAGTCGTATGGCACTGGGCATGTCACCAAGGTGAAATTTGATCAGCATTAAGTGATGTTGTAGGGTTTGGGGTCCAGAATGGAATTTTAACAGGAACAATAAAACAGTCATGATGGACTTTTTCTAACTTCATAAAGTGAAATATTGATCCTGGCGTTGAAAATGTGGCTCCTAGCTCATCATTGTATAATTATCCAGGTTTCTAGAGATCAAAATAAGACCCAGACAAGTTGATGAATCTCAGGTACATTCTACACCGTGTTTTTAGTGTTTTTCAGCAATTTTCAGACACAGTTGACTTACTTTTCTTTCTTTCACATTTTAATTTCTCTGAAATCAGAATGGTTCTGGTCTAAATGTAGTTATCATTGCCTGTCCATTTGCACTAAAAGTTACAGAACATGGATCAATAGCTAAGGAGGGAAAAATCTCCATTACAAAAATGATTTTTACTTTGAATATGAAGTTTTATTAATGCCTCAACCAATTTATTTTACTTTCTAAAATAAATACACAAGAGTTATATGTGACAAAAATCTGTCTAAATAAGTCAAAAGGAGCTCTTTCAATGAGTTTAGAAAAACAGAATGATAAGAAATTACTGGGTCATAGTTTAATTGAAAGAAATTTTTCCTTTTGAGTTGTACATATAATAACGGTACACCTTAAAATTGATTGTTCCTGGATACGATGAAATAAATTGTGTTCTGGGTGCAACTGTCAGAATTCAAGTTGATAAAACATATCCCCAAATCAATTATGCAAAACCAATTAAAGGAGTGACCTGAAACCCCTTTCTGCAAGCAATTACTGTCAATGTCCAATATTTAGAACGAGAATGTTTTAAAGTTTCACTTCATTGAAACTAGAAATCCAAATGCTATATGGCAAAATTGGAAATTACCCATTACATTGAAGATCCTCTCAAAAAGTCAATGGTAACCTGGTCAATGCGTCTCTCCTGTCCCCTGACCACACGGATTCACTCCGCTGTTAGAGGGAGTAGCACATGACTCCATTAACTAGGATTGTCTTTAAAGCAAAGTCTTCAGGTGTCAAAGATGGAAGAGTACCTAAATGGAGCTCTTCATTTTACAGGTGGAACAACGACCTCAAGGTTGGTTCTGCTGCCTACATCACTTATAAGATTGCTTTCAACATAAGACAGTGCTTACACAACCAGAAATATGACAGAGATACACAAACATAAATATCCGCTAGCTCATGGATCATCAAATAACCTCAGTCCATTACAACATCCATCGAGTACCTTCTTGCTGTTGGTCCCTTGCCTACAGAACCTCATGTGAGTGAGCACTCATAAACCCGATTGCCCAACTTCACAGATGAGAAAACTGAAGCTGAGCGGTTAAAGGGCGTTGTCCAAGGTCATATAGCGAATAGAAGTGGGAACTCGATCAAGTTCTGTGAGATCCATAAATTGCTCTTTCTGTCATGTGACACTTCCTCAAAGTACGTTCATCAAGGAAATGGTGTCCTGTTCTTCTGAAACTGACACACACTCTCAGGGGGAAGAATGACTGTAAAGACACATAATTAAATGCTTTTGACTGAGTGCTGCAGCAGAGATCTGGACACCAGAGGCTGATGCCTCCACACCTTTGCGGTGGAGTGGGCCCCTCCCTCAGGCTCCCACTGCTTTTTCTGTGGTTAACTCGTCCTCAAGAATTGAGCTTCATTCAGAACAGGCATCAGTTCTTCTAGAAAAACAAAACAAAACAAAAACTCTTAAGACCTAGTTACTGGTTTCCTCCTCTCTGCTCCCCTGGACCCCAAGTTTCCCTTTATCACTGATGCCATTGCATCTCAGATTATTAAATGGACCACTAGACAGTGAGCTACCATAGGACAGGGAACATGCATTGTGTAGACTGGTCAGATGTACTTGTCCCCTCTGTAAGCAGAGACCCTTTGCTTCTCTCCACAAATAACCACAGTTGAATATTGTAAGTGGAGCAGCATATGAGAAAGAAAGCAGTGCTATGTCCCTTTACTAAAAATTGTGTAACTGATTCCTCCAAACACATAACAGAAACAAGGTGGGGGACACTTGGAAGGCACTGAAAATCTGCATTGATGTGTCATCTAGCTTTAAAGAAATCAGGAGTTGGTAAACCTTTAGAAGTTCTGTTTTTTTCCAGTGATATATTCCTCTGTTGTTCAGTCAGTGCATATGCTCTGTGTACGACTCTCCCAGAATGTTTCAGGACAGCAGAGCGGGGCCAGACTGCAGACACATTAAGGGATGTCTAGGAATTGGTGAATGAGTGGCTGAGAGTGAGTTTAAGAATCCAGAATCTGCTCACATTTATCTCCTGCTTCTTTCCAGTTTCCCCCAGTAGCCCAAGATATCTTTTACAAACAAAACTCTTAACATGTCTCTCCTAGTTATTTGAACTTAGGGTAAACCCTCCACCAGAAAATACCCACCAGGCCTTGCAGGATTGCCCCCTGCCTGCTCTGGCTTCTTTCCACCACCTCTCCTCTTCCCTTAGGACACACCAGCTCTCTCCCCTCCCTGAACATACCCAGAATCTTTCCATTTCAAAAGTAACTTTTGACCCACACTCCTTTTCCTAGAGTTCTTTACCCTTCTCTTTTCATCTGGCCAACTCCTCTTCCCTCAAATCACTGCTAAATATCACTTCCTCCAGGACGTCCTATCTGAGCCCCTAGTTCTAGGTGGGATCCCGTTCTTGTGGCATCCCACAGTTCTCCAGTGGAGCACCTGGCACAATTGAAATTCAATAATTACGTGTGTGATAATTAGTTTGATAATTGTCTCCCCCATTGGGCAACTCCCTAGGGACAGGGACTACCCATGTCTTTTTCACTACGCCCTGCTTAGCAGGTGACATTGGGCCATAAATGCTCAAAATATTTGTTGGACAAAATAAAAGGAAAAAGTGAATGAATGAATAGATAACAATTCCTCTGTTCCTGCTTTTAGTGTTAAATGGGTACGGTGCACACGAGATAACTTACGTTCATCTTTCTATCCTTCTCACCCTGCTAACCGTTTTCCACCCTGCAGCTGATTTCTCAAAAACTCTGCAAATCTCTCCTCTTTAAAATGTGCAAGCTTGTTGTTGGGAACAACCACAGACGCACTCTGCAAACACATACAACTCATTTGGAGTAATCACATTGATTCAGAATCAACGGCCATTCATATACCTCATTGAGGAAGCCATCTGGGATATCATTGCTCTTCAGAGGTAGATCAGATACTAAGAAAAATCTGGAAATGTGGAAAATGTGGAAATCACCAAAATTGCCATTGCAGAACCTAGCTGCACTTCATAGGGAAGCAGGGTCCCATGATGCAGGTTTCATTCCCCCAAGTACCGGTAAGATGCAGAAGGAGAAAGGGCTGTTTCTTTCTCTGTTTTCAAGAGTCAAGAGAAATAAAAAGGTTAGGCACGTGCACAGAATGGCCCTGGACTCCTCTGGTCGTTCGGAAAAAGAGATAATGAATCCATGCTGGGGCAATGGCAGTGGTTGTGGTGGGGTGGGGTAGGGGTATGGATGGATCTAGAACTAAGGCATAGTTTCTCACTGAAAACAAACACTCCTCAAGATGATCTCTGGTCCTGAGGATATGTACTTAGGCAGAATTGGGTTGCATTTCTTACCTGGCTGCTTATTGCAGAGTTTGCCTGTTTCCCTGGTGTAAATACTCCCACCATGTCCTGTTTCAAGCTACCAACAGTTCAACAACTAGCTCCCAAAATGTCTTAATGTGTACAATTGAATCTTGCAAGTACATGCAAGCCAGCTTCAACAAACCACAAGAGGAATGTGTTCCTATCTTACCTTCTGGGTTGTGCCAGGCTTGACAGTGCCTGGAGAAACCCCAAATACATGCCTTTCAGTAGATGCCTGCAGCCTCACCATTCCTGTGGAGCACCTGGTGGTACCCTAGCTCCCTGCCATCTGCGTCATCCCTTTCATCTCCAGTAGCAGACCCTTCCTTCAGGGGCAGCATACCAGGGAAATCCAGTGTTATTCAGCAGGCACGTTTGAATTGAAAATAACATTTGAAAAGGATTATACCAGGCAAAGTCATCAACTGCTGTGTACTCATTGAACTTAAAACAATGCAAGATTGATTACTTTTGTATTCTATGCAAATTATGGATGGCATTGGTATTAAATGCTCAGTGTTTGATTTCACCTCCAAATGCTTTACAGTTATTGTTCTAAATCAAGAAGCTGGACTTGTTTTGTTTTTTCACAACATCAAGTTATATACGTATGTATACCTTCCTTCAAACAACAAAACTGAAGAAAAAAAAAATCACATTTGAAGTAGACTAATATCCCTAAATACTTATGGAAAAAAAAAAAAGACGAAGCACTTTAGGAAATTGACCTCAGGTCTCCAAGATGTCTGACCTTCCACCTGGCGCCAGTAATAAAATATCCTGGCTGTGGTGGGGTTCTCTCATCTCTAATTGAAGGTTTTACCTTTTCCCAGTACTGAGCTGAACACAACTCTCATTCCCAGCTTGGCCTAGTGGATGATACCACATTTGCACCCACTTTAAAGAATATCATGGATGTTTCATGAATTTACCTAGTAGACCTTCATATACACAGACACTCCTTAAGGTTGTTGAACTTTATGATCTCGGACACAGATAGGGGTATGAGAGAGAATCATTTCTCTAACATGGTGGGGGTGGGGATGGGAGTGCGGAAGTTTGCATAGCCTGTACTGAACACCCAAGCAGTATTCGGAACATTGCATAAATTATCACAGTGTAGTATCACGACATTTTAGAAAGACAGACATTATTTTCCTCACTTAAAAAATGCAAAAACAGGTGCTGAACAGTGGTGAAAACTTTTTCAAAGTGGCACATCTAAAAATGGACAAGGTAGGATTTGAATCTGGGTCCTTCTAGTTTCTTCCTTGGCTATATCACTCTTTCTTATGAATTCATGTCCCCAGCGCTGTCTGGAAGCTTGTCTGATTCTCTCCATCTATTTCAAATCGAAAGCAAAGGCACCTTCTGACTCCACCTTGTCTAAAACTTGAACTTGAGATGATGTCATGGGATAGTCGAATTAAATCAGTACAGATTTATTAAGGTCTTACTTCATTAGAAATGCTGTGCTAGGTGTAGAGTGACTTCAGAGTCCTTCCCAGTGGAAAGTTGACTCCTCTGCACAGAGAGATAATGGTGAGTGTGATGAGACAGAATCTGATTATAGCCAGACCTAAGCTCCTGCCCTCATCCCTTGAGCCCTGTCTGCTCTGCTCACATCTGAACCATCTTGTCCTCCTCGCACCTCCTTTGCACTCCTCACTAAGTTTCCAAGTCATCTGGAGCCCACCTGTGCCTTAGTTCTAGATCCATCCATACCCCTACCCCACCCACCACAACCACCGCCATTGCCCCAGCATGGGTTCATTATCTCTTGTCTGGACTATTTAAATGACTTTTGAGCTGACATTCTTCTTTATGTCATTCTACACGTATTCCCAGATTAATCTTCTGTTTATAAATTGGACTTTTATCACGACGTTCCACATTTCCAAATAATTTATAGACTTAAAAAAATTAAGAAAGTAATATTTTCTCCAAATAAAACATTACTTAGAAGCCTAGAAAATAAAACAGATGAGAGCAGATCATCTCTAGTGTAGACTTTAGAAGTGGGGGGCTTTGTCCCTTGGATTCCTTTCCTCATGCACCAGAGCACCTCCAAGGCACCTCCCTGGAACCCTAAGGCATCTTAGAGCAATTGGAGATCCCTGGGCCGAGAAATAAATCCCAGTTCATTAACCCAATATTCAAGGCCCTTGCACCCTTTTTCATGGCAGGCTTAGGAGCCACCCCATAAGGTTGCTGCAAGATTTAGAGACAATACATTCAAGGTATTTCGAGCATTCCTGGCACATGGTAAGTGCTCAGTAAATGTAGTTTATCTGCTGTTTCCAATCCTTCACTCATTTATGAACCCCAAGCTTCGGTTTATATGAGCTTCCATGCTTTTCCAGTCCTCATTTGACTATCTAGTCATGCTCTCAAGCTATTTTCTCAGCCTAAAATCTCATTCCCACCTAATCTGTGCATACACAACCAGGTGCCTCTTGTAAGGGCCACCGCCTTGGATGATCATGCCTCCTACCTTGGAATACCTGTAGACTTTTACGTGGGGCTCTCCTAGAACCTAGCTGCATCATTAATTGTGTTACTCTATTCCATCACCCCCCAGCCCAAAAAGCACGCTGAATCTGAGCCACGTTAGCCTCTACCACTGTTCCTACCTACCACAATGTTCTCTGTAGATGCTGAAAAAATGAATACAACCCACATCCTCCCTTGAAAGGATGATGTGGGGCTACACCATCGGCATTGTCTCCTGCTGAGTTAATCAAGGGTATCTGTGAATAGGAGAGACCCCAAAATGTTATTTGAAAGCTAAAATGCCACGAAAGTTGAACAACCCTACTTCTCAAAATATTTCTGATTGAATCAGCCTCTGCTTGCATGTCAGCCTCATTTTGTTTCAGGATATTTCATTCCTGCTGTCCACACAGAGTTTTCCTCCAGCAGGTGCTAGACCTTCAGGCTCCTGTTGCCCCAGCCTGCGGGTCCAGGGAAGCCGCCCGTAGTTTTGAGCCTGCTTCTGTGAAACCTGCTACCTCCTCCGCCCTGCCCGGGTTCAGGCGCTTGCCTGTCTAACGTGGGTTGTTGGGTCAGCCTTCTAAGAGCTCCCCTGCCTCAGCTCTCCTCTTCTAGGCCATCCTTGAAGCCCCATGAGAGGGATTTTATAAAACAGAGATATGACCACATTCTTTATTTTATCCTTTTTTAAAAGCCATAAATAGCCACATTTCCCAAGATGGGATCTGCAGGATATCATCAGAAGCACTTGGAGGGCTTGCACAAATGCAGACTCCTGAGTTCTGTCCTGGATGTAATGAGCCCCAATAAGGTGCATTTTTCAATAGCTTCAAAAGTGATTTCTGTGCACACAGAATTTCAGGCACCACGGACTTAAACAAAGGCCAGTCGCTCATTTCAGCGTCCCCGGAAGCAGCAGCATCTTTCCCATCTGTCTCCTTGCACATGGTGTTGCCGGCAGCTCCTCCTCTCTTCCCATGTGCACACTCTTGGCCTTTGAAATGCTGTTTCCTCCCTCCTGCTGTCCAGGAAATGTCACCACTTCTAGCAAACCTCTTAGTTTCTTAGGCATGTTAAGTTTTCCCCACTCAGGGCCCCTTTCCCCACCTCCTAAAATGCTGTTCTGTGCATATTGAGTTACATCTCTTTCTCCCATCCTCTCCTGCCTTCACACCTGGAACCACGCACAGACTTAGTCAGTATAATACTGTGTTTATAAGATACAGACACACATGGTGGCTTCCTCTTCCGGTGGCTTCCTCGCTGAGTGACAGTGGGCACATCAAGGCACCTCCCCAGGCCTGTTTCCTCATCTAAAATGACACGTCACTATCAAACACCCACTTGTTGGAATTGAATGTGATAATGCACTTGAAGAGCTTAGAAGAGTACTCAGTAAACATCAGCAACACTTTGGTTGTTATCAATATTATCCTTATTTTATTATCTTGTTATCTCAAGGGTGAAAGAAAGACTCTGCCCCAAAGAGACAATCAGCAATTGTAGACCTTATCTCCTTTTATGCTATTGGGATAAGCTCTACATCCCTGGTAGACAAAAAAATAAAGTAGCCTTAGCTTTAATATTTGGCCTCTTACCTTGTATAAGACAAATGTCCGGACTTTGCTGGCTTATAAACCAGAACTAAATTCCAGAATGGGGCTTCTGTGATTTCTGATGGTTCTTCATGGGGCCGGCAGGTTAGTGCCACAGAGAAGCACAGGGCTTTGGGTCTCAGGCATGAAATAGGTTGTTCTTTATGGCCCACTGCACAGCAGAGACCAGGCTCAAATGTGTAAGACTTTACTGGACACCGTGGGTAACAGAAGGGAAGAAAGAGTAGTGATAACACCCACCTCAATTTATTGAGCATCCTTATAACTGCTTTATTCTGTCAGGAAAAACTTATTAATCACCTGTTATGAGCCAAGCACTGTCCTATGAATAATGCAAAAACATTTCCATACTGGTGATTAGTCAAAAACTCCTGCACTTACAGAGTTTACATTCCCATAGGGAGGAAAAGAGAATGAAAACAATATTAAGCATAACAAATTATAGATTGATTATAAGATGCTATGTGCTATAGAGAAAATAAGAAAGGGGGATTTCTTTTAATAGCCCATTATCGTATAAGCAGATGCTGTTATTATCCCTATTTTATACTTGAAAAAAGTGAAGCACAGAGAGGGAAAGTAAATTGGCCCAACTCTCACAGGATACAGTCAGAATCTGAATTCAGGCCATCTACTTCAGAGTCCACTCTCTTAATCACTGTGCACGCTGACAGCCAATGGCCCTGGCCCAGGCGGGAGAACCACCTTGCCTCAGTGTGGCTGCCGGGTGGGGCTAGAACAATGGGACAGCTAGTGTCCTTCCATAAGCAGTATCCTGAGCATGTCTGCCCTTCAGGGATCCAGGCCTCCAAGACAGTGAGGACCGGAGAGATGAAAATGTTTTTCCTTTGCTTCAGCAGCCTTTCCTCATAGAGTTTAGAGTCACCTTCAGAAATCTCATTGGCTCTGGTCGTGCATTCAGCTTCCTTCCAGGGGACTGACACTGGCAATGACCACTTCTTTCAGGGGACCCCAGGCCTTTCCTACAATTAAAACACATTGGAAAAGAATCTCAACCTCAGTACTTTATTTGGTATTAAATGGCATCATATTTTGCATCTCAAAAAATTAAATCTATGTTGAGTCATAGCAAACCCAGTACATTTGAGTTTTACTGCCTCTATTTCAGTGGTAGGAGGGTAAGCCTGTGCCTCATGTCCTTGGTACAGTATTCTCTGTCTCTAGCAAAGAACACGCATAACTTTAAAGTAAATTGATATATACATAATGAATACATAATTTCTTTCCCCACAGCTACAGAATGGTCAGCTACACAGCTTTGTTCTCTGCCTACATCACCTGCATTCATGTGGAGGAAGGTTTTCATTTTCTCCAGGGTTTTTGAGTGGTACATTCTTTAAGGTTCTAGAATCTGAGAGACCCTTGAAGGGATTTCCATGAAAAGAGACACTCTGCTACAATGATAAATGCAAATTGAAGTCTCAGAGACAGAATACAATTTAAGGGTTGGAAATGGCAATTTTCATGTTTCAAAACTCTGAGAGACACTGTCATGTCCAGGGTCCTCTGTGCTAAGCTTGGCGCCTGAGACATCAGAGAACTGCTGATATTGAGATACTCTAATTGGCCGATGCCACTTATCAATCCACAACAGAACAGAGTAAGGTCTTCATCGGTGAGAAAGTCCCCTCCAAGGAACGCTGTGGAGGTCCTATTGCTGTACATCTGTCTCATCCACAGCCTTCTTGCGCCCAGTGTTCTGTGTTTGCACCTGCCGTTCCCCTCAGAGAAGGCCAGCTGACTTCCTTCTCACTTTCTCAAAGTCTACTCATGTTATCAGGGTATAACATGGTATCTCACCTCCTCTATGATGCCCTGCTGCCCCACCAAAAGCCTTGTCCACCTCTGTATGTCCAAGGCCTACAGATTGAGACTGCGTGATTCTCAGTTTGAACGTGCATTGACTGTCTCCATACTGCTGTTATACACACTTGATAGAAGAAATCATTCACTCCACCCATATTTATTGAGCACATATATTATACCAGAAACTGTTTTAGATACTGTAGATCCATAAAGATAGAGCTGAGCCAGTTGGACTGGGTAACTATTCTCCAACCATGTTTCCTCAAAACTAACACCTAGCTAGACCATCAGCTCTAATGTAGCTTTTGGAGCAAAAATTAATATAAGACCCGGTATTATATTATTATATCATATCATATCATATATCATATCATATCATACTATTATATTATTATATTATATTAGTTATATTATATTATATTATACCTGGTCTAATATTATATTAAAATAAGACTGGGTGTTATATTAATTTTTGCTCCAAAAGACGCATTAGAGCTGATAGTCCGGCTAGGTCTTATTTTCGGGGAAACACGGTAGAATTTACAACAGCATAATAAGCAGCCATGGATTTCCCATCTGCTGCACACACACATGCATCGTAAGCATTCAGTAGACACCTGATGATTGACTGACTAACGTTTTTCCTTACTCAAAAGTTACGCTTTTGAGATCCTATGCTATGCCAGGCAATGTGTTAGGTCCTGCTCTTTCTGAGGTGAATACAAAATAAAGAATGCCCATGCTTGTGAAGCCTTGAACCAAGATACTTATGTCAAACCGAAAGTTAAGTGATTCCTTTAGAAACATGCATAGTTTGTAGAAAGAATTCTGGAAATGTATCTTCTCAGCAATAGTTACTTAGCCTCCGCAGAAACAGAACTGCTTTTGCTTCAAAGATTTTTATTTAATCCTCTCAAAAGGGTAGGCTAGGCGTGACTCTGCAGGTGCAGACACTGCCTGACATTCAGAGAGGTTACGTGACTTCAGTCAGTTAGTGAGTGGTAGAGTGGGGAGTCGCACATGAGTCCCCAGAGCCCAGACCCCAAAGACCATCCCCAAACATCTGGGAATGATTCTCTTACTTTTGAGAATGGGAACTGTGCCACTAGCTTTTACTCAATAAAATAACAGGGAGATGAAATTCAGATCCTTGGGTAAACGGTTAAGTACTATGAAAAAATAAATGAGTAATGGTGTTAATTATGTCGGCAAGCAGACTTTTCACTATGAAAGAAAAAACATGGCGACACAAGACTGAAGAGATCAAGTAACCACCTTGTGGTCCAGAATTGGACTTATGATATATTTTATGCCATCCAAAAATTACACCTCAGTTCTAGACTTTGGAAAGATCTAGAAACATTTAGGGAATGCTTAGTTTTTCTGTTCAAAATATTTTATCAGTTTAATCTATGTCCAAAGATATCATACTGGGTATAACATAACATAACATAACATAACATAACATAACATACATAATATAATATAATGATACTGGGTCTTATATTAATTTTTGCTCCAAAAGACGCATTAGAGCTGGTTGTCTAGCTAGGTCTTATTTTTGGGGAAACACAAAATATATATATATACACACACACTCTATATTATAAGATAAGGTAACTTGTCAGAGGCTAGATGGAGACAGGATTTTTTCAATGACTAAATAACTTAGTTGCTGTTCCTAACATACTTTAAGTAATGCAGAGAGAAACTCTATGGCATAATGGAGTATACTCAAATTACATCTTTATTTTACAATTATATTAGGATTATACTTCCTAAGGTCCTTATACAGTCGTGATAAGGTAACCCAAGCAGTTTGTCTTACAAACAAAACAAGATCTTTCTGTCTCTGGTACAGGATCATTACTGTCTCAATAAAAGATCCAAGAGTCCTCCAAGCTAGTCCTGACCCCATGAATAGGGCAGTAATAGCACGCTTTGTATCGTTGCTTCAGCCAGAATAATATCTAGTTATTAGTTGTGGCTCGGCTTGGTTTTTCCTTGGATTTCTAACTCATTCCTGAGCAGAAGGGTGCGTTGTATTTTATGTTAGCAATATGTCTTGTTTATTCTCATAATTCCAGTTAATGAAAAATAAAACTTGGTCCAGATTCTCAGTGTCTTGTGGCTCTTTGTTGAGAACTAATGGATCTGAGACACAAATCCATTGCAGTAGTGTGAGAAAGCATCAATATATTTTAAAGTCAGCAGGTATAGTAGGAAAAACGGTAATGAAAGGATGCAGACTCAGCCTTGGGTTTTAGCCTCTTAACTTCTTGCGAGTAAACTTTGGAAAAGTATTTAATTGCATGGAGGCTTTGCTTCCTCAGCTGTAAAGTGGGCTAATCCTTAATGGATCTTTGGAAGAAGTGAAATAAGATCAAGTATGCAAAATATTTTGCATATGGTAGTATTCAATATATATTCTTTTTTTCTAGTTTCTGAGCTCTAACATTACTTCTCTCTGCATGATATTTAAAGAGGAATTCAGCACACCTATCTGTGTCTGTCTCTACATACTATATGTATATTTATATAAATATTAATTATAATAATATAATATAATATGATATGATATAATGTAAATGTTTATAGATTTCTGCTTCACACAGAATTTCTAAGTTTGTCTCTTTCAAATGTAATGCTCTTTAAAAATCTACCTCTTTGCCTCACTTATAACTGTTCAACCTGCATAATATTCTTCCATAACTCACATGAGTAAATCTTTGATGAATCATTGGTTGTCCTCCCTTCCATCTTCCCAGGTTTGGCAAGGTCCTTCCCATAATTAATCCACTGCTACAGTCCTTGCCAGACAAAGAGAAACAAACCTTCTCAAGCAGAGATGGCTGTGTCCAATCTCAAATCCATATATCAACTCCATTTTAAAAAGCAGTGATTTCTCCCCACATAGTTGCATTTCTGGGGACCACAGTTGTCAAATAAATATTTACTTTTATATAGTGTCTTCTTAAGGATGTCTTGAATATGGACTTTCTTTTTTTTTTTTTTTTGAGGCTGTTTTCTTGGGAAAAGAATTCAGACAGTTAGAAAATAAAATTCTTCACTGTGAGCATCTTGGTGGAAAATATCACGTTACATGAGAAAATTTGTTTGACTCTAGCTCCTGTCGCTCTCCATTTATTTATTCTTTCTCTATTTCCTCTTTATTTTCCCCTTTATTTCTCTATCTTTAAACATTTTTGGAGCTATTGTGATGTGGCAAGACCTTTGAAACACATGGGTAAATAGACTATTCATTTTTAAAAGGTTAATCACCAAAAGTTAGTTTCCAGGTGTTTAAATGTTAATGATTTAAAAGACGTGAAAACAACATATAGACTGTATTTTTTACCGTAATTCATACAAAATCATCACTGGGAGGGGTGATAAAATACTGCTTTTTCTATGCCCTTTGTTTTAGAAATACCTAACAAGTGCTAGAAACTCAAATGATATTTTAAACAACTTACCTGGTTTCCATGTGATGCAATAACTTCTATGAGGCACTTAATTTCCAAGGATTTAAGAAGACTACTTTGTACCACTTCAACTCCACATCACTATGAAATCTATAATAATAACCTGGCTTACAAATTGCAAACTATGTATAGATTACTGTTGTAAAAGGTAGTCGCAGATTAACTGACAAAAATGGAAGAAATATTTGCAATTGTAATCACAGAGGCAGGATTCATACCTCTCAGAGGGAAACAATCTTCTAAAAATAAACATTAAAAATAACAACAATTCTATGAGAAAGAAATATAATCACAAAGTTCTCCCAAAAAAGAAATGCAGAATTCCATAAATACATGAAAAGATGCTTACCCTTGATCATAACAACAGAAACGCAAATTAAAACTACAGTGGGATATTATTTCTCACCTATTAGGTTGGCAGAAATTCAAATGACAACTTCTGTATTGGCAGCTGCGGAGAAATAGGCATTGTCTCATGCATTGTTGGAGGAAATGCAAAAATGTATGACTAGTATGGAGGAGAACTTGGCAATATCTCACAAAATTACGTAGGTATTTAACATTGACCCAGAAACCCCACTTCTGAGTATCTATCTCAAAGATATGCAGGCAAAAATATAAAAACAAATACGCAAAACCATTTTTGTATCACTATTTATAATAGCAAAGGTTGAGGGGAATGGCCATAAAGAATGGACTTGGAGTACTATCACATATCCATATAAAGCAGGTATAATGCAAGTAACAGAAATATGTGATATATAAAATGTACTTTAATGCGAAAAAAGCAAGGTGACAAAAAGGTCCATAGCATATCAGTAGAGAAAGGGATACAAATAGACAGTAATTTGATATGCTTTTTTTTTTAAAGCTACAGAAGGGGAGAAACTGGGAAAAGATGCAGCGATAAAATTTAAACTCTGTCTGGATTGAATATGCCTTGTTTTATAGGCTTGACTCTGGAAACAGATCATGATCTTAATGATTCTAAAGCAAAATTAACTTTTAAAAATAACTTCCTAAAAGTGGTGTGAAAAATAAAACAAATTAATCTAATGGTGTATGAAATTGTTGACATTAGCACAGCCGGGAATTATTTCAAATAACTCTAAAACACAGTGATTTAACTGTACATCTCTGATAAGAGATACACAGTTACCTCCAAAAAAAATCCTCAATTTTTTTTGGTAAACTTGTTTTGGTACTGTTGATATTATTATGAGACTGGTGCCTATGGTGGGAACAATTATGTAACGGTGTTAGCAATGACACTGGGAACCAGGATTTTCAACACACAAGGTCAGACAATTAAGTTCATGAACTCATCCTAGAAAAAGTGCTACACACCTCACTGCTGAATATCACCATGGTCACCTTCCAAGTCCTCCCCTTGGGAAGCCATGCACTGACGCCAGCGCCTAGTCCACCCTTCAAAGCAATTTTGGAACTCTTTTCTGGAATGGCCATCAGAGCTGTCGTCGTATTACCCTTGATGTCCTGAATGTCATCAAAATGTCTTCCTTTCAACATTTCCTTTATCTTCGGGTAAAGAAAGAAGTCATTGGGGTCCAGATCAGGTGAGTAGGGAGGGTGTTCCAATACAGTTATTTGTTTCCTGGCTGAAAACTCCCTCACAGACAGGGCCGTGTGAGCTGGAGCATGGTTGTGATGCAAGAGCCATGGCTGGAAGACCTGAAAAAGTTCAGGTCTTCTGTTTCACGCAGCCTTTTGAGCTCTTCCAAACAGTAAACTTGGTGAACTGTTCGTCCAGTTGCTACAAATTCACAATGAATAATCCCTCTGATAACAACAACAACAACAACAAACAAAAAAGTTAGCAACATCGTTGCAACACGTTCGCCAAGTTAATTGTGAAACCTTGGAAGAGTAAGGAGAAAAAGATGTGCTATTGAAGAAATTGAGTGAACACTTTGTGTCCTAAATTAAAATGCATGGGGTATTTCACCTATGAAGCAATACAGAGCTTACTTAGTTCGGTTATTTGCAAGGAACTAGGAACCATGGTCAACTCAATAACATCGAAGACTCTTGGTAAAACTGTGTTCTCTATGTACTCTTTTCCATTAAAAAAAAAAACAAAACAAGAAAGGTACTTGGTACAAGATGAAATCTGAATCCCTTATTGTACCATAAAACAAGGAGCTCTCAAAGGCCACTTAGGGTCATAGCAAAAGATCTCAGGAGCCAACTTGAGCCTGCTAGTCAAAGGCAGTGAGATAACAAGGATAATACCTGCAATGGAATGAAATACATCAAATACACTTAACTCCATCCATGAGGTCATAATTGTTTTTAAGAAAGACGTATGTTGGTTGTTTTTGGGTGGTGTTAGGAACCTACTGATTTTTTTCTTTTTCAATTACAGTTGACATTCAGTATTATTTTATATTAGTGTCAGGTGTACAGCATAGTGATTAGACATTTGTATAATTTATTAAGTGATCCCCTTGATAAGTCTAGTACCCACCTGACACCATACATAGTTATTAAAATGTTATTGACTATATTTCCTATGCATTACATCCCCGTGACTATTTCGTAACTACCAATTCGTACTTCTTACTCCCTTCACAACTGATTTATTTTTAATACTGGTAAATAAAGGAAAGGAATAAAACCTTTCCTGTATAAACTCAGGGTAAGGAAGTAGTTAATAAGGGGCAATTTCTCGTTGCAGAATATTCCAATTAATAAATGGAGATGGAGTGATGGAACACTAGCAATTTGTACCCCTAGTGAAATAATACATCCAGGAAATGATCATCAATGGTTGTTAATATCACAGAGAGACAATCAGGCATTAAGAACCTCTGAAAGGATGTAGACACTACCAATTAAGTTGTCTTTCAAAGAAAAACAAACAAACGAACAAACAAACAAACACCCAAATCAAACCTGAGTCTGATCACGCCTCTGGATCTAACTTCCGCCTTAGAGAAAATAGAGGAGGCATGTTCAATGACACCATAGAGATGTAATCAACAAAATCTAGAGTGTGGAAATTCTGTAGCAACAAGGATTCAGTTTCTTCAACAAATAAGTTGGGGAATTGGAGAAAGAGACAAAGAGGTAAGGGGAGAAGAAGAAGATTAGGAAATGGGGAAGGGGGAGAGAGAGAGAGAGAAAGAGAGAGAATGGTATTTTGGTTGTGCTCAAATCATAGTCCTTTACTTTTAGAGATACAAAAGGAGATATTTACAGATGAAATAAAGTGGTGTCTGGAATTTGTTTCAAGTTCCCAGGGTAGGGGAAGAAGGTAGGAATATAAATGAAGCAAAGATTGCTATGAGCTAATGTATTTTGAGACTAACTGATGGATACATGGGGGTTCATTATGTTGTTCCTTCTACTTTTATATATTCTTGATATTTTGTATACTTAAAATAGCATTTTTTAAAAAATGTAGTCAGAGACCACATGGCATTTGAGAGTAGCAATCTTAAACCTCTCTGTGGTTTTCAAGTTGAATTCTAAACCATTTAACACAAGGCTTTTCACAGTCAGGCCATAGCATGTACTATCCATTGCCTTAAACATCCTTTATATTTAGGAGAAATTCTGCTCATAGTTCGAGACCCAAATGTAGCCACTTCATTAAGTGCATGTTTGCCCCAGATTCAGGCATCGTTAATTACTCCCTCCTCTCTCTTTCCTCACCCCCTGTACGTTCAAGATTAACTTCTTCACTTGACTAGTTTTAGAATTATTTTTGAGTACCTAATGTAAAACAGACATCATGCCAGATACTAAGAATATTGCAATGACCAAGCACTTACAATCTTGCTGGCAAATCCATTAAACCATGGTGAGTTCTGCTGAGAGGAGCTAAGGAAACATCTCGGAAAAGCCAATCTGATCTGGAGCAGGGAAATAATCAGAGAACCCTCACCTCACACTGCCGTTATGTTTGTATGTCTCTCTATTCCCCCATTCCACCTTGCACACTTCTAGTTTACCCTAAAATTTCTGAATGATTTTGCACACTTTCTTTTCTAATCCTCACTGCAGTTTTTTGGAGTAACTACTGGTATCCCCATTTAGAGATGATAAAACTGAAGTTCAAAGAGGTAAGAGCACTCCCAGTTAGTAAATAGGAAAAGAGGGTCAAGTTGATGTTAGGTGCTAAGCACTGTAGTAGCCCCACGGACTCAAAAGTGAGAAATTCCCAATAAGCTGACTGATCCATGTAAATGTCAAGTTGTCAAAGTTCATTGAGAAATAGAAACACCCTTGTCGCAAGGCTTACCCTTGTGTTGTCTGGTTGGATGTTCTCTTTCTAGTAGGAAAATCACTCAGGATAACCATAACATCAAAAGGTCATATGGAGATGATGGAGGGCAAATAAGAGGAAATGACTACCTAGGACAGGGGGTTTTAACCGGGCACAATTTTGCCCCCCAGGGGACATTTGGCAATCTCTAGAGACATTTTTGGTTGTCATAACTTGGACGGAGTGCACTACTGGCATTTAATAGAGAGAGGCTGTGAATACTCCTACACATCCTACGATTCCCAGGACAGTCCCGACAACAAAGAAATATCCAATTCAGAATGTCATAGTGCCGAGACTGAGGTCCCCACAGTAGGGTACCAGGCTGGCCCGTCCTTCTGCACTATAACATATGGAGGTGGCTGATGTGTAGAGCTTCTTTCTCCCCCAATACTTGTGGGAAGACTGAATGAGACCAAGTTGCCATTTACCATTTGTTACATCCATTTAGTACAATCATAGGCATCAATCTCCTTTTTACCTGAAGTAGGGGTTTCAGAGAATATGTTATTGGAATGAAAATCTAACATCCAAGAAATCTGAGTGCTAACCCCACAGGCTGAATACACTTATTTTAATTTCTTCATGTTCTTGTCCAGTTCTTTCCTTCTGTTCTTATGGAAAGGGTGATGTGGAGTATTGATGAAGAACTCCAGAGCTGAGGCCAGAATACCTGCATCTGCTGACTAGCCCCATCACCTTAGGGAAGTAACTCACTCTCTGCAATCAAAGTTTGTTCATCTGCAACTGAGATGCTAACCTCATGGGGCTGTTATGAAGATTCAATAGGACAATCAATGCAAAGTGCTTAATAAAGTGGCTGACAATAAAGAATATATGTAAATGTTAGCTATTATTTTTATGTCTATAATCACAGTATATTTCCCATTAAATATTCTTCTTGCTTATTTTCCACCTAATTGAATATTATAAATGTTTTTCACATAGCTACAAAGTTGTCATAATTAGAATGCTTAGTCATTCATCCAAGCAATAGTTACATCACCATTTATTTAACCTGTCCTGTGGTGGATATTAAGGCTGCCTCCAACACACACACACACACACACACACACACACACAAACACAGAAATTAACCTCTTCATTCATGCACCTTCTGCATTTTTGGATTATTAAACCCAGGAAAGCTTCCCAGATGTCGATGACCAGATAGGAAGGTATTAATATTTATACGTCTTGACAAATTGCTTCCAAGAAAAGTTTATTGCCATCAACAATATAAAAGTATGGCCATTTCAGTACATCTTTCGTGGTATCATTTTTCTATTGAAATAAAAGATGCAAAATGATATCTCATGGCTGTTCTATTTCGCACTCTTTGGTTATTGCTCAGGCTAAAATTTTTCAGTGTTTTTTCACTGGGTGGATTTTTCTTGTGCAATGTTCAGTGTTTGTGTCATTTCTTTATGTATCATTAGGATGTTCTTAATTATTTGTAAGCACTTCATATGTGTGTGTGTGTGTGTGTGTGTGTGTGTGTGTATGTGTCTTCACACTTTTTTGATTTATTGTTCTGGTGTTCTATCTCCCTTTTAAATCACAGAAGAGTTATTTTTTCTCTTACACGTTAAGGGCAGGTACATTTTGTTGCATTCCTGCCTGTAACAAGGTGGAAAGTATGAGAGCTGACTCTTGCTTCTCGTTTCTAAGGTATCTGTCATATCATTTCTGATCTTGCAATGTTGAAGCCTTTTCATCTGAGTTCATCCTCTTACACACTCCATCCCCCTGAAATTGCACGAAGAACCCACCGATAAACCTTCCGCTGACTTTATTGTTGCTTCAGGCATCCGAACAAAGTTCTCATGTTCAAGTGTTCAAGTTCCCCGTGTCAATGGAGACCGGGTATCCTCCATTCACCCTCAGTGTATGCTTAGTTTTATGCCTGCCTATTACTTTCTTTTCACTGGCACCGATTCATACGGTGCATCAATTTTCTTTCATTTCTGTTTCTCAACTCCTACGGCAAAGTTTAGCACCATAAAATATGTGACATGACTCGGTGATGAAGTAGCAGCTTCCTGCTGACACTTCAGAGCAAGAGGCCCCCCCTTTTTTTTTAAGAATGGAAGCCATTGAGCTACCAGCTGTTCTCCTAAAAATGACGTGGCAGCATTAGCCACGCAGATATTCTGCAGTTGTTCCCTGGCCATAATGAAAGGGATTTTATTTTATTTGTTTATTTATTTATTTTATTTTTTTAAGGCCCAACTGCATGTGGCTTCCAGCAGGAACTGGCTGTAAGAATGAGACATAGCTTCGTAAGGGATAAATTGAACCTACGTGTCATACTCGGCCATGATCAAGGTCAGTGTCTATTTCCTGATTCGTTCTACAGTTACAGAAAGACATATTTTTAAAAGTAGAAACTGGCATTTTTTAAAAAAATTTGCATGACATAAAAATGTGCCTCATTCTACTGCCAAATACCAGTGAATGCCATTGAACTGAAGCATTGCCCAGATAAGTCACAGCAACAATTCACTTGATCTTTTCCTTTCCCCATTCCCTGGTTTTCAGCAGTCACCCAATAAGAATTATCACCAGCCTGGATGGAGAAGTGTTCTGAGGAGAGTGATGATGCTGGGGTGGGTTGTTATTCCCAAAGGATTTGAAGAGCAACAACAGATGGAATCATGTCTCCAGGTGGCACATAGTAGGACTGATTAATTTGCACAGAAAAGAGCATCACTTTGCATTTACATATTCCGTACATGAAATCCCAAGTTACTACCACCTGGCTTATAAGCACCCCACACAAATGGTAGTTGATTTTCTTCCTCCAGTTTCCTTAAAACTCACTCTAGTTACGGAGCTCAAAGTAGAGGAATAATGGAGAAACAATGGCTGCGGCAGACTTTCTTCACTTTTTTCTAAAAGGATTTGAGCTTCCAGGATTTAGCATGAAATATCGGAACAATTAACATACTGAGAGAGGAGGAGAGACAGCCCACACAGAAGTCATTCAGTACTCTAGGAAT
This sequence comes from Rhinolophus hipposideros, assembly GCF_964194185.1. NCBI lineage: Eukaryota > Metazoa > Chordata > Mammalia > Chiroptera > Rhinolophidae > Rhinolophus > Rhinolophus hipposideros. The sequence continues at coordinate 15,646,445 of NC_138067.1, forward strand.
CATCATTGAATTATTCCTGTCTGTCCCTCCCCTCTATCCCATCACTTACTAAGGCTTGTGATTTCTATTTCCTTAAACATGTCTCTCCAGTACTTCCTCCTGCAAATGATCTTTTACCTAGCTTTCACAAATTGGCTAAGTGGGCTTTCTACCTTCTGGCCCCATCTCACCTTTCAAACCCTTCACTCCAGGCACTGGGGTAATGGTTCTAAAAGGCAAGTATAAATATTTACTTTATAAAGTTTCTTATTTTTGCAGGGTAGAACGTTTGCTTTGTCTTCCATGGAGACTAAAATTCCAATCTTAGGCTGAGGTGGGAGAGAAAGTTGTCCCACATAGTAGAAGAGGCGATTTGGAAACCAAACTGTTTCTCAGGCATGCATTCAGCTGTGGTCCTGCTCCTTAAAAGCGCTATCTCCTCCGTGACTTTCAGAGGTTTCATCTAATCCTGATCCATTTAGGAATCCATGGTCTAAATGGACTTGCTTCTCAACTTTCCCTGTTACCAGCTTGATTCATATTTCTCACTACTAGTAAGTTAATTAATATTTGTCTGCTTTCCAGTCTCCAAAATTTTGTAGATGTCCTCTCTTTCATTCTCTGTTCTTGTTATTTATGCCTTTAAAGCCTACATTACTGTTTAAATGGGGTTTGGAGAGAGAGAGGAAATATGTGTATATCTTCAGCATGCCATACTTACTTGGAATTCACCTTCTTTTTTTTCTTTTTTCGAATAAATTCAATAAACTAGTCACAGTCACACAGATCCACACACATACGTACAGTATTTGTGTGAGGATGTGAAAGGGATATTCTCAAAAAATTTTTAAGAAATGTGTTGTATCACAGTACCATGCAAAATGAAATTGATAGAGATTATGTTGTATTTTCATATGGAACTTTAGAAGATGGCCCTAAAAAAGATGATCAATTTTTATGCTGCTAAAGCTGCAGAGCACGCTAATAAAAATAAAACATTAAAGATTCACCCATAGTGTGACATCGAAAGTTAAACTGCTCCTATTTTCTTTGAAGCTCGTGGTTGCGTGTCAGAATAATCCTCATAACTATCATTTTTAATTGTTGTGGAAGGTTCTATTGCAGTGATATGCCATGATTTATTAATTCATTTCCAGTTGCCTCCCTAGCATAAATAAAACTCGATGCGTATCATCCTGCCAGCCCAGTGTTACCATGTGTTCCACAGCATTTGGTATTATCATTTTAAGACCATGTTTATTTAGCAGTGATAAGTTTGTGTTTTGGTTATCATTTTTTATTAATGATTTTAAATATTTTATTTCCAGTGTTTACTATGAAACTATGTTCTGTATTGTGGAGAGTGTTGACATGTCTCTCTTTTTAACCACTTGGTTATTAGTTTTCTAACTAATTACAATGAACTCTTTCTTCATTAGACATACACCCACAGCCTATTGCAGGAACGTAGGGGACGATGGGACCTGACCTTTGCCTTCCCTGAGTTGACAAGCTAGCGGGGTACAGGATATAATGAGCTCAAGAAGAGTGGTGCTGTCATGGGGGGGTACCTGGACTGAGGACCCCGTGTGCCTGCCTGGGGAACAGAGTGAAGAGGGCGTTCTAGGTGAACGGCACAGGGCAATCAAAGAGAGGGAGCTGTGTGTTTCAAAAAGACAAGAAATAGAGATCCTATCTCATCACCCACATGTGCTGCAAGCAGCTTTTCTCATTTTCCCCGTTGAAAATTATTTAATATTTTTAAATGCATATATGTCATCAAATTTGTTGATTATATTTTGGGGCTGTTTCTATGCCTCTAAAAACGATTCCTGCAGGATCTGGGTCTTTATGGTTGACCTGGACAAAGGCATAATAAAGCAGCCACAGCTAACACCTCTCCTTAGGGGCAGCTACGCAAACATCTTTCTTATTTTTAACGATAAGCAATCAATGGAGAAGTATTTGCTTAAGACAACACTGTATTCAGACTGGATTCTTGGTGCCTCTCAGAATGGGTTTGGCTGCCATGTGTTATAATGGCAGTCAGCATTACTGCTCATTATTCTCTATAAAGAGTGTAGTCATTTGGCTTTTAATGACAGACATGGGATGGGTCTACAGGGACTAGGGTTTGGCTCCATTCCTGATGGAGAACTATGTCTAATACGCAGGACTTTATGAAATGGAGTGGTCTTTGCTACGTCTTCCTGCATTTAGTCACAGAGAGACAGTCCCATTTCTACCACAGCCCCTGAATGGATGTCAAGGATATGATTTCTTTTCTCCAAATAGCTTATAGACTATTGGGGATAATCATAATACGTCAAAGACTACATTCAGTTACTACTTGCCTGTCTATTGCTCACTGGAGTGTGAGCTCCTTAAGGGCAGGGATTATGTTTATTCATCCTGGTATCCATCGTGCCAGGTACGAGGTCTAACAGTTAAGGTCGCGAACTTGTTGTAACGATGTTGTTAATCTTTTTTGATATCAGAGGGATTATTCATTATGAATTTGTACCAACTGGACAAACAGTTAACCAAGATTACTATTTGGAAGTGCTGAAAAGGCTGTGTGAAAATGTTAGATGATCTGAACTTTTCGCCAACAATTCATGACTCTCGCATCACGACAATGCACCAGTTCACAGGGCACTGTCTGTGAGGGAGTTTTTAGCCAGAAAACAAATAACTGTATTGGAACACCCTCTCTACTCACCTGATCTGGCCCCCAATGACTTCTTTCTTTACCCGAAGATAAAGGAAATATTGAAAGGAAGACATTTTGATGACATTCAGGACATCAAGGGTAATACGATGACAGCTCTGATGGCCATTCCAGAAAAAGAGTTCCAAAACTGCTTTGAAGGGTGAACTAGGCACTGGCATCAGTGCGTAGCTTCCCAAGGGGAGAACTTCGAAGGTGACCGTACTGATCTTCAGCAATGAGGTGTGTAACACTTTTACTAGGATGAGTTCGTGAACTTAGTTGTCTGACCTCATACTTAACAGGAGCTCTAAAAACTCAGTGAATATGTGTAACTGGCTGAACGGAGACATGTGTGAATGGGACATGTACATGTGACTGCTCTAATCCTACGGCTCTGTGTGAGTGGTAGTGAGAGGAGTGAGCATTTGGGGGATGAAGAGAGGATGATCCACTGGAAAACAGATTGCTAGAGGTGCCGGTTTTGGGGCTCGGTCTGTGGGTAAGCCTGAGGCATGCCAAACTGGGAAGAAGGGCAATTAAGGCTGCAGTGGGAAAGGCAAGATTGAAAGTTACAGCACTGACTCCCAGCACCAGTGACCAGCTCAGAATGGCTGTAATTGTGGGTACGTGGAGAAGAAAGCTGGGGAATCAAGTGGGAAATCAGTTTGGAAAGGCTATCAGTAAAGCTAAGGGATGTTAGAACACTCTCAGCACGTAATGGGAAACAATGCTCATTATATAAATAAATTATAGGAAACTATATCCATTAAATACATATATACATACATACATACATGCATACATACATGCATACATATATAACAGGGAGCTAACATCATCAGATTTACTCATTTAAGAGATCCTTCTGATGACAGTGTGGGGAAAGCGAGAAAGAGAAATTTGGGGAAAGGGAAGCAATAACAAGGTGTTGCAATAATATATGTGCAGTGATATATGTGAAACTGCAGTAGGGCAACCTCACTTGGAACTATAGATTTCATGCATTCATTAGGCAAATAATACATAGTCACACATGACTGAGGACCTACTCTATGCCATTCCTGCATCATGTGTTGAAGATCTATTCTAAGCTGATTCTAAGACATATTCTAATCTGTCCAGATTTCCTCATCTGCATGAGAGAGAACGCAAAAACAAACTGCAGTAAGGGCAACAAAATCCAGCCTCAGGGGTTGAAGAAAGGCTTCAATAAGAGCCGGATGCCTGACTCAAAACCTGAAGGACGAATAAATTTCTGTTGTTTATAAGCCACCAGTCTAGATCATTTTGTTATAGCACTGAACTGACTAGTACAGGTCGGCAGAATAAAACACTTCTCCCCCCAAGATGTCTACATCCTAATTCCAGGAAACTGTGAACATGTCACCTTACATGGCAAAAGAGACTTTGCAAATGTGATTAGGACTCTGAGATGGGAAGGTCATCCGGGCCTATCTAGGTGGGTCCAATCTAGTCACTTGAATTCTTGAAAGTGGAGAACTATTGCGGGCTGTGGTCAGAGGGAGATGTGACGTGGGAGAGTGGTCAGAAGGATACAACATTACTGTCTTTGAAGAGACAGGAAAGGGAGCTATGAGCCAAAGATGTGAGTAGCCTCTAGAAGCTAGAAAAGACAAGGAAACAGATTCTCCTCTAGAGTCTCAAGAAGGAACACTGCCTCAGTGACACCTTGCATTCAGCTCAGTTAGACTTGTGTTGGACTTGTAACCTACAAAACTGTAATATAATACATTTACCTTGTTTTGAGCCACCATGTTTGTGATAATTTGTTACAGTAGCCATATAAAATGAATACATTTTATAGGCAGAACTTTATATTTGAAGTTGTATGGTGGGATTTATAGGAATCATTGGACAGGGGGTGACTATGGGGTTCAGAGCCAAATTTAGGTGGTTGTATCCAGTGAGACTGTAACCCCAACCTTTCTACTGCAGCAGTCAGTGACCCTCACGATAGTCAGGGTGTACTCCTTGGACCTGTTGCACAAATGGCATTTGGTTTCACCTGAACGATACTACATTTGGAGCATAAACACTCAAAGCACATACCTTCATGAACAAATCAACCAAACAGAATAACCTGTCAATAAGCAAGGTTCAAAATGTTGCACTAAGATATCAACAAATGATTAGAAGTGGTTGTGGCTATGGAGTGGTGGCAAAGATAAATAGATTAAAGATGATAGATAGATAGATAGATAGATAGATAGATAGATAGATAGATAGATAGACAGATAATAGATGTATAGAGGAAGGGAGGCAGAGAGGAAGAGAGGAAGGAAGGAAGGAAGGAAAGAAAGAAGGAAGGAAGGAAGGAAGGAAGGAAGGAAGGAAGGAAGGAAGGAAGGAAGGAAGAAAGGAAGGAAAGAAGAAAGATTCAGGGTTCTCCAGAGAAATAGAACCGACGTGAGATATATATATATATATATATATATATATATATATATACATATATATATATATATATACATATATATATATATATATCATACACATAAAGAGATTTATTATAAGGAATTGCTCACATGCTTATGGAAGCTGAGAAGTCCCGAGATGCGCAGTCAGCAAACAGGAGATGCAGGAGAGCTAATGGTCCAGTTCCAGTCTGAGTCTGAAGGCCTGAAATTGAAGAGACCTGGTGTAAATTACAGTCCAACAGTAGCAGAAAACTGATGTCCCAGTTTGAAGACAGGCAGACAGAGTGAATTTTCTCTTATTCAGCCTTTTTGTTCTATTTAGGCCTTCAAGAATCGGAAGAGGCCCATCCTCAGTAGAGAGAGCAATCTGCTTTATTCCGTCTACTTATTCAAGTGTTAATCTCATCCAGTAAGAAAGACCCTCACAGACATATCCAGAATAACATTTAACCAAATATCTGGGCACTCCGTGGCCCAGTCTAATTGATGCAGAAAATTAACTATCGCAGATAGATGAAGAACCAATAGATATATTTATAGATAAGTACCTAGGTAAACAAACAGGTACGTAGATAAAGCAAATCAGAGTCATCCTTGAAACTGACATCACCTATTATTCAGCTCTAGCTATAGGCAAAATTTGTGGGGGAAATAAAGAAAATAGCAATCAACAATCACTGCTCTTTGCTTGTTTTTGGACAAAAAAAGAACTGCTCTGGGCACCATGGTTGTAAGAATATTCTAGTGCCATTCATTCCTGGAAAAAAATCTAATTGCCAGTAGTATTTGAATAGTAGATTAAATACTATTTCAATCATGTAGTAAGTTAGTGTTCAGAAGACAGTGCAGGTAGCTCTTAGCTTAGGTGTACATGCATTTTGTTGATGGTGTTCGTTGGTTTGTCTGTTTGTTTTCATTGGTTTTGAGGAAGTGTGCTTTCCAAGGCCATACTCCCCCATCCCCTTTCTACTTCTTTGGTTCCATCCGGAGCCCTGGTGTCAACTCCATTGTGTCTTCGCATGGTCAGTGCTAGAGAGATTGCACTCCACTAGAGCCGTGTCCTCGTGGACCCAGGCCTGGGAAGCCATATTGATCAGTAACAATGGTGGAGCTTACTGCTAAGTTTTCCTACAGTGTTCTGTGGTGTAGACTTCTGACTTCTAGGGTTTTTTAAAGAGTGACATTACTAATTAAAAAAAAAAAATCTTTCTCTTGCTTCCATTGAATTTTTATGGAAGTCTATGTGTCAGGACATTTAAAGACACCCATCTTAATCAGGGGTTAGGCTAGGAAGGAAAAAGCCAACAAAAAAGAAGAGAACCCACTGGTGGCACATATACAAGGATTTGATAGAAATAAATAGGGAAAGAAAAGTTAAAACTAAGACCCCAGTAGACAAGTAAAAGACATGAACAAAGCCATGCACATAAGAAGAACTAGAAATAGCTAACAGACACATGTGTGGTGGGGCCGGGGGAGGCTTTTCAACCTCTCTAATAAAAAGAAGGAGGCAAATGCAAAAAGGAGATGCAATTTTTTACCCATCCAATTAACACACATTAAAAATTTAAAAGACAGGAGGGAAGAGAAAATGATGATTGAAAGAGTTTGGCTTAACTTACTTTTCTGCATTTCTCTAGGGAGTGTTAATTAGCACAACCTTTTTAGGAACGTTCTCGCAATATGTTTATGGATCTTTAAAATATTCCTATCTTTTGACCTATTCTACATCCAGGATTCAAATAAAAATCAAGTAATCCTGAATAACAGAAGTTCATGCACAAAGCCCTTTATTGAATTCATATTTATGGTAGTGATACAGTGAAAATAACTTACATGGCCAAAGAATTAAAGTTGTACCTATGAACAATATTTAAGAAACATTTTTTGTTATTGTTAAATTCAAAGTAAAATGTTTTATAATCAAAACTTCATTGAAAATGCATATAAAGCAAACACCAGAATTAGAAACTTGATAAAACTTGGAGTCATGAGTGATTATACTTGTTTTTTTTATTTTCTGGATTTTATATAGGCAAACTATATGACTGTAATAATTAGGGGGAGGGAAATTTTACTTAAAACAAAAAAAGATGTGGAATTGATTGTGAAGTCATTATATGATAAATCACTGATGAGGCCCCAAAAGAAGAGTCTTACATGTGGTTTCAGCAGCTTAGGATGAAAGTGAAAGACATTTGATGGTGCCACTCCGGTCATAGGCACAGATGTGGCCCTAGACCTGGTAATCATTTATAAGAAACAGCACCAAGGAGGTCTCTGAAAGCCTTCCTGTACCAGCAGGAGACAAGCAAAGTCATTTTGCAGGAAACTAAATTCATATTGAATGAGAACAAATCACAATCATCGCCAAAGCAAATTACGTCAGAATTGTAGGTGATGAAAGTTCTGTACTCCAAAAACCAGATTTGGAGTGATTGGAGAGAGAGGGAATTCTCTGCAATTAGCCTATCAGCTTTCCTCTAAAGGGATGCTAATTAACTCCATGAGAGAACACACCTTTGCTGTCTTGTCCACCTTTGTCATCCCTCCATGTGTAACATGTAGTAAATACACATTGAGTGAACACACAAATTCAAGCCAAAAACCTAGGAGCCTTCTTGAGTTTTCTCTAGCAGAAGCTCCATATCCAATCCATCCTTCGGTTCTTTCTAAAAAGGCATCTTCAGTCATGCTCTCCTCTCCTCTTCCACCACCCATCCCTCATGCCAGGAGACCTGCAACAGCCACTTGTTAGCTTTCCCATCTATCACCCTCTTCCTCTGTATTCCCCACCAATCAGCCAGATTGATGATATGAAAGCCCAATCACATAAGGTCATTCTGTTGCTTAAATTCAAAGTTTTCCAGCTGTTCCACCTTCTATCATGCTCCTCAGTCACCCATGTTAACTGACACTTCCTATAATATTTCCTTCCAATTTTCAACTCATGCCACCTCCCGCCTTCTTTAGCCACAGTCACATTATCCGTCCATTCCCCCTAAGTATCTCCAATAACCAACCTCCTTCCCACAGTCCCCAAGGACTGTTGAAATCTTGTTCCCTCTGCTCAGAATGCACTTTCTCCCACTCACATTTCAGTTTAAATAACCTGTCTTCAAAGACAACTTTCTTGTCCATGTAATTAAAGAAGACTCCTTTATGACTATCCATGAGGCACTCTCTTTTACTCGCCTGTGTAGCGCTTATGCTAATTTATAACTTTGTATATGTTAATCCTTTCAGTCTGCTACTCCCTCTCAAATGGACCCATGAGAACAGGGATGGGTATCCATCTTCCCTACCATTCTGTCCCGTGTCTAAGTCCAGAGCTGTGCCCAACAGGCAGTTTCCGTCTATTTGCTGAATGCAGAAATGAGTTCCTGAAGAGGGAGGTGATCGAAAACACAGATCTATTGAACGAGGGAGGGATGGGAGGGCCACCGTACAGTTAGAAAGCAGATAAGAAAACGACACCAGTAATGAAAGCAGCACTGACCTGTTGTAGCCCATCTTCAGCGAAGTCCCCCAAGACCCTTGGCAGACGTGAGTGGCAGGACATCAATAGGACTTAGGTACTAATGAAGGATAAGGTACTCCTCACCTCCTTTAGATAGACTGTAAGTAATTCATTTGTGTGAATTCTATGTCTCTTTTTTTAAATTAAATTTATTGGGGTGACATTGTTAGTAAAATTATATACATTTTTACATTTCTGTAATACATTTATGTATACTGCATTGTGTACTCACCACCCACAGTCAGTTCTTCCATAACATCTATGAAGAGCTGTACTTTTTGTTGGCATAGCGCCTGGAGTTGTAAGACGATTGTACTAAGAGGGATCAGAGACTGAAGCCCTGATACCCAGAGTGAACAGATCAGCCAAGGTCCTCTTTTACAGATTGGAACTGAACAGAGACTATTTATATGTTGGGGGGCGGAGGGCAGGACCAACTCTTAAGAGATCACAGATGGCAGAGAACACCCTTTGAGACTATGCACTGAACATGTGGGGAAAGCAATTATAAAGGGATTTGAGTAGATGGCAGAAATGGAGAGGTTAAGTCTCAATCCCTTCTGTAGTGTATTAAATGGTAAAAGGAAAAAGCTTTGGAACATCAAACTAAACTCATCTGGCAAATTGTTTTTGGAAAGAGATGCTCTTGTGCATTTGGACTCCTGTCAGCTGTGTAAACACCCCATTATCTGGTTGGTTATCTCCACGGTTCTGTAAACCCCATGCAGGCTTCCACTACCTGCCCACAGGCACAGTGCACCCTGAAAGCACCGCCTGTTGGAGCTGCCCTTCTGGGTGGCCTCAGTGGTGACTATCTCCTTGTGGGAGCACTTTGAAGCTGTTCATTTTAGGGTCACAATGACCATTTTGGTAGAAAGCCAGCTCTGGGCATCACAATTTTCCAAAAGAAAGAAGTGTTGGTTGATATCCCCGACTGAATGGCAGGATGCAAAAAAGATGGTCTGCTGGCTGAATAATCATTTTGGTTTTTTTTAGGGGTCCCAATTATGTTAATTTGGAAACTGTATCTATTAATTGCCCAATTAGACATCTGGTAATCACTCTCTACAGAAATATCCCAAATCGCAGTGGCAAGGGCAGGGTGCATTATTTTATTGTATGGCAAATAAAAATCTAATTTGAATTTAATAAAAACTAATTCCAGCTAATTTAATACCAATTGATCATTAGTGGGGTGCATTTTGTGGCTTATCAAGAATATAAGAAGGGTATATAATTAACTGAAAGTGGTGTCCGCAAAGTTATAATTAAATTCTTGGTAACTTGTAACTTTCAGCAAATGTTTTACCACTTAATTAACATTTCAGAAGATGATTTATAATATGACTTATTAAACACCAATTGCAGAGCCCTGGACCAACTCATCAGTGTCGAAATGGAGCCTCCTATTTACAAAGTGTCTCTCCTTTCAAACTATATAAATATCGTTTTGCAAAGTAAATAACATATCCACCTACCCTTTTAGGAAAAATTAATAATCAATTATGGGCTAAAGTAATTGGGTTTTTTAAAAAACATGTGGCTGTCGTATTGCACTCACACATATTTCATTTTTATTCAGTAGAGACCCACACAGTTAGGTAGAATAATAAAGAATAATAGTTTTTTGTTTTGTTTTGTTTTGTTTTCTTGCTTGATGTTTGTCTACTTCATTCACTGGACTCTAAGTACCATATCCATTAGAAACAAGAGGGCCAGGACCAGTGAAGAAGAGGATCATTGCATGCCAGCTCTTTCTACAAATGTGATCAGAGAATTAAGTTCGCGAATTCCTCCTAGAAGAAGTGCTACATACCTCATTGCTGAAGATCAGTATGGTCACCTTTGAAGTACTCCCCTTGGGTAGCTATGCACAGACACGAGTGCCTAGTCCACCCTTCAAAGCAGTTTTGGAAATCTTTCTCTGGAATGGCCATCAGAGCTGTCATCATATCATCCTTGATGTCCTGAATGTCATCAAAATGTCTTCCTTTCAATGTTTATTTTATCTTTGGTAAAAGAAATAAGTCATTGGGGGCCAGATCAGGTGAGTAGGGAGGATGTTCCAATACAGTTATTTGTTTACTGGCTTAAAACTCCCTCACAGACAGTGCCGTGTGAGCTGATGCATTGTCGTGATGCAAAGAGTCATGAATTGTTGGCGGTAAGTTCAGGTCATTTTTGTCTAACTTTTTCACGCAACCTTATCAGCACTTCCAAATAGTAAACTTGGTGAACTGTTTGTCCAGTTGGTGCAAATTCATGATGAATAATCCCTCTGATATCAAAAAAGTTTAGCAACATCATTGCAACAAGTTTGCGGAATTAACTGTCAGATTCCGTAGGCAGCAACTAGTGAATCATTACTAGCTACAAAGATAGAGACTGAGTCACTGTGAGAATCATGCTTTATCTAAGCCATCTCCGTTTATGTTCAAAATTCCCTTTCTTCTAAAATTGGCTGCAATGGGCGCTATGTTTCATAGACTTCTAGTTTGAACAAACACATCAAATGGAAGTACTGTGGTAAGACTTATATAAGATATTGCGTATGGAGTGCCTGCTAGGATAACCCCTCAACAAATATTGGCCATACCCTTATCCTTGGTAGCATGTATCCCAAGTATAATTTCACGTTGACTTGGGTGATGATCTGACTATTTCTTCCCCAACAGATCAGCAACCTCAGGACTACAAATGGTCTTACTCAGCTCTGTACCTCTAGCACATAGGAGAAAAAACAACCACAACGTTGGCCTTCAGTGAATATTTGTGTAGCCAGTGAATGGATGAATGGAGTCATTACTGTTATTAGTTACTCAAAATGCCCAATGTATTTGGCCTTCTAAATCTACTTCTTCCAAAGAAGAAAAGAAAACCAGAACTCAGATTATAGTGTGTGGCTCATGAAGTGAACTGTTACATGGTAAAAATTGTGGCAGTTTGTTCTTTGTGGCAAGAAGGTCTCTACACGACTCAAGCCATGGCTTCTGCCTTCAACCTTGCAACAGACCTCCAGTGATTGTAAAGTTGTGATAGCTTTGCATTCTGTGTTGCCTTTGTACTCCCAGAATGGCCACCGGAGCTTACTGGAGTTATCATTTTCCTACAAATATCTCAATATGCTCTCACGCCAAGCCCAGTCCTGCAGGGGCTGTCTCATTTGCATCTGAAGCTATCAAATCTTGCTGAGCAAGTCCCTTCCATCCCAAACATCTTTCGAGATCTGAGCTCAGCACCATTTTAACGTGATGCTTCTCGCTGTCCCTGAGGCCTGTTCCAGGAAGGTGAGCTATATTAAACTTGCTGCTGTAATGTTTGGGCTTATTGATTTTTTTTTTTTAACTTGGCACCAAACATCCAAAAGGCAGTTTGAAAAAATCAAAAGGGGAAAGAAACAAGAAAGAAAAAACTAATGCACCGATTCTTTGCAGCATTTAGCACTGTCCACGGTGCAAGTCATTTCCAAGTGTGTATGCTCCTCCAAAATGTATCAAAACGAGGGCTCTTTCTTTAATGGCCTTTTTAAATGGAGACGGCAGTTTCAGGCTGAATGATACAGCAAAGGACAGGGATGTGAGTCTGTTGTTTTATACCATCAGTGCTTGGCTGACTCCTAGAAAGTAGATAACGCTTAGGTGAGACTCCCTGCAAGTAAGAATTTTCTTCTGCCATTACTTCTGGAAACCTCTAAAATTCGACAGCCAGATTCATTATGGGAATCTTGTGGTATGTAGTATTGCCACAAATTCAAAAGCATTCTTTACACAATACCTTTTGAGGGTTGTAGAATCAAGTTTGTTCATCGATTAGATTTTGCCTTTTTGAGCAGAGTACGGGAAGCCTTGGGAGGGCATGTGTAACACAGTCCAAGGTACAAAACCATTATCTCAAAACTTGCCCTTATTAACCATCACTGCAAAGGAGGCCGGGACTACAGTAAAATCTATCTATCCATCTATCTATTCATTCATCCATCCATCCATTTATCCATCTCTTCCCCCATCCATTCTCTCACTCTCCATCCTTCCATTCATCCGTCCTTCCCTCCACCTGCCCCTCCTTTCTTCCCTCCATTTTTTCATCCATCCATCCATCCAGCCAGCCAGCCAGCCAGCCCTGTATCCATCCATCAATCCAACAGTTATATGTCAGACACTGTTCTAGCCACCATGGATTAATACAACGATAGAGTTACATTATCCAATGTCTCTCCATCTTCTAAATCCATCATGCTCTTCCATCCTCCTTCATATTTTTGCTCTTACTATTACTAATCCTGGAATATGCTTTCCTACTAGGAAAATTTCTTGTCGCGAAAATTCCAGTACAAGGGTACCATGAGAAATGTTTCTCAAATGTCTGAGCCTGAATTAATGGTTTCTGCCTATTTGCTTGCTACTTTAGGCATGTACATTTACTAGCTCTTGTCACAGTTTATCTTAGTCACTTACATAACAATAATAATCAATAGATTTTATTTGATAAATACACACTAGGTCCTTTGCCAACAATTTCACATGTATTAAACACAGTCCTCACAATAATCCTAGGAAGAAGCTACTATTATTAACCTTATTTTACAGAAGAAACAGGTGCAGAGAAGTCGTGTATGGGTCATTAGAACTTGGTAGTGAGCTCTCCTTGGGAGCTACCAAGGGAGACTATGTACCACAAAGTTTAGTTAATGCGTCTCAGAAAGTCACAAAGTAGATACTCAAAAAATGATTGGATGAATCTGGAATAAAAGAATAAATGTAACTCAAGTATTCTAGGTGGTCTCCCTTTCCCAGATGACTGGACCCAATTTTCAGAATCACAAAATAGCATCAGGTTAAAGTGATTCCTATTTGACCACTTTGGCATTCAGTTGTGAAGTCATGATAGATTTTGGTGCCATTCATGGGACTGTCCCTTTGAGGGGGAAATACATATGTATGTGTATATATATATATATATATATATATATATATATATATATATATATATTCGGGCACCCTCATATGCACTTTACATAGATTATTTTATTTAAGCATTTACAACAACCTGTGAGGTAAGGACACTTCTTATTCCATGTCACAGGTACAGTAAAACCGAGGCTGAGATGTTAGAAGCTAGCCCAAGGTCACCTAGCTAGGAAGTAGTTCACAGCCATGCAGACTTTCTCCAGAGCCCTCAAACCATAACCAGCGTCATGTGTCTCTGCTAACAGGCATACAGAGAGGAGTAAGGCAATAAATAGGGAGGGGAAAAGGCAGAGAAAGCAGGTCAGGGACACCACTTCTTGAATAGTATAAATACTTTGTAGGCTTCATCTCTACTTTTCTTCAAGGATCTTTGTTTCGGGTAATATCTATTCAAAGTGCCTTGGGATGTTAAGCACTTAAATAAAACACACCTAAGAAGAGACTGAACTCCTGCCTGGTGACAAATGATAAGTAATTTATAATATAAGAATTTATATTAATGTTTGAGCTTTTAGGTTTAAAACAACGTCCTTCATTGCTATGGTGGTGTGGAAGAGCATAATATCTCTTTCATCTCTATTGGATGTTTTCTGTTTAGGTTTGTGAATATATCCATACATACCAGTGGCCTTGGCATTCAAAGTGACCCTGCTAAAGCAGTTATTTCTCGTCCTGGAATATCCCACCAAGAGTTCAGCAAAGCTGTGAGTACAGATGGTGTGTACTCATTCTGCAATCATTTTCAATTGTTTATCTGTTCCTACCACAACCTTGAAATTCCTTTTTCAAAGATCACAAATGACCCTTTGTACACCAAAACTAATGGCCTCTTCTCAGCCATCATTTTCCTGGAACTTGCTGAACCATTTGATATCATCATTCACTTACCACTCTCTTCGTGAAGCTCTTTACTGCCTGAGCTTCTATGTCTTTGGACACTAGGTACCTTTTAATTTTACCATTTATTTACAACTTCACTATCTAGTTGGCAGAGATCCATATATTAGCTAGTCTGCAGAGTCAACTTTTCTGCTGATATATCAAGTAATGGTTCAGATCCTTTTCCTGTGATGTAATGGGAACACAAATTTCACCATTATCCTATAGATCTTGCCCATCCATTTGAGAACCCCTATTTTAAGATTATCTGTTGCACAGCCAGTATTGAAAATGCATGTTGAAATAGCTCTACATAGAAAAGGAGTATAAACCATACTTTTAAAAGTAGATGTGGGACAACTTTATTTCTAATCATCAGAGTCGTGTACCTGTGATTTATCTGGTTTCTACCTGTTGAGTATGACAAATTACATTTCAACACACATAGACTTTGGAGACTGAGAAATAAGACACGTGGTAAATGAGAAATGGAAAGAAAATGGGAGTCCCCTTTAACTTATAAAAAGTCAGCATTCTTTTTATAGAATGCTGCACAATAGAAAGGAGTGTATGTATACAACTACACAAAACACCTATAATTGATAAGCAGCTGTAAAAAAGAGTAAAAAAACAAAAATTATATTTTAGAGAGGCCCAGCCACTCTTCTGGGTTCCAAGGAATAAAAATTGTCAGGGGTAGAGCACACACACACATGCATTAATATTCACGGCACTTCACCACAACCAAACTACCTGCTGTGATTTTGTTTGAACTGATATGAAAACACTATTAGAAATATCTGCACTCTTGTAGAGCTGTTCACAAACATTTTCTCAACTGAGGCAGCTATCAGATTCTCCCTTAGGAGTTTGGGGGTTGAGGGCAGGATGGAGAGTCAGTCAAACCTATACTTGACCTGGGAATTTCTACACAGCTGCACCAGTTACATCAACAGTGGTATTTCAAGTGTCCAGAACTGGATTCATTTTTTAAAACCAGAATGATGAGAGAGGTCAAATAATTGATGCTTTCACTGTCCAAAGAAGCACCAAGTATCAAACCAGAACACCCAAATGTAGACTTTAGTTCCAAGAAGGGCCAGTGAGTGATGGAGAAAGGAAATGAAGCAAGGACTCAGGGGCTACTGGGTTGTAGAAGTGAGTCAGGGCTACGAGACTTGGAGTCAGGGGTTAAGTTAAATGTATGCGTCCTGGATATCTGATTGGATGTGTCCTTGAGGGCCCAATGTTCCTTTGTACTTGCTGCTGAATGAGACATGAGTGGGTTGGTCTTGTGTCAAAGCACAATGGTGGATGAATGTGAGCCAGCAGGGGAATGCCATATGCAAGTTTCTCAAAAAATATTTAATGAAAGATTGAAATGTCTTTCATTAAAGACATTTAGAAAGGTTGTTAGAACCATTTCTCTACCAATCAGAAGAATAAATGTTACACTAACATGTTTTGTTCTTTTTATACCTTTATAAGAAGAGACATTATTATGTCCTCTATATAACTTGATAAACTGAAAACTACTTCTCCCAGCCCTGTTTTCTTTCTGGATGTTTAATACTGTTTACTTTGACATGACAACATATTTTGCTTGTCAGTTGAGCCAGTTGGTATGGCAACATTTAATGTCTTGAAGAAATGTCTGTCAACATCATGGTCAAAAACATAGCACTGGACCATTGTGCCTGCGTGAATCATCACCACATCCACCAACAACAATGACAAAATATTATAATGATAATAATAGTAATGACAACAGGTACAACACCAAGTACAATTGGAGTAGAGAAAGCACAGAGTTAGCTGTCAATTATCCCTATACTCAAATTCCTGAGATCTCCTTTGACTCAGTAACCTTGGGTAAGAATCCCTTTAAGTGGCAATTTCTTATCTAGAAAAGGAAACTATATATAATCCATAGGGTTAGATGCAATTCATAGGGATGGGGAAGGTACATATGTTATGAACCAAAAATAAAAAGAAAGAAAAGAAAAATGTCCCATATGTTTTCTAGCACATGGTAGGCTCCTAACACATGGTAGTCCCCACATCTATTTTCATGATCCCAAAGCCAGTGAAGTAACTTTTGAAGAGTTTTAAGGAGAGGAAGTTGGCACTATATAAACAGATGAGCAAGATTGTCCAAGTTCTTTTCTCCCACACAAAACAGGATAATCCCTGGAACCATCTAGATTCTTATTCCCCATCAACAGTGGGGAT
This sequence comes from Rhinolophus hipposideros, assembly GCF_964194185.1. Classification (NCBI taxonomy): domain Eukaryota; kingdom Metazoa; phylum Chordata; class Mammalia; order Chiroptera; family Rhinolophidae; genus Rhinolophus; species Rhinolophus hipposideros. The sequence goes on from NC_138067.1 coordinate 15,663,173, forward strand.
GGCTTGTCAATGCTATGGAGTCTCACTTGAGATCTTACTCTGGCGTCAAATAGATTCCTCCCTTAGCCTTACAGTGCGATACTTCAATCAGTCCAAGCTGAGAGCAAAAGACAATGCTTAGCCAGAAAGATAATGGTCAAAATAATTTTAGAAATAGAAAAGTGGGAGTGAGTTTATACACAATAACATATACAAATTTAGTTCTTATGTGAGAGGCCGTATGCTAAGAATTTGATATATAAAATCTTGTTTAATCCTCAAAAAAAACTGGAGGCAGGGACCTAAGTGTATCCTAGAGTGGAGGCTGCAATACCTTATGTGTGTGTGGTATGGGAGCAGAGGTTCACCCTTTACCATGCGTTGGGATAGTGGGCCCATGGGAAAGGGAAATTGACTCCCCCTTCTCCAATGGGGCCCCATCTTTTTATTTTTCACTGGGTCTTGCAAATTATGTAGTTGACCCTGAATGTTATCCATGGAGTTTTCAACTGTGAGATAATACATTCTTTTTTGGGCTTAAGACTCTTTGAATTGGATTTCCTATCAGAGGCCCAATGGACACACCAGTGTTTTCTGCTCAATCCTGGGTCAGCTGACATTTCAATCTCTAGTCTTGCTATTTGCCTCACCAGTCTCTGGACAGCTGTTCCTGTCCTCACAGATCACCTGTTGCCCACTTCTCACAGCTTCTTCATGTGCTACTCCCCCCGTTCCACTGAGCCCAAGAGTGGCCATTGGACCCTCTCTTAATCCTCTAAAGCACTGCTGAAACCAGGCTGTTTGAAAATGAGCCTATGACCTCAGGATTTAAAACAAACTATGATAAAGTCATGTAAAACTCAAAGCTGGACTGTAGACTTTGGGCCCTTCAGGTCCCATGCTTCTACAGGCAAATACTTCCTCCCCATCCTTCCACTCAACCCCTGGCCTGCTGCCATGTTGCAGATGCCAGATTGGATCCCCGGTGGATGAAAGTGCTTCAGTTATCCCCCAACCCCTCCCAGAATCCATACCCATATTTTCTTGAACTCCCTAGAAAGGGAAATCTTGTCAGTCCTACTTTTCAAGAGAAATAGAGAAAAAGTTATAAATAACAGTACCAATTTTTAAATTCAAATCTTAATCCATTTGTCGCTATCAACATTTTAGAAGTATGGTAGCAGTTTAGTCACAGGGCACCTAGTTACAGGACATACCTTTTATTTCATATTTGTAATAACATTAAATATGCAAACATTTGTTTCCAGCAATTCAATTACATGGCAAATTATAGACCAGTCTTATTCAATAACATAGATGTAAAAATCCTAGATAACATGTTAGCAAAAGGAATTCAAGATTGTTATGCCCAAATTGGACTTATTGAAGAATAAAACAATGGTTAAATATTAGAAAATTTAATGTAATTTATCACATTAAATGATTCCTGGAGAAAAATTATATAATCCTTTCAAGAGATACAGAAAAAATTAAGTAAAATTTAGCACCTTTTCATGATTTAAAAATAAATAAAAGGAAACTAACAAAGGAAGGAAACTCTTTTAACCTGACAAAAGGTAAATGATGAAGATTTGGAAACATTTTCATTAAACTCATGATCAAGTTCTGAATTCCCATCATTACATCTTTTATTCATCTCTGCTCTGGAAATTAGCCAGCAAATTAGAAAGGAGGGAAGGAGGCAAGGAGAGACGGAATGAAAGAAGGGAGGAGGGAAAGCAACTGAAAGGGAAGAATCAAGTGTTCACAGATGATATTGGTTTTGTTGAAAATATAACGACATGGATATCTACAGATTATTACTAATAATGAGAGCATTTATCAGTATTGTTAGGTAATAGATCAATGTCAAAATACTTTTTAAAAAACAATGAGGTCCTATAATTAGTAGAAACAAATTAGAAAATTGAATTTTTAAAGATTCATAATGGAAACAAAAATATATAATACTATGAGAAATTTATAAAACTTATAGAAGGACATAATATAAGACATAATTAAAGGTGAAATGTATGATGGCAATAAAAGGGAAGATTTGCTATTTTAAATATACATACTTCCTTAAATTAATCTGATGTGAGTCTTTACTTACACTAAAACTTATCCTTTACTCCATCAAATATTATCAAAATTTCAAAGGAATTCTTTTGAGAACTAATAAGCTTAGAGTAAATTTAATATAGATGGGTGAAAGACAGAGAAACAAAAAGATGAGGATTAACAAAATTTAACATGAATCTAATAATTATTTCAGAGTGGCATTGGTGCAGCAATGGACAAATAGGTTAGTTAACATTATACTGCTGTAATTAAAGAGTCCAAAACTTGACCGCATATGAATGGGTACTTGCTCTGCTTCACATTTGGCTTTATAATGAGTGAGCCGTTTAATAAGTGGTACTGAGTTGGGGGTAAGGGGACTGCGGATTGTCCTCCGTTTACAAAATCAAACACATTTAGATACTTGCCTCACACTGGACACGTGAAAAAATAACTTCCAGAGGTGCAAAATGTCAAAGACAGATGCCATTAATCTATAGGTTGAAAACACAAGAAACAATCCTAAATATAGATGTCGGAATACATATATGAAGTTGAAGTGTGAAAACATTTATGGGAAGATTTCTCATCAAATTTGGAACTGTGGAAGGAAAATGAAATGAGGCTATTTAACTGTTTCTCATATATATATATATATATATATATATATATATATATATACATTTTATATACATATATATACATTTTTAAAGTTTTTTTAAAGAAACATGGCAGAATATTAACAGTTTAAAATGTTGTCAATAGGCATCATGCTATCTGATGGTTGTTTTCTATACTTTTCTCTATGCTGAAACATCCTATAATTTAGAAGACAAAAGAAGCAATTATAATGGATAGGTCAGTTATGATGTATTCAATCAATTAAATTCACCACTTTAATAAAGGAGGAGAAAAAATATATGAACATCTTAATAAATGCAGAAAAAGTTTCTGTTAAAGTCAGTACCCCTTCATGATAAGAAAAAAAATATTCTCAGAAAGTTAGAATAGAGGTAAATGTCCAAATCTGATAAAGGATATTAAACAAACTACACCTAACATAATACTTGAAAGTAAATGTTGAATGCTTTGCCCTCCATACATAGAAAGAAACTGTGCTATAGTCATAAAGTGAGATCTTGGAAAAATATTTAGCCATGACAAAGAATAATCTACTGACACACTCAAAAGATGGATGAATCTTTCAAATATTATGCTACACAAAATAAACCAGACACAAAGCAGTAAATACTGTATGATTCCATTAATACCCAAATAGGGAAGGGCAGTCTGTAGGGCAAGAATGAAGCATTCTACGAGGACAGGCTAGGTTATGTTGTGGTAATGAATAACCTCATAATCTCGGGGGCTTGAAACAAGAGTTTATTTCTTGTTCACAGTCCTTTGTGAATTCATAGGAGGGCTTTGCTTATCATTTAGCTGAAGGAACAGCCACTGTTCAGAAGGAGAGTTAGCCAGAAAAATAAGGAAGGGAGAACCAGAAATTAAATGCTCAAGTCTAGAAGTGTCACAAGATACTTGCTTTGAAAACTCGGTGGTAGAAATTTGCTCATGGTCCATCCAGCACAAAGGGGAGGAAGGAAGTATAGTGCTTCCCTGTGCTCAGACAGCAGAGAGAAATATCTGTCCAACCACACAAGTGACTACCTAGCAAGATGCATTGTAGGGGCTGGAAAAGAGAAGTCGATGACATAGGGGAAAGCCTTAGAATCACTAGAATGCCATCGCCAATGAAAAATCTCTTATAGTGGCTGGCTGCCCAATGGACGTCAGTAACAAGGGTCTCCACTATTCAGTTGCAACCGGTCAGCTTTGGTTGGTTTTATATACTCTTCTCATCAAAACCCTCCACAGAAATGTTTTGTTCTGTTTGTTTGTTTGTTTCATTTAGGTTTTGTTTTGTGAAAATCAAGGTAAATGACAGCACAGTGTGTAACAAAGAACTTCGGCTCAGAACAAGGACAGTGGCCTGCGTCAAAGTTGGCAGTGAGAACATAGCTCTCAAGGAATATAGGAAAATTGTGAAGAAACTGTTAGACTGTCCTGGAGTCATGGATTGGGGTTGTCCTGGAGTCATGGTACCCAGTTTACCTAATTCTTAAGGAGCAGCAGTGCTCAAGCCAATGATCATTGTCAGGAAAAAAGGAATGAGTTTTATGAAATGGTCTCAGAGAGCATTTAGGATTGAGGCTGTGCTTGATAAATATTAGTTTAAATTCAAGAAAGAGCCCTACACCTGAGAGAATTATATAAGGTGTGGTAAGAAATTATGGTGTTAAAGACTTATAACATCTACATCTGGTATCTACCTCTGGTCTCAAGATATCCAGCCACTATTCATGTCAGAAGATCAGAGGCTTGTTACACCCATGGTAACCTCACCCAGGCTGATATATTTCCTACCCATTTGCAAGGGTGACCCAAAACCTGAGGGAAAATTTCTTCATTGCCCAACAGGGTTAGGGCCACATTTTCTTTTTTCACAGTCAAGTTTCAAAGCTAGAACTCAGGGCTATAAACCAGGCAGGGTGGGGTCAATAGTTAGAAATGTTCTACCCCTCCCACCAACCCTAGTGCAGATGTCAACGAGACTGTCTAAACTGGCATTTGTGCTTGTTTCTCTTTTCTTTATTGATTTACTCTTTGCTTCTTTTCCTTCTACTTCTCAAAAACAAATGATTTATTAAAGAGAGGAGGGGCTATGGTATGCCTTTTCCTCCTCTTTCCCTCAGTGTTTATTGACAAAGTACTGATCCCGACTTACTGTGCACCCTCTGCCTACACTCAGCAGCCTGCCTGAGTTGTACCCCTAGTCATTTCTATCCTGGACAGGCGAAACGTCTTTCCTTTGGGACTCTCTGCCTCCATTCTTATTCGTTTCCAGGCCATTCTCTACGTTGCCCAGAATCAAAGCTCTACAATGGAGTTGAGCTGGGTTTGACATCCTGGATTAAAATTCTTCAGCAGTCCCCATTGTCTGAAGCAAAGGTTACAAGCAGAGTAGCTATAGGGGATTCTGATGGGACTACCCTCACTTTTTTGCATATCTTGTTGCAATTTCTGCTTGACCCTCTCTTGGCTTCCACGTGCTTTTGCCCCTCACTTGACGATTGGAGCCTCTTCTACGTGCACCAGAGCACAAAGCGCCATCGTGTGGGACGGGCTCTAATGAGCATGGGTGTAGGTCCGGACAACTTGGAGGCCGACAGCACTTCCAGTCCAAAGCTCCCCCTGCAGGAGCAGCTTGTAGCTGCCCCTGTGGGCCTTTCCCTGCAATTACAGCCTTGCTTGGTTTCCTACCCTGCCTGTCTGGCTTCCTCCATTCCCACACTAGTTTCTCCTGGGAGCACCTTCTTAATAAGCCACTTGCTTGTGAATCGTCATCTCAGAATCTACTTCTAGGGACCTGACCTAAGACATTCCACTCCCCACGGCCTAAATTTAGATCGAAAACGTTGTCTGTCATATTTAATTTTCAAACTGAGTATTTTTAAACTGCATTTACTAGCCTGATTTGGTTCTTACTCCTTCCTCCTGTTTTATTTTAGTCCTGTCTTGTTTACTGACCTTCTCTACCGTGCCCATGAAGACATTTGAGTTTTTAACCCCTGACCACGGGTTTAGACCACCGTAGGGTGATTTAGGGCCCTTGACAATTTCACCCCATTACACATGTCTGGCTTCATCTCCCACCAGTCTGTCTCAAGCACACTCATTTCCTGCCACCACTTAATGTCTTCACATCCCCCATCCATGCGGGCACTTGTTCAGCTTTGTTCCTTTACACATGATTCTGGATCTGAATGAAAGATTTTCCCCCACTCTCGGTCCACCTACCTAAATCCTTTTCATCAAGGGCCTCATCTGATGTCCTTTCCTCTGGGAAAGGCCCTCCCTAGGCTCCCCAAACACCTTTTACACATGGCTGTGACCTGAGACATACCATTCCAGAGTGAAGTGTGAAGCACATCTGGGGTTACACATTAGAAGGAGAAAGGGGGTGAGTGCATTTTAGGCAGAGAAACAGCATGAGCAAAGACCTCGTGGTGGGCTGGGAGGGGGTGGACTGAGCGGAACATCGCCAGTTAGAAGAACTGAATGAAGAGCAGCGCTGGAGGAGTCAGAAAGGGAGAGGGTGAGGGTGGGAGGTAAGAAGAACAGGAAACCAGGGGAGGCAGCAGTTTCTAATCTGAAATTCATCGATAAATGCCAGATAATAAGAAAACACCCTCAATTCCATATGTTAATGATATAGCTATGCTTGTTTCTAAGGAGGGGGGTTGGGAATAAGAATTTTGGAACCTTTTGTACATGTCAGAACCACACTGTGCTCCTACTCCTCTCAATTTCATCATGAGGTCTACAACTACCATTGTTCCCATTTCACAGGTGATAGAACTGAGGTTCAGAAGGGGAAAAGCCCTCTGAGGACACACAGCCTGTCCAATCTTGAGCCAAGATGTCAACCCAGTTTTAGGACATGCAGGATGATGCTCTTTATTCTACTGGCTCCTGGAGAAGAGAGATTTAGTGGAAATATCTCCCAAAAGCTTTTGTGTAACTTCCTGAGGCTAGAACAGGGCAAGCTGCAGGCAGAGGATGGCTGGTGTTTTTCCATAATAGGCTCCTCTGCCCAGTTAGTACATAAAACTGAGGTTGCTTGGGAACCATGGTCACTGGGGCCAGAGCTTGCCTTGCACGTTCATTTGAGAAAAAGTCCATAATAATCAAAAGCCTGAGGAGAGAAAGAGAGAGAAAATTTAAAAAGCCATCAGTTTTCTCATGACCTGTGTGGCCTCCTTTGATTTAACAAGTGTTCCTTCTAATTATCTACATTTACAATCTATGGATCTCGAAGTGTGATGCCAGGGCCAGCAGTATCAGCATCACCTGAGGACTTGTTACCAACACAGATTCTCAGACCCCACTCCAACCTACCTAACCAGAAACTCTGGGGTTGGGGCCCAGCAATCTGTTTTAACAAGCTCTCCAGGTAACTCAGGTGCCTATCTCAGTCTAAGAACTGCTGATATATAACGTGTGCAAAGCCATCTCAGATGATTAGCTCAGTGGTTCTTCCCAGAAACCTTGACTGCGTCTTTCTTGTCCTCACAATATATTTGAGGATACTGAGGATAAAAAAGGAGATGCAATTTCCTAAATGGAACTCCAGGTTGGTTGGCTTTGAGTATGGTGTGTCTCGTACCATGTTCTCGTGGGGCCCCTGTGAGACCCCCATCCCACCCTGAGATTAAAAGACAGTTTTGCCACCTCTACTCTGAGCATTCACAAGCTTCATGAGAAACCAATGGACAAATATCCAATATGGATGCCTTGTATGACCCTAATGGATGCGGGAACATATATTCAGAGCAATCCACTTGACCTCAGCTAGGAAAATAATTTGTGTCCAAATAGACTTTTGATTGCTTAGAGAGATATATGTTGCTCCCATTAAAAAAAAAAAATCTACCAACAGATGAAATAGCCAACTTTTTAAAACAATAAAGTGCTACAAAAAAATATTTAAGGAACACCACCTTTTCGATGAGCAACTACTATGTAACATTTCATGTCATTTAATTCAGTTCTCATAAGAAAGATGCACAGTTGGTCTCTTCTTCATTTTATTCAAGGAGAAAAATCAAGTTTCTGATGTAATCGTAATCACGATCACTCTCCTGCTTCAAACCCTTCAGTTAATTCCCATTGATCTCCAGCAGTGGTTCTCAACTGCGGTGGCAGATTACAACACCTGGGGAATTTAAAATCCTGCCGCTCAGCTCCTACCCCAAACCAAGTAAATCAGAATCCCTGGCAGGATGACCTGGCACTTTTTAAAGTCCTCCAGAAGGTTCCAGTGTGCAGCCCAGTTTGATAACCACTGATCTAGAAACGCCAGTCTCCTTAGAGGCTATGGCTCCTGCCTGCCTGTACAAAACACAACCTGTTTCTTTTCCCCAGAGCTCAGCATCCTGGCCTCTTTCTGCTCCCGAGCTGTATGTCAATGGCTTCGTCACCCCCAGGACTTTGCAACTGTTGTTCCTCCTGCCAGGATGCTTCTTTTAGCAGCTCTTCCCTTTGTTAACTCATTAGCGTCCTTTAGACCTTTAGCCAAAATACCTCCTCTTCTGAGAGCACGACTTTGGCCATTTCGTCTAAAGTCATGCTCCATGTCATTCTCACCATCTGGTTTATCTCTTTGGAAACATGTATTACAGCCGTAATTGTACATTTGTTGATGTGTGTGTTGTTGCTCTTACCCCACTTTAATGGGAGCACAAACCATGTGGTTCTTCACTACCATATCCCCAGTACCTGGAAGGGTGCATGGTTTAATAATAGTGCTTGAATAAATGAATGAAGGAGGATGAATGAACTCCGAGGGTTTAAGGGATTAAATCCTCAGCCCTCTAGTTGTAGTCAACATTTGAACTCCAGTGTTTCAAGTCCAGGGTCATTGATGTTTTCCGATACAATCCAACTGACTATTTCTGCTTTCACACTATTCACACGTGTTTAAACCAACAAGGTTAGAAGAGACATACTGTTCCTAATAAGGAACCTGGGACTTGATGACTTGGAGTTCACCTTCTGTCATGTGGCAAGGAGTAGGCGAGTGGACACAGCACAAAATCAGCTGTGTAAATAGCATCACCTCCAGGACAATTTAAATGAAGTCAGTAAATTATGCCTTCACACCCTTAAACCATTTATTTCACCATGCTGGAGAAAGAGAAAGGCGTGTTCACAGAACTAATTTCTCTGCCCAGTTATTTCATTAAAAACCGAATGGAAGGGGCCCCTGTGGGAGAAAATGGTACCTGATGTGATGGTGGGGGACACTTTTTTAAAAAAATGGAATAATCAAGTGGTGGGCCACCTACTCCAGTGGGTTCTCCCCGTGGTCAATAACAAAGAGGCGCAAGCTGAGATGCACTCCAGTCAATAGAGTGCCCTGGAGAAGACACAGAGCTGTCCTCTGCCAGCAGAAGCGGTAACACCAGTGTTAATAATAAGTCACCTTTGTCCTTTTGGGGGAATAGCTATTATGTGTGGGGGAGGTAGGGGGAGGTGGTGTTAATATTTTTCTCCCTATTCATTGTTTTTGACAATGGAAATGTACCTGCGGATAATATTATGTTGGCTTAACATGCACGCAAAACAATCAGGTTTTACTCTTTTGCTACCACAATAAAACAATCATCCAATATGGGTGCCAGAGAAGGCTAAGCCTGGGCAGTGAGGACTGAGGGTTGGATATCAATATTTACCTAACTGTCATTTGTTCTTAAAGACTGGTCTAGAGGCAGGGGGTACAGAGCTTTCAAAAGTTCTTTTTTTTTTTTTTTTCTTTGAGCCCTGTTTTAATTCTAAGAACAAAGCAGGAGTTCTTATTTCCATTTGAGGGAAGAGGAATCTGAAAGAAACGCCATGTAAGCAGCCTAAAGATCCTTTAGTTACTGAATGAAAGAGCTGGGATTCAAATCCAGGCAGAGCACAACTCATGATACACTATAGACTTAGGGGACCTCTATAGATGCTATTAATAATAATAATAGTAATAGTAATGTTTATTATTAACATTAGCACTTAGCAAGTGTTATTATTAGTAGTAAGTATTAATATTAGCACTTAGTAAGTATATGCCAACACAATTATAAATACATGAAGCATATAATTTTATTTAAATCTCATAATAAGTCATTTAATTCTCACCACAATTTTTCCAGGGAGGAACCATTACTTTCTCTTTACAGAAACAAATACCGAGTGTCAGAAAGTTTAATGGCTTGCCTATACTAGTCGATAAGTGGCGGAGCTGTAATTTGAGCACATGTCTTTCAATCCCTTCTTGTTTTTCCACAGTACTCCACGTGAACTAGATTAGAAGTTGCCAGGCTTCTCACAGCAACAAGAATATTGAGCCCAGAGATGTGAGACCTACTAAGTTTGGCTACTAAGTCGCCGTGTGACCTTGGGGTGAGTCCTTTCTCCTTTCCACTGGGCTGTGGGGCTGGCCTATCCCTACTGCATCTTGATTCCTGCTCTGGTGTTCAGTCCCATTACACGCAACTAGGACAAAACACACAAAGCCACCATCTGGTAAGTATTCTGATTGGATTCTTTCAGATGTGAACTCACCTGGTTTAAACGTTAACAATGAACGTAAACCCTCCCTGGACACAAGTCTCGGGAAGACAGTGGGGGAGGGACTGCTGTTGGAAGATGAGCTGGAGAAACTCCCATGTCATGTTACTATCACTCCAGGAAGAGGAGCAAGCAGCTTGTTTCCTCACCCTGTGCACTGTTCACAAGGGACTTGGGGGGAAAAAAATCCTGGAGCTGAGAACATAATTACACAAACTTGAAAATGAGGTAAAGACCAAATTAAAGCAGTAAGCCTTAGGCATAAATACAAATGATGACTATCAGCAAATCTCTTGTGGCAGCAAACAAAAAGAAAAGCAAGTGAGATCCTCTTGCTATTAAAGTAAAAGTTGAAGACAATACAATGTGGGAGGTACCCAGGGGTTTTGATTCCTCACAGGGCGTGTGATAGACTCTTCGCGCTAGCAGGAGAGGAGCCGGGGCCTGTGTGATGAATCATCTCACTGGACTCTCACAGCCCCATGAGATGGGCTCCATCGCTAGCCCCATTTACAGAGGGTGGACTGGGATGGATGCTAAAAACATTGCCAGACTACATAGCTAGGTAGCGATGCCACCAGGATTCAGAATCCAGCTGTATTCATTCTGAAATTTGCTCTTAACCACTGGGATGGAGTGGGCTGAGTTTAAGAGCCACAGTTGTCACTGGCTCTGTTCCCAACCAGGGAACATTCTTCATTCCTCTTCATTCTCCAACCCTCTTCATTCAAGTGATAAGATGTATGTTCAACTCCAGTGTCCAAATTTGTCATGCGGGCCCTCTCTGCTTAATGCTTCAGCCCCACACTAAGTACTGCCTTTGCCCAGTTTCTAAACCACCTCTGCTAAGTCATCATTCTCCCTCCACATCGTGTGACATTTGTTTCTTCCACGACACTCAGACTTCTCTATTGGGCTATTGATCCCTTATTGATTGATTGGTTGATTCATTATCTTTGAACATCTCCAGGATGCAAACTGCAATGCCAAGCTCTGACTGGGGTGCTGAGTATGGACGGGGTGCCGGGCAGTGGTGCAGAGGGGGGCATCAGAAACTCCCCGAAGGTGCGTGCAGCAGAGCGAAAGCCATGCGTGTGCACACGCAGCCTCAGCCCACAGTGCAGGGCTGTGGCTGAGCCAAGCACGGGGCTGAGAAGCAACCCTAAAGCCCACCCAGAGGAGAACAGTAGGTGCCCTGGAGGTAATCCTGGAGATGAGTGGCTGCTCAGCCTTGCCCAGGATCGTGTGCACGCGACGCCCGTGATGCTCTAATGCTGCCATGCATGAAAACCGCCAGGGACTGGTGCAGAAAACTGAGCATGGGCCTCATGACCTCTGAGGCCAGAGACTCGCAGAGGGTGGTCTGGGTGGGTCAGCAACCTAAGCTGTTAACAAGCTCTCAAAGGGATTTCGTGTCAGGTAGTCCGAGCTGCAGCAGACAGTCAATTCATACTTGCTAATAAATACATACGAGCATACATACTTGTACACTTATGCCACGGAAATAGACAATACATGTTTATTAGGGATTCTTCATAGGCAACATTTCATACCCCTGCCCATGCAGTCGTTATACAGTGTTGCTGAGAGAGAGTCCACTTTCCTGGAAACTCTGGAACAGCTATAACGAAGGACAAGCTCACTTAGCTCAAAATTATAGTAAGAGGTGTAATGAACAACAGCACAGTAAAGAGTCGCTGTCAGGGAATGTGACATGAAAATCTGTACACAGACCCTACGTTGACAAAGCCCAGTTGTCTCCTCTGTCCCACCTCCTGTGGCTTCATTTCCCTCCCTGAGTAGCCACACAAGGCCAGTGCCCATATACGGTGCTTCTGTGTTCACCTCTCTAATGCTTCACTAGAGTCCATTCTTCAATGAGTCTTAAAAGTACCATTGTTTAAAAATTTTCTTCCATTGAATTATCGTTGCCCCTCCACTCAGATGCTGACTCTGCCTTTCCAACTAATTACACAGCCTCTCTTGATTTTTGATTTCCTAAATGTCCACATATCACATAGTAGTGATTGCCTGACCTATCATCCACCAAAAACTTAACCAAAAGTACTTATCCATGCATGCGACAGGTACTTACTGAGCACCTATTAGGTGCCAGCTCTGTTCCCGGCCTCATAATGGAAAGGCCAACATAATCTCGGCCCAGAGAGACGTTGGAAAGATGGTCATTAAAAAAGATAAGCAGATAATTAACACTATAACCAGTTTTGAAAGGAAACTAACATGGCAACAGGGCATGAAAATAGGAAAAAACAGGTGGTAGATGAGTCTGAAGAACCACAGAACTGAGGGTGCAGCATCCCCCAAAGGCCTCGGGGCAGGAGAGGGCTCGGCCTTTTCATGAAATTGCAGATCGAGGTGAGAAGGTGGTGAGAAAGGAGAATTGTATGAAAGCAAACTGGAAAGGCAAGACAGGCTAGATGACCCAGCCTGTTTGGCTCTGAATCGTCCCTTCCAATTTAACATGGGATCCAGTGGGAAAACCACTGACGGATGTAAGCAAGAAACTGGCATTTGTTAAGAACACATTTTTTATCTTTTCATTAGTTGATAAAGTTTTGGGTTGTTTCAAACTTTTGTTATCATGAATAGCGCTGCTATGAACAGTCATGGACAAGTTTTTGTTTAAATACCTATTTTCAGTTCTTTAGGGTATATACCTAAATCACTGGGTCAAATGTTAATTAAATATTTAGCTTCTTAAGGAACTGCCAACCTTTCTCCAAAGTGGCTGTACCATTTTACATGCCCACATCATGTATGAAGGTTCTAATTTCTCCACACCCTCTACATGCTACAACATGGATGAACCTTGAACAAATTATGCCAAGAGAAAACAGTCAAACATAAAAGGCCATATATTGTATGGTTCAATTTATAGGAAATGTTCAGAATAGGCAAATCCATAGAGTCAGAAAGCAAAATAGTGGTTGCCAGGGGCTGGAGGAGAGGGAGAAAAGGGAAGGGACTGCTAATGGGTGCGATGTTTCCTTTTGGACTGATGAATTGGAGTTCTGATTGTAAATTCTGGAGTTAATGGTGATGATTGCACAATATTGTGAATATACTTAATGTCACTGAATTGTACTCTTCCAAATGGTGGATATTATATGTATTTTACTGCAATTTTTTTTAAAAAGGATGTCAAACAATTGCATGGAGAATTAATTAGATGGAAGATATGAGGAAGGGTACACTGAGGTGACTTCACTGGTCTGTAAGAGAGAAAATAGAGGCTCGAAGAAGGAGCGTGGCAGGGAAGTTTGCAAAGAGGAAATCCATTTAGTTGATGCCTGTTCCTTCTTAATGCAACCTCTTCTTCTGTTTCCCATCAATTTAATCCCTGTACCCACTGAATTCACCCATAGGTCTCTCCACCCACTGAGTCCTCTACGTACTAGAGGCATCCGTGTCTGATTACATTTGTTAAATAAATAAAATAAATCAGGAGCATCGGATAGCTTAAGGCTGTGTGTGCAAACCTGCTGAATGGCTCTCCTCATTACAGGCTTCCTCCCCATTTTCCTACTCCAGCCAGTTTAGGGTCCTGGGCTGCATGGAAGGAAAAAGGCCTTGAAATCAATACAGTCTTTAACGGGAAGGCACTGAAGCGTGGCCAGCCCAGAAGCAATCTGCTGACTCGGAAGCATCGGGAGGGCTTCTCAGGCCTGGCTGCAGCTTGCCTGAGCAGTGGTGGAAGCCCTAGAAAGACAAATTGCAGTCATCAATCCCAGCAAAGAAGGACTTGCTTCTTATGTCCTGTATCAGCAGGAGGAAGAAAGAGTTGCCACCTGGTAGCTCTGTTTCTGAGATGGTAATGAGGATCCTTTTGACCCTGGATGATGGTTGACTTGAGAGCAAGTTGGAAATCACCCTGTTTCCTGTTAGCAGCCTGACTTTATGTGCTGCAGGGTCAGCACGCACCAGGCCTGTTGGTGTGACTGTGGCGAAGGTGCTCTAATCCCCTCAATGTGAACTCTGCCTCTCTCGACCCTAACATGAGTAAGCAGGCTGCCATCCACTGTGCACAAAGATCAGATACAAGGAGGAATGCTCAGAACCAAGAACAATAAACAGACTTGTGCGGGCATTATTAACTATACTGTCTCCTTATATAATACTCTCTACTTATATAATACGACCCTGCATGCCAAAGATAATGGAGCCCAGTTACCTGAGCATTGTTACGTTTCATGACTGGGAAAAAAAAATCATTTTATAAGTATCCCTCAGTAGAAAGCAAAGTAGCAAGGCTAAGACGATGGTCTCTGAAATCACACAAATCCACGTTTAACCATTTCCTGGTTGAATGCCCTTGGGAAAGTTACTTAGCCTCTTCAAGCCTCAGGTTCCTCATCTGGAAAATGGACACAGTGGTATCACCCTGATAGAGTTACAGGGAAGTGCACAATATGTGCATGTTAAGAAGATCTATGATGTGGCCTGGGTGCTGGGGAAGAACTTGTACAAATAACAAAATGCCTGCATGCAGCAAATGTTCAATAACTTTTCACTGCTATTATTATTGGAATCATTGTTTTATGCAAAAACAGAGAATTCCATTGCTGTACTGATCTTACACACTGTGAGGGGAGCAAATGTCAATAATTCTGAATGACTAACTTACTTTGTGCTCAACCTTTTCTTCACCAGCACTTCTTCACCAGTTTCAATACTGATGGAGGATGGGGACATGGAGGAAGCCGCCACAGGTGGTCGGAGGGAGCGCAGAAAGGCCTCTTCAGAGGAGGGCAAGAGGAGCCGCCGATCTCTAACAAGCGGGGGCTGCCCTGTGCGTGCCAAAGAGCCTGGATAAGAACGTGCTCCAGTAGGTGGAGAGGGATGGATGGGCCAAGAGTAGCCCTGTCTCCTGACAGGCCCCGCCTCCAGCCGCATAGGCCCCACCTCCAGCCCCACAGGCCCCGCCTCACCAATAGTCTCCTCCTCCATCAGCCCTGAGCCATTGACAGGCTACAGTTCAGCCCCAGGTGTCTCTAGATTCCGCAGGCCTCCCTCCTTGTTTCCCCCACCTCCTTCACCCATCAAAGGCCCCTTCGCACCACCTCCACCCCCAGCTGCCCCTCTTCTCACCTCAGCGCCTGATGGCCAAGCCCTCCCCACAAAGAGGAAGACAGTAAAACTCTTCTGGCGGGAGCTAAAGCTAGCTGGGGGCCAGGGAGGCTCTGGGAGCCGCTTTGGGCCCCGCTCCACCCTGTGGGCCTCACTGGAGCCTGTCTCGGTGGACACAGCCCGCCTGGAACACCTGTTCGAGTCCCGTGCCAAGGACGTGCTGCCTTCCAAGGTAAATACACCCTCATCTGCAAGGTAACCCCAATGGAGAGGGGAGGGAATCAGAGCTCAAGGGTCAGAACTGCTGGGGCTGCTACTCATTTCCCTCATGGAGAAACCGAGGCAACGGAAAGAAGAGGGACTTGTCTAAGGTCTCAAGAAAGTGTCAGCAGAGCCCTAACTAGCATCTAAGTTCATCCCGAGTCCTTACACATCCCAGCTCCCCAGTTGTGGGTGACCCCACCATTTGGCCAGTGAAGGAGAAAAACAAGTATGTGAGTGACCGTGATATGGTGAGCTTGGTGCCTAGCTCTGGGTGCCCTCCCGCGTGACTCCCTTGAGGTTTTAATCCACTGCATGTCTCAACCCAACCGGAGGTGCTTTCCCAGACGACTCTTTCAAAGGACATGTCTAGTGAGATGTCCTCCTTCCATTTAAGACCCATTGTCCTTGAAAGCTCTGACTGTAGTTAGAGTGATGACTTACAGGTTTGTGTGGGATGGTAGGAGCAGGGCGAGAGGAAGGCTGCAAACCGCTTCACTGAGGTGAGTGTCTTTTAAAGAAAGAAAGTTTTACTACAAATACAACCTAAAGGCTGGAACAAGTGAAAGAATGTTTCTATCAACTTGATTCATAATGGGCCCGAATTGGAAATATCTAAATATCTATCAACAGTAGAATGATTAATGTGCTATATGATTTTATTTACGCAAAATTCAAAAGTAAGCCAAACTAGTTGAGAGGAGTGAATATGAGAATAGTGGTTACCTTGTGAGGGGAGATATGAAAAGGGTGCTGGAAGGTTCTGTTTCTTGATCCAAGAATGAAAACAGGTGTTTTCATTTTGTGAAACTTCTTTGGGGTCTAAATTTATGATTTGTGCTCTTTTCTGTATATAAGCTATTCTTCAAAAGAAGAACTATTTTTTACTTAAGTCTAAAGCACTGGCTTCCCCAAGTCTCCATGAGACATTCATTGGGCAGATTCAGAACGTGTGGCTTTAGCAGACAACTCAGCCTAACACCAGGGCAACTCAGTACTAACACCACCCTCAGCAGGTTTTGCAGTGGGCAGCAGCAAGGGGATCGCAGTAAGGGGACCACAGTGTCCCAGGTCACAGAAGCCAGGACACTGAGTGATGCTGCAGGAGCTGGATGAGTCACTGGGTGGAGCACCCCTCATTTAAAGATTTTCCCAGGAAGTATTTAGGGAAGGCGTGAACACACTGGCCTTCCTGCACAAGGGTTACTGCGCATGCAAACTAATGCCATTTTAGGCAGTTACTGGGACCCTGCTTTCAACCTCAGGCTGGTGACAACTAAGAAACATACTTTGAAATAGTTTGTGAAGACTTCATCCCAAAGTGGACACAAGAAACTGTCACATAATAAGTACACAAGGAACATTTATTTCCCTTTTGATGTTATGCCAAACTGTAATCATTGAGGAAGAATAACATAATTTCCTCAAATTTAATATAATTAAATAGAGCGTCTACATTTCTGAGCTGTGGACACATCTCTGCTTTTGCTTCTGGATGAAAATTCTTTAAGTTAAATTTTTTTTTAAGTTTTTGTAGTTTTTTCCCCCTCCCTTTTTTGAGTATCTTTGATAAGCTAATGGAATTAATTCTTATACATAGAATTACTAGGTATACATATTTGGGCATGTTTCAAGCCTGTGTCAAATGCTTCCTTGTTCTTCTTTTAAAAAATTGTAAATTTCCCTTCCATCGTTTATTTTTCACTTGTTCTTTTGTTTTATTTCATTTATTCATTTATGTTGGTCTTGTAAGGTTGCTTGTGCAAAAGTTGGAAAAGCTTTGGCCCTCGTGTCCAACTCTGGCCTAAGAGAACGCTTTGGCTTCATAGAGAGGGGTAATCCTATGCAAGGCAAACCTGATGGTTTGGAGCTTAGCCAGGCTCCTGAAATAGGACAGCTTCACTCAGAACCCTCTCAGTATTTCTAAACCAACTGAAATCAAACTTCATATTCAAATCATATCTGGCTGACTTACTTCCAATCTAACATGGCTTTGAAATTTTTCATATTAATGGGTTTGAATATAAAAAGTAATAAGAGAAATGTATAGACCTATATAATTTTAAAGTTTTATGTGTGTGAACCTAGAAATATTAGAAGCATAGCTCATACTGATTAATAATGTTCACAATCTAAGAAGATCTATGACGTGGCCTGGGTGCTCGGGAAGGACTTGTCCAATGTCACAACTTTTTTTTTTTTTTTTCCGAAGGGCACAGGAGTTTAAGGCAGGGGACATATGGCAGCAGACAAGGAAAGGAAGAAGGAGGTAACCATCTAATTTTCCTTATCTCTCTAGTAAGATGCTTCAAAAATGTACGTTTCTCTTCCCACGTGTCATGTTGCACTCTTCAAATACTCAGATTTTATTTTTTTTCCTCAAAACGTTTTTTAAAGATTTATTAAAATGACATTGCTAAAGTAGGAAGTTAAAAAGGAAAATAATGAAAAGTAAAAAGAAAATTAAAATAGGTATACAACTATAAGGTTAAAATATTTCTGTAATTAAGTGTCAAGTGGGACTCTGAGCTCCCTGGCATCCACGATGAAGACGGAAATATGGTCCCTTTCACATGACTTGAGAAATCCTCTCAATGCTGTAACGGAGTCAAAGAGAAACTTGATTTCTGAGTAAAACTTCCATTATACAAGGGGCACTGGGTAATATGAAGGGCAATATTATCTGCCAAATTTTTACTGCAAATGCAGTTGAATTCATTCTTTGAGCTTTTAGCACAACTTTCAATTAAAGTTAGAAGAGTTGGCTGCCATCCAGTTCTGCTATGCCAGTTGTGTGAGGACTCGGATGACATATTTCAGGTTTGTAATAAGAGTAGTGCAAAGACCTCTATTACATTCACGTTTCCAGGGGATGGCCATTTAGCTCAGGGTCTGTCTGGACAAAGGTTGAAAGTGTCAAGAGGCAAGGTCAGCATGACATTTAGGAAATCAGTTTTACAAGGCTGATTAAACATCAGAATCACTTGTGGACTTTTATTTATTTATTATTACTTTTTTACACACTAAATCAGAAATACCGGGGATAGCGCTCAGGATTTTTTTTTTTTTTTAATTCACTCTCTGAATGAATCTACGGCAGACAATTTGGGTCGGCATTTGGAAACAAATGGTTGAAATGGCTCCTCTTAAAGCCTTTCTGGCCTTTGTCAGAAGCCAAGTGGCAAAGGAGAGCAGATAAGGGTTCCTGAAGACCATTTACCACACAGGTCACCTCATGTGGAAGATTAAAGGGGAAGGCTTTAATGGAAGCCTGTTCATGGGACCATTATGGTTTGGGAAAGAAAGAACAAGAGTCCAGGCCATGAATCCGTCCTGGCTTGCCCACCTCTTGCATTCAGGAGACCCAGACGTTCCCTGCAAAGCACAGGGGCCCGTCACAGTTATTCTTCTCATATGGCAATGGCTGTGTGCTCTAGCAAATTTTGATAAATGCAAGGCCAAATTGAGGAGTGTGCAACTGCCACAAGCAACATTAGTCAAAGAAGGGCTGGTGGATCTCTCGGGTACTTTTATAGCGAGGGAAAAATAATCACATGTCTGGTTTCTTCAAATGATCACATTCTTTGGTTCTCTTTTTTTTTTTTCTAACCTAACCAACAGGCTGTCTGCAGTCCAATAGTTAGACTGGTATCACCGGGTAGTGTGTAAAACACTGTCCCCTGGAGGCCTATTCCTGATTTGTACTCTCTTCAGGTCCCCAAAACACTAAATAAATAAAAGCGGATGGCTTTTAATGCATGCCTTAGCCTCCTCAGCTTAGCTTTTAATGGAGTGACAGCCAAACACACACACACACACACACACACACACACACACACACACACACACAGAGGGTGCCAAAAATGTATACATATTTACACATGTATACATATATGTGTGTGTGTATGTGTGCATATATAAATATATATATACAAATATATATATATATATATTCTTGTTGACATTCAATATTATTATTTGTCAGCTTCAGGTGTACAGCACTGTGGTCAGGCATCTACACAATCTATTAAATGATCCCCCCGATAAATCCAGTAACCATCTGGTACCTTACATGATCTTCACAACATTACTGACTATATTCCCCATACTGTGTTTCACATCCCCATGACTACTTTGTAACTACCAATTTATACTTTCTAATCCCTTCAGCTTTTCCCCCATCCATCTAGCAACCATCCATCTAGCAACCAGCAGTGTTTTCTCTGTATCTCTGAGTCTAAGAAATATATATATTTTAAGTATATAGGGTGTGGTACTGCATTGACTCGTTAATTCTTTCAACTTTGGACTTGAAGGCAAACATTTATGATCAAGACCTCATACAACAATGATACATAAAATAATACAATTGAAAGTTCAACACCAAGGCAGACGGGATACATTATAATGCTGACTCCCACACTCTGGTACTTCCCAGGTCAGAACAGGTCTGCCTGGGTCAAAAGCAGGTGTCCCTTTTCTACTTCCTATTGTCATGTCATTAAGGTGACAAAATGCCAAAAGGACAGGAAGCAATGGAGAAAGAATAGTGCCAGCAGCCAACAATGGGCCTGATGCTCATAAGGTCGGATATTATTACTTTGTGACACATTCTTCTCCATGTAAAAACAGAAAGAAAAAAAAAAGAGAGAGAGATTCAAAGTCCAATGAACGACTATAACCCCATAAACATCTTAGTGCTTATAAATCCCTTTATATTTTCATCAAAGGGAATGGAATAATCGACTCTGGAAAAACAAGCATCCAAGTAAAGATGGGTATCTTCATGTTTTCCTAATGAATTCCTCAAGGAGAATTCACTCTCCCGATCTGCTATTTATAGACCCAGAGACTTTGCTTTATATGGCTCTAGCCCACATTCCCTGTAGATGCTATCTCCCCTTGTCCCAAAAGCTGGGAACCCATCTACCATAAGAAAGAAGAGACACTTGGCTGCTATAAGGAAATTAACAGCAGCGAATAAAAATTACTCTGTTAAACGTTTGTGCAATAAATTTTATCAGTTTTAAAATGGAAGTGAAGGGTTTTCTGGATGCCTTGCGATCCCAAATATACCTTGATGCCCTGGAGTTGACTTTCCCCTTATCACAGCAACAGAAAGGATTTTATTGACAGCGCTGTATGCCAATGTACCACCAAAGATTGATCCACTTAAGACCATCAGCTCAACCATCAGTGCTTACCCCAGACTTGAGTCTGAGACATCCTGAACGTCATACTCTTGGGGGTTCAAAGACATGTCTGGGAGCTATCATGTACTGGGAGCATAGCATCTGCCAGCACTGCACACTGCACTCATCGTTCATGCCTCATAACATTCCCACTTTACAGATGAGAAAATAGATTCAGAGAGAGTAAGTGAACTACCTACAGGCACGTGGCCAGTGAGTGGCAAAACCAAGGCTTGAACCTAGCTGAACCCCAACTTCATTCTGCCTCCCCATGTGCCATTGTGGGACGATAAGAGCCATGGAGGCGGTGAGCAGTCTTTTCTGTTCATCTGTTCAGCACAGGACTTGGTTCAAACAAATATCTCTGGGCTCATCAAATATCTGATGAGGGGATGATGTCAAAACAACTGAGTTTGAGAAGACTGGCACTCTCAACTCCCCCATCTCCTCACCTTTATTTATACCTGATGCCAGATTGGCATTCTTCTTTTCAGGATGTTCTCAGTGCCTTGTCCACGAAAGATCTATGGTCTGCTGGTTTGGGAGTCATGTAATATCCAGCGGCCTTGTCTACTTATATTCGGTGTGGAAAGTGCATGAGACAAGAGAAGTCCGTCTCTGAGTCCAACCCAGGCAGGGCTTGCTGTGTACTCCTAGCTGCTCTGGCCCCCTGCAGCCTTTCTTGGATTACTCTGTGGCTGTTGACTGCTTTTTCTGGGGACCTGGCTAATGACTGAAGTAAAGTGTGACTTGGAAGAGCTTCCTGTTCCATCATGGTCAGCCTTGATGATGATCAACGTGGACCTTCCTGTAGCACAGGCAGTACAGGTATAGAAGAGAAGGTGTGTATGTGTGTGTGAGAGAGAGATGGTGATGTAAAGCAAGGCAGGAAAACAAAATAATTGCAGCTATTTAATCTTGGCCAACACATCCTACCAAGGAAAGATCGGGCCAGAAATAATGGTTTTCTCTATAAAGTAAGTCCAGATGACACCCTCCCCCTGCACACCATCTTCAGGGCTAAACACTCACCTGCAGCCTGGCCCCAAAGTCAGCTCCATACCTCGCCTTCAGTGCCTCCCTTTGGCCTTTTAGATCTGGACACTGCTATATCCTCCTCTACTGGACTCTGAAATTTGGACAGACTTCCCAACTAAAAAAATCATCTTCTACCCCTAAAATGCCCAAAGGCTCCAATTAATCTCTATTGGATTTTAAACCCACCACAGCAAAAACCAAGCTGAGGCAGGTCTGTACTAATGACTTTGCAGGCGGCGCAAGGTCCAAAGGTGCCAGTGCATTCCTCCAGCACCTGTGCTCCGGCTGCCTCCATTCGCTTCTCTGTCTTATATTTCAACAGTGGCTCAGTTATGAGGTTTCTATTCACACTCAGTTCCAAAGCTATTTTTACACCTCTGTCAAATCTCTTCCTGAGCCCCCTGCTTTGAAAAGGACCCTTAGAAATCCCATCATAATGGCAGGAATGCAAGAAACTACAAGAGTGGAAAGAGATTGGGTAGCACATGGTCTACACTTGTTACCATTTGGGGATCAGAACACTGGTGAAAATTTTTTAAAAGGCAGCCACACTGCCATGTATCTAAACATGCCTGTCTTACGCATATTTTAACTGTCTATCTTAATAAGAACTTTCATGTATTTTATCTTAATAAGTACATAAGTAAATTTTTAAAATTAATTTAAGTCTTTTTTAACCATGGAACATGGAACCGTAACCTAGGAACATAAGCCAATTTGAATGCTCCATTTGTTTATTCACATGGTCAGTCCTCCTGAGCTCACAGCCCATTTATATGTGGATATGATGAGGGGAAAAGGGAGACAGACTGCAAATAAGTAACCAAGCAATGACATACAGCGTGACATGTATCCTCCTTGAAGAAGAACCAAGGGTTAGAGGAACCCAAGTGCAGGAGTCCTAACTCAAATTTGCTGCATCAAATACTACTTTCTGGAGGAAGTAGTATCTAAGTTGAAACCTGGAGGGTGCCTGAAGAGCCAGCTGTAGAGGGAATAGAGAGTTACAATCACATGCTCCAGAATGTGTAAAAGTCCAGAAACCAAAAATAGTTCAGTGAAAGAAATCTGTTATCATTTTTGCTTGGAATCCAGAGAGACCACAAGGAAGCAGTGGACTCCCCATCCCACCTCCTACAACACACACACAGGGAAAAAAAAACACAAAAAAACAAACAAACAAAAAATCTTAATCCTTTTTAATTTCCTGCTAAGAACTTCTAGGTCAATAACAAAAGACAGCAGTTCAATGTCCAAAATGCATTTTTGAGATGTCCAAGAAACAATGAAACTTTTTTTGTGGTGAATTATTCAGCCTGGTGGAATTCAGTGAGATAGTCACTGGGGTTTTATTCTTGATTTTACCACTGACCTTTGAAAGGCACTCAACATCCCAATTAGGAACTGCTCATTTGCACAACTCAGTAAATTGATAGATGACCAAAAACTACCCCATTTTCTCCAATTTGCTGTCAACTTTCTAATCGAGTGCTCCAATTGCTACACATACTGTCACTAGAAAAACAATGAAAGTCCATTTTTCACCATCAGCTTCCTTCTGCTGTTTTCATTTTTTTCAACCCCATGGCATATGCAAAATTAACTGCCCCTGAAGAAAGAAAACGGCTCTGGGTGAGTCAACAGGCTCCTGCTTCAGCAGCCCCTTGACCTCTGGGACCACGTGACCATGTACACACCCATGGTTACTGAACTTGGGGCCGGCAGGAAGGATGGTGTGTTCCACAGACTCTGTATCTGTTCCTAGTCTGGCTACTGGTCTAGAGAGTCCTAACCTGAAGTTTATTCAAGGATAATTCCGGAAATGATCCATGGAGTAGACTCCTAAGGATAGACACATTTTTGAAGGCCACAGCCTGAAGAATCAATCTGGGCCTAAAGGATCAATTCTACTGCACAGTGGAGAAGACCTGCAGGAATTCAATAAACTTCCTCCTAATTATGGGAAATAGAAAATGAACTCATGGATTTATTTGGTTTAGCATCTGGTCTATGTGCCTTTAAAAAAAAAAAACACTATGACTTATACAAAAATATGAATGTTATACCTGCTGGAAGCTTCCTCTTCCCGAGGCCTCTTTGTAAGCAGAAAAATTTGAAGATGTATAGTAATAACAACATTAAAATCATTCTGCTGTTTTATATAAATCTTAGAGCTGTTACATCTTACTCAATTCCAATTGCATTGTGCAAATTAGCCTGATAATGCAAAGCATACGTTTTCATTAGGGCAGTTGTCCTCTCTGCTGATAGCTGACATTCTAACTTTTGATAAACATCAAGATTCTCTAAATTGCTGATTCTGTAACTCAGACCTCACCACTAAATAGCAATGAAATTTGACTTCGGAATCTCACTGATTAAAAAAAAAAAAAATTTCCTCCTCAAAGATGGTCTAAAAATATAGGTATGTCGTTGAAGACCACTCAAAATGGCTACTTCTTATTTATACACTGTCTTCCCTCATTTGTAAAATGTGCATAATTAGGCATTTTAGAGGGTCACTCATTTGTTTCTTCATTCTTTTGAAAGATATTTACTGATTGACTGTTATTTACCTGGTCCTTTGCTCAATGTAATGAGGTTGAAATAACATAAATATCCAGTGGCTGGTACATAGTATAAAGTCAGGCAGTGGTAGAGCTTTCTCTCGTTCTACAAGAGTTTAGGTAATATGGGTAAAAATAAGAGGTTTTTATTATAGTCAACACTTTGGACAAGGGATTGTCATCTCTCATGGGAAAGACTTAGATTTTGAGAGTTAGAAATGCTCTTTGATACTATCAAGCTAGCCCCCTAATCTATGCTGGGGTTCCCCCCACTGCGCTGCCATCAGGAAAAAAAAAAAAAGTCAGAACCTATGAGGCAGCTCTTTCTGTAAGTAGACAGCTTGAGCAATTAGATCTTAAAATATGCCGCAAGTAATGGTCTACCCATTCTCAGGTTTCTCTCAGGAGTGGGAAAAGCAAGCCACCTCAATTTTCTATATTTGAAGACAGTTCTGTTACTCCCAAACCTTCCCTCAAAGCTAATCACCCACTTTTCTTTAGCTGTTTGAAGTTGTTGATGTAAATTTTAGCTTCTTCTCCCTATTGTCCACTTATCATTGAATGTCAGTCAGTCATTGAGCCTCTTAAAGTAAAATATTCATATAGATTTGACTCAAAGAGAATGAGAAATAATATCAACAGAATTTCTTACAGGCAGAGTGCTCAGGAACCACTGCGTATTCAGCTGCGTGCGTCCTTAAAAGCAGCCCTCCAAGGTCCCTGTTTTACAGTGGCGAGAACTCTGATTCCGAAAGGTACTGATGGCCTATGGGTCACACAGACACTAAATGGCAAAGTCAACACTGAAACCCTGGGGGCTCATTCCCCAAGAGTCATTTGGTTCTTCCCCTGCTCCACAAATCCCTTATAGCTGGAGTGTTTACAAGTCACCCCCCTCTGCACTATTTACAGAAAGTGTTTCTCTTGCTAACACTGGACCTAAAGAGAGAAGAATACAGAGGAAAGATTTGTCTGGAGCAGCTATATTACCCCTGAATGAAACTGTAAAGCGTAAGACAAGAAACCAGACAAGAGGGAATTATGTAGAATCAAGAGGGCTTCAGATGATATATGAAGGCATTAATAGAAAAGTGGCTATTCACAGGGTTATGATGGATTATGTATTTAAAATCAACACAGTTGCCTTTCTTTACCTTGGCTCTGAGAGGGGCTGAACTTTAGCACCATAATGGCCCACTGTTGTCTACACGGCAGGTGGCTAGTACATAAATCCCAGAGAGTGGCAGACTGAGGGGCCAATGTATGGATTCGATCTGTGAACACTGCATGCCCTGCATTCTTGCAAGAGAAACAAACCAGCAGGGTCTGTGTTCCCAGGTCTCAGCCTCAGCTTTGTGGGAGAATCAGTGAGGACCTACCTCCCTTTTTGCTTAAAAATGGAGGTGACTAAGTGCAATTAAAAGTTAATTGTTGCAATTCCTCATGTGGAGCATCTTTCCAGAGTAAGGAGGGAGCATTTTCATGAACTCTGAGGTTACAAAAGGGTCCTCTGGGTTATCAAGTCCAATCCCTAATGGCATGTTACAATAACTCAAAGGTACCGTCATGCCTAGAAGATTATATCCGGTATACAAATTCGTTATTCCCCAAAGTGGCCCACTGTTTCATACATCACTACACATTTCTTCAATGTGGCAACTCTGTAGAACACCAAATACTTTTGTAATAGAGGTCTCCTATCATATTTATATTCACAGAGGGATAGAAAATCAGAAAGACACCTAAAATTAAAAAAAAAAAAAGAATCTTCATTGAAAATTGTCCATGTGCCAATGGAGGATTTAGGGAGAAAAAGAGAACTCTTAGAGTTGTAATTGGCTTTGCACATCACCTGGTCTACCATCCTAACATACAGATGAGAAAACTAAAGGTCAGGTAGGGCTGTTGCCCACCATTGGAGAGAAAACCATTCCGAGCCATTTCTATGATATTCTACTAAACCAACAATAGTCTCTGACTTCAGAATCTCTGACTCTGAAGTTGTCACGACTACTTCAGTGCCCTCATTATCAGACACATATTTAAGCAGTGGTTAAAAATTAGTGTAAGTTTCTCTCTGATTCTACACACACACTGACCTCTAATAGAAAGACCATACATTTGTTCGATTATTTTCAGGAACTTTAAATATGCCATTTCTTTTTATCCTCCTGAAACAAAAATGATAACTAAAAACCACATTATGCAGGGGTTAACCCAATTGTATAGATGATAGAGATGAGATTTTGTTTGAAATTACAATTTCTTCTGCTAATACCAGCAACAATAAGATAGTTAACACTATTAGTATGTTCTGGGCATTATGCTTAGACTGTTTCTCAAGTATATTTACAATTTTTAACAATCATATTTATTAAATACTATTTGATATCCATTTGACAGAAGAAGAAACTGAGGTTTCAAGAGGTTAAGTAATTTTATTAATTCCGCAGATTTTGAAAGTGATGGAGCTGGGATTTCAACACAGGTAGTTAGACACCAAAACCTACAGTTGTACGTATGGTCCCATTCTTTAGGAAGGCAACTGTGGAGAATGTTACATATAGCAATGGGACATTACTCAGACTTTGACAAAGGGAATACAAGCATCTGTCTTAAACACTTGGAAGAACTAGGTAAAGTGAAAAATCAGTAAATTATTTAAAAAGTGAGACAAGTGAAACGTTTGATTGTATGTGGCTCGTGACCACAGTTATGCAAAAACATATGTCTTTTTGGACAATCACTGGAAAGATAAAAATCACTGGTTTTTGATTAGTATTTTTGTCAATATCATTTTTTTTTAAAAATCAATGCTAATAAAATGGACTTTTTCATGTTTTCCTTTGGTCATATCCTCTGTGGAATCTATGCATTGGATGAGAATAATGATAAATTACCCACCAAATTCCTTGTGCCTGTCCCAGCATCTCCTTCAGCAACAGGGTACCCCAGTCGGCTTTGTTGCTTTGTATTTCACTCAGAAGATATTTTGGGGTAGCCACTATATGCCAGGTGTCTGAGCAGAGACTTGCTCTGCTCTTAAGATAAGCTAGTGATGTGAAAACGCCCCCATAAGAGACCAGAGTAGATGTAGCGAGAGACCCACAGGGCACTACGGGACTGGATGAGTGGATACGTTATCTGCATTGGGGCTTCCCAAAGGAGGGTTCACCTGAGTGAACCTATAAGGATAATTAAGAGTGCTGAAAGAGGAAGAAAACTGAGTGTAGGAGCAACTGTTTGTACAAAGGCATGGAGCTGCAAAACCAATCCAGCCATATGGACGTGGTGTGGTGTGAATTGCAGGTAGGAGTGGCTAGAAATGAATGTAGATCCTCCTGGGGCCACTTCTTGGAGGACTTTGTAAGCCAGGTCAGGGAGCTGAAGGATCCCTGGATACATGTTAACTAGATAACTGCCAGGACAGAGCCTAGACCTTCCTGTTCACAGAATTAGAAGGGTCCCAACTGCTCATGCTCCTTCTCACGGATGTGAAGGAATTGAAAATAAAGAGCCACGGTGGCATTAGGCTGGCTGGCTGGAGGCACAGGACTCTAGTTTGGAGCCCCTCCTCTGGCCACGTCCTCCCACCTCCCAGATAGATCATCCAATACACAGTGTCCAACGCCCTTGGGACACATTACAGCACACACAAGCCCTACTTTCAGGAAGGCTTTTCTCCGTTCTGTGGTTTCCGTTTTGTTTTTAAGGAGAAAATAAGGAGCAAGGACCATTCACAAATGATCAATTGAATGGCATCCCATTGTCCAGCTATGTTCTGCTTTTATGTTTTAATAAGCTTAACAGTGAACACAACTCAATGTTATTAAAAAAGAAACAGCATACAGCGGTTTCTTCCCAGTTTTGCTTTAACTGTGCTTCCCTCTGTTATTTCAAAAGTATTACAAGCTAATTGTTTTATTTTTCAATTAAGGCCTGCATGTGTAAGAGTTTGTGTCCATATGGGTCCCCAGCACCACTGTGTTTTTGCAGTGCCCTGGCTCTCCCTTGGGTGGCTGGCTCCCATTTGGTAGAAAATGATGGTTAATTCAAACCCAGTGCTGGTGAGCAGTTGGCAGAGTTTGAGCTAAAACGCCCAAGGTTTGCACTGCCTGGGTTTTCGTCAGCAGTGGATTATGAATAATTGAAAGCAAGAGAAAGCAAAGATGCTGTTTCGGGAGCCTGGTTGAACTGAAGGAGATAAAATGGCTTTGATTTAAGGGGAGAGGAGACGACACCATAATGAACTCCAGGATTTCATAGGCGAATTTTGCCATTTTATCAAGGGAACAGGCAAAACCGATGTAACTCAAAGTGCTGATTACCTCGCTCTCCCGATTATGCAAGGTAGTAACTTCTGGGAGCAGGGAGACAAATTGGAGCAAGTTTTCGGAGAAATGATTGGGCTGTTCTCATTTAGAACCATCTCCCTTTCCCCAATCCTACCCCAGCAACAATGCAAATGGAAATTGCCTGCAGTTCTCTCTAATCAATCTGCCTCTGGAGGTAGTAAATTCTCCCTGGCCTTCTCTGAATTGAGCTCTGCTCCCGCTGGAGCATGATAGATCCTCTGCCTTTGGCCGCCTCCATTTGTGACACTTCTGGGAATTAGAATTTGCAAATTTGCTACTAGGAGAATGTGGGGTGCCCAAACACAAGTCCTCCAATCTTAAGTTGAATTGTTTCTCAGTAAACAAGCAGCTTATTATGAGTCATAATATTTCATTCAATTGCAGCTCATCAGAAATTATTCAGTAAAGGTCTGCTCTTTACAAATGAACCGCAGGAAGTCTCTGGCATATGAAGACAGACAAAGACGTCATAGTTTGTGAAGTCCAGAGCACTTCTCCCAAGTTTACATTATTATACTTTATCATATTTCCCTGTTTGATGTCACTCTTACCTGTGTCCCACACTAAGCCCAGGTCTGACTTATTCATCTCCCTCTATCCCTGGCCATGTTAAGGACTGGCATGTGATAGCTTCTCAATCAGTATGTCATTCATTCATTCATTCATTCATTCAACAAGTCAACCGAGGGCCTACTGCTTGTATAAGCCAGGGACCATGCTAAGCCCTTGGACTCTGACAACTAACAAACAGGCATGGCTTTGGGACTCACAGAGCTTATAGCACAATTGAGAAGACTTGAACAAGCAGAGAGTTGAGAGTACAAGAAAGGTATGCACAGGTGCAGTGAGCGTGGCTATAGAGAAGGGGGAACGACATTCAATTTGGGGCCAGGAAAAGCATTTCTGAAAGGGGACATTCCAGTTGATGCTGGAGGAGTGAGAAGGAACCAGGCACACACACAGCGAGAGGACAGCACTCCTGGCGCCAAGGAGCCCCTGCTGTGTCAGAACTGGGCATGTTTGGGAAACGTAGTATGTGAGTCCGTGAGGGCTGCTGTGACAGAGTACCACAGACCAGGTGACTTAAACAACCGAAGTTTATGTTCTCACAATTCTGGAGGCTAGAAGTCTGAGATCAAGGTGTGAGCAGAGTTAGACTTCTTCTGATGCCTCTTTCCTTGGCGTGCAGACGGCTGTCTTCTCGCTGTATCTTCACATGGTCTTTCCTCTGTACCCATCTGTGTCCAAATTTCCTCTTCTTAGAAGGACACCAGTCATATTGGGTTAGGGCCCAATGAAACAAATGACCTCATTTTAGATTAATCACCTCTTTAAAGGCCCTGTCTCCAAATACAGTTACATTCTGAGTTGTGAGGGTGAGGAATTCAACAGATGAATTTGGGAAACACAATTCAGGCCATAAAACTTGGTGAACAACCCAATGGATTGGATCCTTCAGTCTCTTTGTAAACGATCTATTGAAGGGTAATAAACCAAAGAGTCACAGGGCCAATTTGCTTACAAAGCCACTGCTTTGAAAGAAGTATGGCAAAGAGAGTATGATGTGGCAAAAAGAGATGGCAGGAGAAGATGGTGGAAATTAGGTTAGAGAGAAGGAGAGAGTGTGAAGCTGGAACTGGGAAACAGAAAGCCATTTTGGTACTGAATGAAGGGGTGAATGGATGAATGCATAAGTTACGAAATCCACTGAATGAATGAATCCAGCTCCATACTCATTGTGAAAACCCTGGCTTTGCCCTAAAGTCAACAGAAGGAGGCCTCTCATGTTTCTATAGTTGTTCCCTGTAGGAGAGAGACTTCCCTGTAGAAAGTGTGGGTGCATTGTGTGGGAGACCCTCTTATTCTGCGTCTAAGGGGTAAACACTCCATTCTTCCTTCTCACCTGTCACACAGTAGGCATCCAACATGCATTGTTTCACTGACAAAAATAGAAGAAAAAGACCTACATTCACCTCGTTGAATCTTACTGGGGACACCGGTATTGGTATTTCTAATTCACCAGCATTTCTACTTCTTAGGCAAACCTGTGTCTTTGAGCATGTCTTTGCAATGTAATTGCAAAGTAGCTTTTTTAAATGAAAGGGGTTTTATTCAGTTTGGTTTGTGACATTAGCCAAGCACAATATTCCACAGTATACATAATGTGGGTTTTCTTCATTCACGTCACATACACACACATAGAACAAGGGAGCCATTCCTTGCAAGAGAGGTCCAAATGATTGATTAATTAGTGTAATCAGGGATTCACAAAACGGTTCAATTGCAGCTCTGGATGGGGCCTTACCAACATCTAAGATCACCAACTACTCCCACCCCATCCAGACAAGAACCTCCGTCAGAAAACTCATGAGAGATACCCCTGCCTCTTCTTGTACGTTCCTTGGAACAAAGGTTTCCACCACTTTACAACACTCTCCTCTTCCACTGCCTATCCATTCTGTTACTTTTGATATAACAAAAAAAGATTAGCTTGGTCTCCCCACATCCACACGGCTCTACCTGCCTTTCCTGTGGCAGCCATTCACGGATTTGTGGCTAGCTCTATTTCCTTTAGTAGATGCACATGGAAAATAATTTCAGAACCTTCACCAACCTGGACGTTTATTTTCATAAAGGCCCAAGTTGGTCATTGTCACTTCTAAAATGATTTGGGGTGTGTGTGTGCAGGGGACAGGTTTTCAATGGCTCTACAACACCCAAAATTTCAAGTTCAAACTTCACATTCTTATCCTGACCTTCAGGATCTATCCATCGTCCAATTCCCTGTCCAGCCCTATCTCCCATCCCCATCTCCATACTGCACTTTATAAATTCCCTGTTAATCCTCAATCTCATCATATTCTTCCTCTTTATCTGACTTGCTCTGCCAATAATGATCTTCCCCACTTCTTTGCTGGGGCAACACCTACTTGTCTGCTAAGCTTTAGAGTCCTATCCCTTATGGGACCGATCCCTACTGCCCAAGTCAGGCTACCACACAACCCTTCTCTCATGAGGCCTTTTCCAAGTCTTGAAGGACAAACATATCACAGTGGAGTATACATGTCTGGTGACACATGTATCTCTTGCATTAAACCATGGACCCCAGTTCATCTGCATCCTTGGGGGACCATACCTAGAATGGAGGAGACACTCAGTGCATGTTTGTTGAGCTAAACATTTATCCCCAGAGAACGGGGCCCTGAAGATTCGGGCTGCCCTGGTCTATGTGGGGAGGCCGTATCATCTACCATTTCCTGAGTGGCATCAGGCATGGGGAAGACTCAGTCCCGTTCCCCACAGAGTCAGCCTAAAACCCCAGTTGCCAGGGCTCATAAAAAGCCCTACATCTAAGCAGTTAGGATTTCTACTGCAGCTGGAACACCAGATCAAAGACACCCTAAAAAGACCCCATCTCAAGAGACTTGGGGATTTGTCATGGACCAAACACAGCTCACTAGCAACTCCTTCTTACCTCAGCCCAACACTGAACAGAAATTGATTTGCTAACTGTCCTACTCAAGTATTAAGGAAGAAAAAAGCACCCGCATTCTATTAGTAATTTTAAAAAGTCATTTTATACATACTTTTATGATCAAACAATGCAATATAAAACAAATATTTAAAACTTATCTAAAAAGATAGCTACCCTGATAAGCATAATTTAGAAATCTTTAATGAATTCACCTCAATTAGCCTTTAATTAAATGGCTCATTAAAAGCTGATTTGAATACTGCTCATGGAGAAATCCTTGTTCAACTGTTGTGACAGAACAAGAAGTTAATGAAGTTAAAATTAAGCACCATTTTGGGGAACTGTCTGAAAGTCATAAAGCTACAAGAGGAAATAAAATCTCTGAACTTTGCCTGACACTTGAGACTTTTCAGCAGAACCAGAGGCTCAAATAAACAGCAGACTCGAGGTCCCAGCCCGAGAGCATGTCTCTCTACCCTTTGTTCTTAACTTGGGACTTAGGATGTTGATAATGTTTGATGAATGAACAAGTAAATGAACAAATGAATGAATGAGCTAATGAATGAAAGAACAGATGACACATATTCACAAATTCTAAGTTCAAGCAATAAGTAAAATCATATAAAAGAAACTTGCATTTATGGTGCACCTACCATGTGTCAAATGTTTTAAAGGAATTTTTAAAATTTTATTTCTCCTAATAGCTCTTCATGCTGGGGGCTAAATTTTTATTTCTATTTGACAGGTGAAGAAACAGGAGAACAAAGTGGTTAACTAGCACAGGTAGTAAATACCTGAGCTGAAATTTTAGCTCAGATGGAAGAGAAGAGAACCCCAAACATTTCAATTTTTTTTTCGAGGTCCTTTATAGACTTGCCTGAAAAAATATATGTGGTCGCAGCCTTCACCTTCTTCTGCTCGCCCCCTGCCAACTCCTTCCAAAGGACATGTCCCAAAGTCACTGGCTTTTGTTGCCACAGCTCCATCATTCCTGGGATGTATGGTTATTCTAGTAAATGCTACTCAGGTCCCTCCCTCTGGGAAACTGGAGCTGGAGTTTAGCAAGGTGACATCGAGGGCAGAAGCAGGTTCCTAAGGGCTACTGGGCTCCCTGCACTGCCAGGGGACATTGCACCCTCATGGAAGGAAGGAAAGAGAGACAAGGTTATCCTTTTCCTCATCTTGATCATTGGAGGATGATGAATCTGGTGGATTTTAAGGCAGGAAAGTACCCAGGGACCCAGTCTGACCCCAAATTCCCAGCACATCTGGTTAGATGTTGTCAGATGTCCATTTAGACATGCAGCACATTGGCTTCCAGGTGTGCCGCTGGACTGAGCTCCTCGGACGGTCAGAGGCATCCATGTCTTGGGTCCACAGCTTCCGGAAGAGCTGGAGGGAACACAAGAAGGAGCGACCTGTGCCCTCTGCACAGCAGGAAGCAAGAGTCTACCTGACTGGGGCTGGACCCCTGTCCAGGGTGCAATGGGAACCACTGCAGGGAACTCAGTGCCCAACCCACAGCAGCTGCTACTGCCTGCCCCAGGCCACTTCTGGCCCATATGCAGGCTCGAGTAGAAGTGGAGCAGCTAAAGGTCCCAGGAGTAGGGTCTGGAGGCCCAGGGTTTTTTAACATCTCTATAAGGGCACTAGTGAGAAGATGAGGAGGCTGCCATGGGAGGAAAGGTGGGGCTGACAACCAGGGATCCAGTCCCCCTCCCCAGTATGGCAGAACAGCTATGTTTTTCCTTTTTATATATCAGGATGCTGCAAGAAAAGTTCTTAGGAGAAGACTTTTCCTGGCTCAAGAATAAAGTAACATTTGGAAGATGCTGATATGGTCCAACTCCCTATCCGTACCAACCCCATGGAGTGCTTTCACAATTTCTGTTTGAATACAATGCGGTGCTGGGCTAGAAGCCTCCCTGACCTCCAAGAGCAGCCTTTTCCCTTCTCTGACAGGTATGACCTTGAGAACAATCTTCCTTGCATCACGCCAAGAGATCATTCTGTAGCTTAGAGCTTTTCACTCCATTTATATATCTGTGGTCTCATGGAGAAATCCATCGTCAATGTGGACATTAAGTGGCATTTACTGAGCACGAGCCATGGAGCCAGGCAATCTCTTCTACTCCTCGTCCCCTCCCCCACACACAGAGCAGCAGGTAGGGATTAGCAGTATTTCCATGTTGCAGACGTCAGTGAGGCTGAATGTATTAGGACAACTAGGTGGCATTGGCGGTGTGCAGCAAAAGTGAGGTTCACACCGGTGCTCTGACTCAGAATCCAATAGTGGCTCATATACAGACTGAACAGCATGGGAAGAAGACAGACGTCCTCTCTGATCCACAAGATCCTCTGAAAGGGCAGGCTGGGACCTGAGAGCCTCTGTGCCCTGTGGCCTCTGGACGCCAGCATTCATCCATCCAGCCATCCACCCTCTTCTCGCCCCACTGCCCACCCAGGACCTGTCACACTGCGAGCATGCAATAGCTGTGTGCTGCCGAAACAAAGGAATGCAGAGTGCAGAAAATCCCTTGAGGAACCTTCGGTCTCTTTCATGCAAGTTATTTTCTGGACTTCAGTTTGTTAATCTATGAAATCTACGTAATCTACTGCCCATAAGTAAGTTTTAAAATATGTAAAACACTGTGGACGGGAAATGCAGTATAGCTGTCCCCTGCCCATTCCTTCAGCCTCGCTTCCTCCCAAGCCCTTGCTGCCTTGCTGGGTTTCCGCTTCCCCAGCAGTTGGCCTCACCCTTGAATGGGCCATAGTCCTTGCCTCGTTGGCACGGGCTCCTCCCCCTGGCTAGGGACTTTTCTCTTTTCTTCCTCTTTTACTTGCTATTTCCTATTCATCCACCCTTTCTTCAAGGAGGCTTTCTCTTTCCAGTATAGAGGAAGTGTCCCTATGTGTCATCCCATGGGACTCCGTACTATTTCCTCCCTTGTAAAACCGTAGTTCTATATATGTATTGAACATCGTCAACCTCACGAGGGAAATCTCTGAGAAGGAGAGATGGGGTCTCTGGCTAGATGGGATCACTAGCACCTGGTATCTAGTAGATGTTGAATAAATATGTACTAAATGAATGAATAAAAATGAATGCATGGTTGTTTTAAAATGCTCATGAACAATTCCAAGATGTAGAACAAATATTTAAATGTTCACATCCTGTGTTAACATCTCACTCTTCTGCCCTATCCAGACAGCCCCAGGAGGTTCACTGCATTCCTTTCTTTACCTGCCAAGAGGCCTCTCTCTACAGGCCTGGCTGTGCCATGTCAGCATTTCTGGGATGGATAAGGGATTCTAGGATCGTTGAGTTAGAACCACAACATCATTAAACTGAGGGTAATTTTTTCTGAGCAGGTTTGAAATTTCTTCAAAGGTCCACCTGTGTGCATGAGAAAACTCAGGCTGGGTTTGCATCTCCTTCCAAGTGTAATTAGCACATTCAGATTCTCATGGGGCTCTTAGTGCAGGAATATAATGTGGGCAACAATCAGGCATTTCCTTGAAGAGGCCCCTGGATTTCTTCATGTATCCATCAATCATCCATTTGCTAGTGAGTCCTTATTTTCTTGTTCATTGCCTCCTTCGGTTTTTTTTACCCATCCATCCATCCATCCATCCATCCATCCATCCATCCATCCATCCATCCATTCAGTTGCTTTTCTAAGCATCTGATCTTTGCCTGAGACATCTATTTTGCCCCCCAGTGGGACAATTCTCAGGCATATTCCACACTGTCTCAGATGCCCCAGAGGACTGAGATGCAGGTGTCCATCGCATTAACCTGCTCCTCACCAGAGTCCTGCCTGTGTGCTTTGCACCTTTCCAGCAGGCTGGGCAAGAGCCTCTCCGGTTGCATCAGAGGTTGTACTGAGGAGGTTTTGCCCTGACTGTTCACAGACCTTTGTTCAAAACTGAGCTCCAAGTACCACTGAAATTCAAGGGAGCCTGAGAAACTTGGTCCTCAGACAGAAAGGGTAACAGGATGTTGGGAAGACCTAGAGTTCTCTCTCATACTTTCTCAGGGCATATTTTGAAAGGGTGGGGCCATGAGAAGATAACCAAAGATGGCATTCTCTATCAGGTTAATGAAAAGCAATCTGCCCTTATCTTTCTTGATGAGCTCATCTTCTCTGCTTTGCAACTGACAGTAAGGAACTGGATCTGTGGGACCCAATAACAGGGAATGTGACTGACAAATGTGTTGATGTTAGGACTGACTGGAGAATATGTGTTCAAATCACCTTTTTCATTTTAGGAAAGATAAGGTCCAAAAATTGGTGATGTGTAAGGAATGGACTTCCTCCTGGGCAAAGAAGTGACTTTAGTTCTTGGGAAAATTTCAAAGACTGTGTGTGTGTGTGTGTGTGTGTGTGTGTGTGTGTGTGTGTGTGTGTGTGTGTGTTCGTGTCCAAAATACCTTGGAACAGATGATGTCAAGATACACCAAGTGAGAATGTATCCCCAGTATGTGTCCTAGAAAGCTCTAGATTAGTCACTGGAACTAAAATTATTTTCTCCTTATTATGAACAGAGTTGAGTCTCCAAGGTCAGCGGCCATATTAGATTATTATAATCATCTCCATTTTAAAAATGAGTAAACCAAGACTGAAAGGTATTAAGAATTTCCCCCCAAGGTTATATAGAGGTAGGATTGAAACCCCCAAAATCTAATGTGAGAGCCCATGGTATGCTTTCCCAAGCCTCTTGGAGGTATTTACCTACTGCAGGAAAAATACTGCTTTCTAAAATGCATGTAACTCATGAGGAAACATTGTGTACTACTGCCTAGAAAGTAAAAAAAATGAAGTGGAATAAACAAAAATCTATAATCCCTCTACTCAATACAACCAAGGTTAAAATTTTAGAAAAGTGAAGACAAATAATGTTTATTAGCCGCCGCACACCCCATGTCCCACCTTCAGAAATTGTCCTTACTAAGTTATTAACTCTGTCTAGTCCTTCTTTATGCTTTTGAATCATCCTTAATATCTTCTCCTCCAACCTTGGACTTGGAGAAGCCAAATAAACCACAGTGCCAGTGCAGACTGTGGTTTTCCTGAGAAGTGGTTTTCCACTGCCAAATAGCAATTCTGACAACTCTAAACTCAGGACTGCAGAAAAGGTGGTGTGGTCGGTGACAGTGTCCTGGTGACGCTGCAGTTCTCTGGAAGGGACCCAAGTCATGGCAACTGGATACTCTGCGTGTACTGGTTTTAACATGTGTGCATTGCCTCCAAGTATTATGATATCTCTCCTTTCCATATGACTATGGAATGGATGATAGAAAGAATGAAAGAGAATTTAAGTAGAGTTCAATAAGCATATCCATTCGTTCCTCCAACATGAATTGGTGTGTTCTTTGCACAAAGCGCCGTAGCAAATAGGAAGGATTCAACACAGATAAAGTTGTATAGTATGGTGTAATTTCTATTTAGAGTCTGGGAAAAGAGAGAGAGGGAGCTCAGGCCTTGCGCACCAGTGTTATCTTTGTTCCGTTTAAGTGTGGGAGGTGGAGGGGACCCCTCAATATTACCACGTTGCTGAGGAGGAAACTGAGGCCGCGAAGCATTCTGTGAGTTACCGTGGGGGAAGCTCAGGTAGAAGTTAGTCAATTAAAAACTCAGACCTATTTTTGTGATATGTAAACAAGGGCATTGTAAGCAATTACAAATGGTCATCTAGACACACTTTTACCTAAACTACCATAAGGCTCGTCCTGCCCAATATTGCTTTTCTAACCACTTGCTGGGAGGATCATGATGACAGTCGCCTGTCAGGATGTTCTTTTAAGTCTCCAAAAAGCCCTGTTTTCTCTGCCTCTGAAATTACGCGTTAAAGTACCTACCACAGTGCTTATCACCTGACAAGGGCTCAGCATATATCATAAGTGCTTGCACTTGTCACGTTTGAAGTGATAATCACATGATTACCAAATTATCTATTTTTCAAAGATGCACAGACTCCCCCGCCCAAAATAAAAAAATCAAGACTATGCTTATTTTCGTTCCTGACATATTTCCATAAATTATTGAAGAAGAAGTACCAATTTACTAGCAAAATAAAATTTAAACTTGGCACAAAGTTGCTATGACCTCAACATGTTTTGAAAGGGACCTTTGTCCATTGTCTCACTCTTAACGATGATTGCCCTTAAGTCTTTGCTTGGGCTAATGTTGTTTAACCAGGAATTGATTTGAATTGGGCAGCAGTCGGCAACGTGGCACACAAGAGAAACATTAAAAGGAGCTTTTCTTCTTGGCCATATCGCATGTGTATAAATTACCTACAGTAGGGAAAGTTTTATTATTAATCATTTGTGCCAATAAATGTCTCATTAAATCTAACTTTCACTTATGGAGTATTCAATTGTCATTATATAAATATTATTTAATTACATAATGGCTCACCTATTAAAAAATCTGTGTTTAACAGATATTCAAACCATATTCATAAAATGCTCTATCCTAGGGACTATTTGAGAATTCCATAATCTTTTGATTAAAGCCCATGGTGCTTTACTGATTATATTTGAGTAAGCCATGTTGTCTTTATAATAAGGTATGTTGATATTAAAAAATGATTAACCATTTTTAAGGGAAGAGCTACTTCGTATTCACCCACCTTTCATCTCCATATTATGAATTATATATATGATTCTTTCACTTCTATATCCTTAATACTTTTTTCCTCTCAGTAGGCAATTATACAGTGACCCATCCATATAGCTCATGAGATTTCTCAATTTTTTATGAATGTCTGTAAATATGGAGGAAATGAGTACAAAATTTATAACCAGTTGGACCTTATTAATTTTTTTTTTGGTTGGTGGATCACACTGCACTGTTTGAATTTAAGAGGAAAATATTTTAGAGTAGTATGAGGAGTGATGGATGTTTAAATCTAGAAAATTCCTTTAGCCTAGTATGCAACCAAGTTCAACATAAGTGGAGGGTTTGGGAGGGCCTACTTGAATGCTACATTGACTTATTTTCTGAGCAATGGCAGAAGACTCAGTCCAGGGCATGATGAGTGGGTATTGGCTGCCAGATGCTAAGAAGAGGGTGAATGGTGATGGGATTGGGTAAGGTCAAGTTCATGGACCTAACCTATAGAGAATGTTGGTGTCCAAGGAAACATGGTAGACTCAACTTTGGTCCCAGCCCAATGCTAATATCCAAACACAACATCAGGATTCTTCATGGAACAGAGCTACACTTGAGAAATGGTTAGTGCCAGAGTGGCTTGACGCCTGCCCCAGAGAGGAGGCAGGAGGGAGAGCGTGCAGTTGTCCCAGAAAGGATGGCAGGAAATGACCCATAATAAAGCATAAGCTCTATGAGGACAATACCCACACCTTTTAAATTCATGGTTATATCCATAGCACCAAGCACAGAGCCCAGCACACTAGTTTTCTAGAAATATTTACCAAATTATGGATGGAGGGAGGGTGCAGCCAGTGTCAGGGCACAGAGAGAGTATCAGATTTGTACACTTAGGTTTAATACATGGTTGGAGACGTGAGGCAGACCCCTAGGGAAAAAGCCAGCTATGTAGACTAGTCGTAGAGTAAAAGGACAACATCCTAAAAAGTGGAAGGTGTGTAATGCTCAGAGCTCACTCAAGGAGCAGTGGGTACCCATCGTAGGTGGGATGTATGCCTATCATTCTCATTTATTCATTCAACAAACATGTACTGGGCACTGGCTGTGGTCCAAACACCCTGTGAAGTGTTGACACACAGAGATAAAATGTCACTATGCCTGGCTTAGAAGAACTAATAGCTGGGAGAAAGGCATTCAAACGCCATTACACGGTGGGCCAGCACAGGTTTTAAGGGTGGTGCGTGCAGAGTCTGAGCACAACTGCCTCCAGGAAGGCGGTCTGGAGGTCAGGTGTTTGAGAAAGAGAAGCCAAGCTCTCAGCAGCAGGCTTGGACATTCTACAAACTCCAAATTACACTTAAGGTATGGGTTATATCATATCAGTAAGCACTTTGATTGGGTAAGACACTATGCACAGGACTTTAACAATATTAGTTCATTTAATCCACACAGTAATACTGAAGAAGAGACACTCACATTTCCATTGTACAGATGAGAAAGCAAGAATTCAGAGGTTAAGCCATTTGCCTAAGATCCCACAGATAGTATTTGGGGATTCCTGAATTGGAACTCAGAAAATTTCACTCCAGAATCCATAATCTTAGAACCCACACTGCAGTGGACACAATCATGATATCAGAAAAGGGGGGGATCAATGTGAGCTGAGGGTGGTGGAGCTGGGTGGGTGGAGGTGTCTGGGGGTGTCTCATGAAATGTAAGTCCCCATGTGGAAGAGAAAGGCCAGCCATTTTAGAATGGAACTCCAGTGAAAGTGAAGTTGTGAGTGTAGAAATCCATTTCGTCATTCCAGAGATCATTTATTTTGCATTTATAAAGCATGCTGGGCCCTGTGCTAGGTGCTGGGTATGCAGTGACAAGCAGGGGAGATGAGGCCTCCTCCTCTTGGAGCGCCCGAGCTAATGAGGGGTCCAGACAAGTCAACAGGTGATTCCAACAGCGTCCAGCAGGTCACGTTCAGCCTCCTGTGGGGCCCTGACCTGCGGGTGGAGGCTGGTCCAGGGAGGGCCTCTGGAGGAAGTGCAACATGGAGAGAACAACACTGAACAAGTCTAACCTGAGAGTCGGGGTGCATGTTGAGAAAGTTAGCAAGGGCAATGGAGGCCAGAGTTGAGGAGTTTCAACTTAA
Organism: Rhinolophus hipposideros; assembly: GCF_964194185.1. NCBI lineage: Eukaryota > Metazoa > Chordata > Mammalia > Chiroptera > Rhinolophidae > Rhinolophus > Rhinolophus hipposideros. Next base: position 15,704,130 of record NC_138067.1, read on the forward strand.
AAAATCCTAAAAGACCCAGTGGAAAAGGATCTTGGGTTCAGAGGGACTTAGCTGCTCCATTGGCTGTGCTCAGAATGCATCCAGTAGGCCTCACCAAGGGCAAAGTCGTAGCATCTCTGTGGATAATGTCATTGATCACATTTGTTTCCTCAAACCCAACCCAACTTTCCCCTCTACGAGCAATTTGGTAGTGTTAACTGAATCATACGATGTCTCCATACCAATGTACTTTGTGAATTGCTTATGAAAAGGCCCTTTATAAATCTCTATAATAATGAATCATGAACAACAGAAAAAGGGCTGCAACACCCCACCTCACCCCGAACTCCTCCTAGGGCAAAGCTGAGCACAATTTCATATATCTTGCTGCATCTGGCCTTGTTTCCTTCCGAAGACAAGAGCACATTGTTACCTTGAGTTCTCTAGTCGAAATAAAAGGTTGATGAAAACTGTACTGTGTAAAATTTGGGGTCTTTTCATCCAGACGTGAAGACCATTGAATATTGTAAAAATGGGCAACACACTTGAGGAACACTTACTTCATTCAAACACTAAGAGCCTTCACCCTGAGAGAAACCTCTTCATGTGAAAATAAATAAGTTAATACGTGCCTCCATGAGAAATAGACGTCTCTGACAGTTTCCCTTCTTGAAGCTGGGAAGTCCAATTGCCTTGTTTTAAAAGTGCAGAAATTGAGGACCCAGGAGGGGACATGACTCGTTGAAGGTCACCAAACATAAATGGGCAAAGTCAAACCCAGAGGTCCGACTCCACAGGTCTCCTCTCACCACTATCATGTTAGGTTAACTCTCGACTTCCAGGCCGTGTTGGGAAGTCTGCCATTCATCCCGAGATGCTACAGAGCACACAGAAATGAGGGTCCATCAGAACCCTCATCGGCTGAACCCACCCTAGAGAGGGGCCAGAGGGAGCTGAAAACACGTCTGATGTGCGGCTGTCCTGAGACCACCTTCTGGGAATTTATACCTTGCTCTCATGCTTATTATAAATGAGCAGTGGTGTGCTTGATTAAAATGGCCTGAGAAGAGGATAAGGCTGCCAGTCTCATGGGGGCAACGTCCGTCGCAGCACCCAGTGTAAGGCAGCGCAGCCTGGACCACCAGCACGTGGTACCCAGTCCTGGAGCTGTTCACAGATTTACTGAGAAAGCAGAAGGCACAGGCAAGCTGGCCCGACAACAATTCCTATGATAAAGACCCAACTTGACTCTACCCCAGAAACGACTCAATGGCATGATCCATTAGAAAATATGTGCATAATTATATTACAGCGATAATTGTTAAAACTTTAAAGGACAAACCCACACATGAGCAAAACCCTCACATAATCTCAAAGTACCTTAAACAGATTATCCAAAGTCTGGCTATGGAAGGTGGTAACTATTCTTCCCAAGATAAACAATGATCAGCTACATTATTATTCATATTAATAATAACATGATTATTATAATCTGCCATTTTTTTTAGTGTCATTTTTTTTATGCAGTTCAGGTGGGTTAATTTGTAATTCGTGACTCTTCACAGCAACCCTTCGAGATGGGTGTTTTTATCCTCCTTTTACAAATAAAGAAAATAAGGCTTACTTAGTTGGTACACCTGAAGTCACGTGACTACTAAATACAGGAGTAAAGGGTTCAGATTTCGTTAACTTAGGGGCTCATCGCCACCCTAAGTGATCTAAGTTTTCTGCCCCTTTCTGCCCCACCATCCCCAGTGGGACAGCCTGTCCCAGAATGGCTGCTGAATCCCAGCCATTTGAAGAAGACAGCAGTCTTGAAGCATAAAGGGACTTTTCCCTCCCTCTGTGGGTCTCTTATTAAGAATAAGAGCCTATCAGCATGTCTGCCCTCACGGCTCATCGACCAAAAGTGGATCTCAAACAAACGATCCCAATGGGGATATATTTTACAAGCTCCTGATTCTGGCACATGATTCTCATGTGCACCCTGGATAGACACCCCCTGGTCAGACTAATTTAGATCCACCTGCTGGGTCTCAGCGGGGAACAGCCTCCCCTGAGACACAAGGTGCCAGACACTGACCAACATGGGTCATGTGGGCAAGAAAGAAGGGGTGGTTGTTAGTCAGCAAACCCCCAGGTGCCCAGTCAGCGTAGGGAAGGCCGTGACCTCCCACAGTCAGGTTGAACTGACGTTTCCAGCTGGCCATCCTGGGTTTTGGGGAGGTCTCATGTCTGTGACAAACCTCCAGGGTTCTGGGTTCTGTGCTAGCAAGAGAGTAGTCACAAATGCTTTTACAAATCTTAGGAAGTCCTGGTTATTGAAGGAAAATTTGCTGGGTGGCAGGAGTGTGATGGCTTTCCCATTAGAGAGGAATCCCTTGGGCAGAAAGAAGGCTGAATCATCAACCAGTTCTGCTTCCAAACACTGTCTAAGACATTCATCTAAGGCAAAGTGTAAAAGATATATTTGCGGATTCTTTTAGGAACCACCGTTTAGCCAGTGTTTTCTCTTGTTTCCTTCCTCCTCTCTTCCCTTCCACCCACCCTTTTCCCTCCTTCCCTCCTCTCCTCTCTTACCCTTTCTTTTTCTCTCCCTCTCCTCTTTATAACGGTGAACTTTATCATGGTGAACTGAGTTGGGTCCTCATGCTATGTACTCACATCACAACCTCTTCTCCATCAGCTCACATGTTTAATACCCATTATTTTTAATAATACCTATTATTCTGGCCAGGCTCGTAGTTCCACACAGGTGGGCACTATCGCCTTTCTCATTTTCCTCAACCTCTCGCGAGGTTAACATGACGTCTGGCCCATACCGGTCACTCAGGGTCCAGTGAAGGCGTTCTGTATCACAGCCTTGATGGGAGAGGCAACCCGCCTGGGCTCAGGAAGGCGAATCAAGCAGCGTGTCAGCGATTAGATGCACTTTTTGAAAACAGGCTCATGTAAGGTTCAGGTGACACTGCCTCCTTGGCATTTCTGCTCTGAGGAGGACTGTCATGGGGACTTCTGTTGGCGGGGAGGGGGGCGGGGTGCAACAGAGTGCCCCGTGCCCTGTCTGCACTTCTTCGAAAAGTGGTTCTCAAACACGCGTCAGAATCACTGGGAAGGTTAGGACACAGATTGTGCCCCCAACCCCCTCGTGACTCAACATGTGAGAATGTGCAATTCTGACAAATTCCCCGGCCCTGTGAGAAGCCCTGCTCCATGACATCTCCTGGACGAGGTGGTTCTGTATCTCTGGGAGTCATACACCCTCACTAGGGTTGTTGGGAAGGACTACGTCAGCGACATCTCTCTCTGCAAGGAGGTGGACTGCTGCTGCCATGTGTCTGGGACATCAGGTCTGGGAGCAGACAGCCCTCGGGGCCAGTGCTTCCTCATTAATGGAGCTGGAGAGAACCAGGGCCCACGAGGCTTGGGGAACAGTCTAGAGCAGCGGCCCCTCCTCCTCTGTGAGTTCAAGGCTACGCTTCACTCCGACGGGGGCCCCAGGAGACTCAGCACTGGGGACGTTCACTTCTGGCTCCAGGACTTTCACCTTAAATCTCGTTCCACAGTCACTCGCCAGAGTCTTCATCGGTCTGAGCATCTAGACAGAGGTGCTCCCCCGCTGTCATCCCTGCGCCTGCTCGGCACAGGGCTCTTTCTTGGTCCTGATTTGTCCATGTCTACGTTCAAGTTCTCTTTGGCTTGATTAGGGTTTTCCTCTGTGCATGGCAATAAGGTGTGCATTTGGGGGGGGGAAATGGCAGGAATACTCTGCTTGATTTCTGAACTAAAAATAGATCTCTACATTGTGGAGAAACTGAGAGGCCAAAAACGTCCAAGGCAAAACTATCAACTCCCTTTCCAGTGGCACGGACACTTGGAATTACTGCTTAATGGTTTCAGAAGCAATGGCATGCAGTTTTAGCGGTTTCAGGAACAACGTGAGGGAACTTCACGTGTGGTGTTGGCAGCTGCCAATCACAACGGGATCCAGCCCAGAAGCTGAGGGTACAAAAGTCCATCCCTTATGAGTGATGTAACCTTGGGCATGTGACCTCTCCTCTCTGGACCCTGGGTTCCTCATGAGTAAGTTGGGGGAAAAACTATCCTTAGTTTTCAGGACCCAAGTGACAACTCACTGAAAGAGTATTTGTGAGAAGAGTCCTTCCTTCAGAGCAACGGAACCACTTGGGGCTGAGGTGGACATTCTGGAGGAGGAGCGCTAGGAGCTCTGCTGTAAAGGATGGAGAGGAAGCAGGGATGTAGAAAGGAGGGGTGAGGAGTTTACTAAACTAACAAAGCAGAAGGCTGGAGAACATGCGGCCTCTGCAGAGGCGTGGTAGAGGTTAGAGGGAGACAGAGGAAATGTAGCTTGGGATCTGATACAGACAGCTTTCTGTGGTGGATGGGGTGTCACCTGAAGCTTTTAAACAAAGGAGGGACATCAGAGGTGTATTTCAGAAAATGCTGGGATGATAGGAATAGCCTGGAAACAGAGAGCTCAAGAAGGAGGCTTTGGCCAAAAAAAGTAAAAAACAATGCAGAGGCAGTGGGGACGGAAAGTAGGGACCTGTAAGATTTTTTATTTCCTTTTTTGCGCAGCTGAAAAAACAGACCTATTACTATTCAGAAATAGCTTGAAATTGGCATATGCAAATGCCTGCCCCTGGCTACACCCAGGGCTTTAAATCAGCCTTGGCCCCCCTCTCAGCCACGTCCCCACTGTCCCCTTGTCTTGCCTGAGTGTTTTGGCCTATTGTCTCCTTCCAGGCCTGAGATTCCAGGTTCACCCTGCAGACCGCAGCCAAGGGAAAAGGACAGCCAAATGGGAGGAAACCGCAGTTTTCTGTTTTCTTCTGCAGGAGAAAGCAAGGTTATTTTTGGCCCCTTTCAGTACAAATCAGATTTTCTTTTTCGCAAAGCCCTGTGTCTGGCAGGCTTCAGGCAGGGGAGTAAAAATTAGAGCTCTAGTTTTGAATACCTTTGCATTTTTTCCGGGTGTCAGTTTTGTTTGTCTTCCTCTGCCTGGCTGTCTCCCGTGTCTCCAGATTGTTGACTTCTCACAAACGCTGCTTTCCAGCCAAAGAAAGTAAAATCATGGTCCAGGATGAGGCACTTTGGCCCGAGACAAAGAAAGGACAAAAAGGAAACATCCCACCGTCTGGATCTAGCTGTGTCCCATCATATTTACACACAGCCCCACCTTCATTCCCCAGCTAGGAGATGCTTGCCGCCCTGCGAGTCACACAGCTGGTGGGGCGTGGCCAGAATGGAAGCCTGGCATTCCAACCGTAGGGCCACCTTCTCTCCTGAATCACCTCTGCCTCCTCTGTGGATTACACAGTTTGCCAGTGTCCCCTGTGGCATTGGAACCAGGAGTTGTGAGCCCAAGCTTGACAGCCAAACTGCTGGGTAGGTTGGAACACTGGCTGAGCAAGTGTTCCATAACCCTCAGTTTTCCTGATTTATGAAGTGGGGATATTAACAGTGGATTGTTGAGTTGACGTGAGGACTAAATGAGATGATCCCATAACTTTGGGACCTGCCTGGGACGTGCTTAGTGCTAAGTGAGTGAGTGCGCATGGGAAAACCACACCATCTTTCTGAGCTGATGGCCATCCAATTTTGTGAAAACCCTGCTCATGGTGTAAATTAGTTTCCATCCTCTTCTTAGGAGATTCTTTTATGTTTCTCTTCTCCCAATGGAATCTTCCACTTAAGACAGTTCGGGTTAATGTAACCTGTATGAATGTGACAAATAGCAACTGGAAGGATTTTCCAATTGAATTCCACACATCATTTGGCCCATTTTGAGCCAGACTCATTTGTGGGTACTACTTGCAATTATTTTTTTCCTCAATAACATATAATATAGGCATCTGTACACACACACGTGTACACACACACACACACACACACACACACCTTCCTGAATGGCACTTTCTCAGATCTAGTTCTTTCTCATTTTGAAGAGAAATTCCTCTGCTCGCTATCTGGGACGCCTTTCAAAAGTCCTAACTCCTGTTAATCCCAAATGACAATTGATAGAACAATGGCTAATAAACACCATGAATGGGCACCTATGGTTTAGGGGATTGGCTTACGTTATCTCTAATCTTTACAAGCCTGAAATTTATACCCATGCGTTAGTTGAGAAAAGTAAGGCACAGGGATTGAAGGATCAAAGTCCCTCAGGCGACATAATGAAACAGGGCTGTTCCTGGAAGGCATGCCCCTCTGGTTTCAAGGGCAGTGGTGGGTTTTGTTTGTTTGCTTGTGTTTTATCATTATACCGAGATGCTTCTCCTTTAGGACAAGAGGGACGTCTGCCTGTGTTTCCTCTCGTGTCCCCAGTCACTGGCACATATTTGTTCAATGTTTGCAAATATTTGTTGAATGTCTGCAAAAACAATCAGGCGCACACACACACACACACACACACACACACACCACAAAGGTATTGTTGTTTTATTTTTATACAACATATATGCTAGGCTTCAGTGCTAGAAGCCACATATATGCTAGAAGCCACTAGGCTTCAGTGGCCGTGGCAGGAGGAGTGGCAGGAATGCGTGGCTTTGGCAGCTGCCAATCACAACGGGATCCAGCCCAGACCTTGATGGCGTATGTCAAGTCCATCACTTACAAGTGATGTGACCTTGGGCATGCGATCGCTCCTCTCCAGGCCCTGGGTTCCTCATCAGTAAGCTGGAGAAGATCTCAAAGGGCACTGGGCGAGGGGAAGCTTTCTGAGGGAGCTGGGACCACAGAGACATTCCAGTTTTGCCTGGTTTTCCTGATGTCACAGAGACCAGTGGGCATTGGAGCTGGTCTCCATCTTTGAATGTGAACCCGTTAATCACTACTGACATAAACAAATAGCTGGCACCTAATCTCCAGTGCCCTACATCGAATATTCTCCATTTTCCAGGTCTGCAGAATAGCATGCATGAAGCACCAGCTTTTCTCACCATCGCTCACACCATGTTAATCCCATTAGCTTGCACTGTACCGTGTCAGAAGAAACACGTGGGCCTGACCCTTCATGCTTACTTTAGGGCGTCTCACCCTGACTAATGGTCATCAGTTGGAAGCATTTGACACCCACCCTGGAGAAACTCATTCTGGTCAGGTTAGGCTTCCCGAGGGATTAGAGGAGGTACAAAGGCAGGTAACACTGGCACATGAAAGTCCCGTATGTGTGTGTATTGAAAGGGGCGTTGCTAGGAGCTTGTTGATTTACTTGTCAATTAAATAAAGGATAGTCGCTCCCAGGATAGTGTTTCCCAGTGCTCTCTCTGAAGAACGTTGTTTCTGTGGTCTGCTAATAAATTAGATTGGAAAGAGAGGGGCAGAAAAAGAAAGGTGCATTCTTAGTCAATAATCTGGGGAAGTCTTGGGATAAACAGAGTTAGGCATTGTTGTTTTTTTTTTGCAGAATTTCTCAGTGTCTTTAAGAGGCTAATATGCATCATGACTGCACAGAAGATAAATATTGTGTCTTATAAGCAACACGCTCTTTTGACAACAGAATGTTTTTCCCTCCTATAAACATCCCAGGAAACTGCAGTTCTGTACCACACTTTGGGAAAAGGAAGTTCCATAGAACAGGAACTGGACCCTGGGCCTTTATGCAAAATTTTGAACACAGATGGAAATAATTGCAAGTGATTCAAGGCAGGTCAGTATAAGAGGCCTCAGTGGGTAGCTGTTCTCCTTTTTAACAGCAGCTCCATCTGGGATTTCCTCCGCAGCACAAGCTCAGTGCAGGAGGTCTCTGCTGGGCCTCCAGAGTGGGCATGCCAGGCTTTACAGAGCACATAGTGGAGCGTCTTGAACAAGATGGAGAAGCAAAAAGCGAAGCATGATGGCACAGAGGACTCGGCTCATCTTCCTTTCCTTGTCTTTTCTTCTTGCACTTAGAGATAAGTACAGGCATCAAACTCTGGGAAAGGCTTAGAAAAGGGATTTTTAAGTGTGTCGATAGAGGTTGCCTTGGGGTTGGGGCATGTTCAAGCCCATGTTCCTAGGCCCATCCTGAAGCAATTGTACCCCAAAGGGTCACTGTTTGAGAAAGCCTCATGTAGGCTGTATGGAAGCTGAGGTGCCACATACCGTCACTATTGTCAGGATGGTGTGTACTGGGTGGATAGTGGTGACTCATGCAGGTATGACCAGGATGGTCCTCGAGGATTGGTGGTTTAGATAATTTCCCCAAGTGGGGTGGTTCCCATGAATCCCTACAAGCTTCCCTGTATTCTTAGTACCTTAATGCACAAGCTAATTTTTCACTTCAAGCAACCAACTAAAGTTGACTTTTGGAGGTGAGACCAAATATGTATTTAGGGGAACCTGGAGTGGTGGGGTTCTGAGTCTTGAACTGTCTGTTAGTGGCAAACTCTTGCTCAATACCCTCTCTGAGGCAGAGAGATTGGCTCAGAGCTGAGCTGATACAGGGCCAAGACAAGAGGGGAGGGCAGGAATTTCAGAAATGCCATTGCCTCACTTTCCAGAAGCTCCCCAAAAATCAAACACTGGCCTCACACTACCCTTGTTCTCAGCAAGCCTGGGTGGCAAGTCAGGGAGCTTCACTGAGGTGGTGGCCTTGGCCCCTCCTTGACGGTTTGGCTTACTTAATGTGCCAGAGGCTTCTCAAAAGTGTTTGGAGATTTATCTTTTCTCTAGAGTTTAGGGAAGAGTGGGCAGTTATTAACATTTGTAGAGTGTTGACTATGTATGGGGCAGGCACGTGGTTTGATCTCTTGTTCTCAAACTTAGCCACACATTGGAATCCCTGGGTGGTTTGTTTTATAAATGCTGATGCCTGGGCCCCACCCCAAGGTTCTCATTTAGTTGATTTGGGATGTGGCCTGGACATCAGGGTTTGTGATACGCGTCCCCTCCCCCCCACAGGGTGAGTCCAAAGTGCAGCAAGGTCTGAGAACCACTGCACTGAACAGTGGGACATGAGTGTCAGCTCCGTTTGGCTATTGAAGAAACAGAGGCTCCAATTGCCAGGGGTTTTCCCAAGGCCAGACAGGCAGAGTCTAGAACACAGACAGGTTCCACGGCCAGTTGTATACCATACCAACGTACTAAATGATGCACAATTCTACTGGATTCGACAGCAAGGCTGTCGCAGGCCTCGATGAGTTGGCATGTGCTGTAGCCATAAAACTCATCCAATATCCTCATCTCTGCCCATTTCAAAGTGCAGGAAGTTGTAACCAGGGTCATGAGCCAAGTGACTTGAGCCACATAGTTATTAGGCCCACCCAGGACTCAAGACGGGCTAACGCTGGGCCAAGTTTAGTTTTTTGTTCCCTCCAAGTGTGACAGCCAGAAGCGAAGGATGCTCCGGAAGTAATGCAGACACACGCGGGCCCCGAGGGGGCGGGGTGCACCGTCCACCGAGAGGCCAGTCAGGCCTGACACATCACCCCTCCCTGTGCACTTACTCAGACACAAGGACGTTTGCTTCCCCACTGGTCTTAGGAGCAAAGCAGTGACTCAGAGAGAAACCAAGAGAATGCTTGGGCTGACAGCAAAAGGGTGTGGTTTGCACCAAATTGTCAAAGGAAAGTAACCCAGTGGGGGGTGTGGCAAAACAGAGAGAATAAAGGACTGGAGCTGTCACTCCCCTTGACTTTGCATAAAGCTCCTCACCTCCATGCACCTTAGTTTCCCTATCTTCACATCAGAGATTAAAAATCCTTTTCCTTGTCTATAAAGTAAGGATTATAATCACCCAGAGTTGTGATAACTAAATGTAACTCTAGGTGCATATATAATATAACATGCGTTGTTATATCATGTGTGTTATTGCATGTATAAATAATAATGATATCACATATACGTATTATTTGCTATGTGCACAGTTACAGTAGAAGGAGCACCAGGCTGAGCCAAAAGGGTCAACCTTGTCTGTAACTCACTCCTTCAGAAGCCAGTTGGAGTGGTTTGCAAATTACAGTACATACACTGAATGGAGTTCTTTGTAGCTATTAACAATGAAATCTATCTGCCTGACCAATGCGCTATACACCTGAAGAGCTGAAGTCGAACAATACTGAATGTCAACTATGACTAAATATATAGGTTTATATAGTCACGGGATGTGGAAGGGAAGATAGTCGATGGAATTGTAGCAGCTATATAAGATGTCAGAGGGGTAGTGGCTTGGCGGAGGTTATCATTTTGTGAGGGGTGTAAATGTCTAACTATTACATTGCTGTGTATACCTGAAACTAATAAAATTTTTAAAAATAATTAAAATTAAAAAGTGAGATCTATCCATACATGTAAAGAAGAAAAGCTATCCAAGATGCATCATTAGGAAGAAAAGTCATGTGTAGGGCCATGGGAAAGGACAGCCCTTCTCCATAATGAAACACGTTTACATATAAATATGTGCATGTATAAAATGTAAAAAAAAAAAAAAACAGCTGTGCATACAGATATGCATATGGTATGTATATTCTGGAGAAATACATTTCTGGAGAAAGTACCTGTAAGAGTAGGATTTAGCAAAAGGAAAAGGGAAAAAGGATTTCCCACTTCATTTTATACTTTCCACCTTATTTCATACTCATCTGAGCTGTTAGCATGTTTACAATGTGTCTGTCTGTCTGTCTGCATGTTCGTAACAGAAACAAAAGGAATTTGAATTAAAACACAAAAGAAAACAACAGCTGGATGGATCCTTTGCGTGTGTTCTGGGCCAGCCTAGCAGACATGGTTGTTTTTCCAACTGGGAATCATTTCATCCTTTCGCCCTAAATCCTGGGCAATCCCAGATCCAGAGGGAGGCCGACAGAGGCCTGGTGGGAGGGATTACAGCCCCCCATTCGGGGAACAGGTCTTGTTTTTATGTCCGAGAACAGTGGGGGGCATGTTTGGGGAGTGGTCAGGGGAGGCTGAACATGTCTTCAGGGGAGGAGAAACTGACAGTGCCTCATGAGGAAACCCACATGGTATGGCACCCAAGTCGAAATGCTTTAAACTAAAACTAGAAATACACAGGAAAATGCTGATAAAAATCCATGCACAGAAGCGGGACTCCTCTCAGTGAGCAGAGAGCTGGTCCTTCCCCTCACCTGTTAGAAGGCCCTGACTGGTGTCCTGCCCCTTCACTCCCCTCCAAAATATGTCCATACCCTAACCTTCGGAACCTGTGAACACAACCTTATTTGGGAAAAGGTCTTTGCCCATGTAATTAAGGGTTTCAAGAGGAGATTCTCAGAGGAGCCCTAAATCCGACGACAAGTGCTCTTACAAGACACTTGAAGGAGACAAAAGAGGAGAGGACATAGAGACAGGAGAAGTCTGTGTGAAGATGGAGGCAGACTGGGGTGACGCAGCCACAAGCTAAGGAACGACTGGAGTCACCAAAAGCTGGAAGAAGCATGAAAGGATTTCCTAGAGCCTTCAGAGGGAATGTCGGCCCTGCCGGCATCTTGATTTCCCACTTCTGGGCTCTGGAACTGTGAGGGAATAAATTTCTGTTGTGTCAGGCCACCTGGAGTGTGGGAATTCATTGCAGCAGTCCTAGGAGACTAATATATGCTTGATGAAGAGACGGGTTGGAAGCCCTGCATGGACTTCCCAGCAGAGGGGCAGACCCGGATATTTGGGAAGAGAATGGGCAGGCCTCCACACCCCACCCAGGACACCATGCCAAGTCTCCAAACATACTCTGTGGGCCCTGATGCTCCCATCTCTAAAATAGTTTCTCCAGACACTCTCTACGGGCTTATTCTGTTTATTTTTCCTGCATGGAGCCTGTCATGACCTGTAATTATCTATCGGTTTGGTTTGATTGTGTGTAGTGACTGCCTTCCCGAGGGAATGTGAGCTCTGTGAGAGCGGGCTGTCAGTCTGGCTCAGCTCCGAGTCTTTGCCCTGGAACAGGACTCGGCATGAAACGGTGCTGAGATGATACGGTTTTTGTGGAAGGGAGAGAGGAGAAGGGAGCGGTGCTCTGAGAGGGATGTGGAGAGACCCACTCAGACCCATCCCCCACTGAGCTCTCAGTCTAGGCAGACATTGCTGTAACCCAAGGTCAGGGGAGTGAAGAGAGAGGTGGTAAGAAGTTGTAAGAAAGGAGTCAGTAAAGTCCTCAGGGAGCAGAGGGATGCAAGAAATGACCTCCGCCAGCAGGATGAGAGGCTCAGCCCCGATGGGGGTGTCTGATGAGCCTCCCAAATGTGGTTGGACCCCATGAATGGAGGAGAGCAACCCTACCCCCTGCCATGGCCTTTATGAGAGGCAGTGAGGTAAAATGGAAGAGACAGTGAGTGGGGTCAGGTTGATTACAGTGCCATGTGCTGGAGATGAAAAAGGCCAAGAGGCTTCAAGTCCGGGAGCCTGCCGAGGTGAGTGTCGGAGGCCCTGGGTACACCTGTCCCTGGACACTGTCCCTGGACACCAGCTCCTCACCCTCCAGGAGGTTAGTCTGCATTCCTGTACCTCCTTTAGGACTTCCCAAAGCTCACAATTACATTAGTAATTTCAGCTATGAGCTGTCAAAAGTGTGCGAAGAACCTGCCATATGTAAATTTCTAATCTTTTTGACACTTTCATATGGTAGGCATGATTATTCACTTTTTATAGATGAGAAAATTGAGGCTCAGAGCTGGTAATTGGAGGAATCAAGATTTAACCCCAAATCTTCTGATTCCTGGTGACAGGCCTGTGTGCTCACCTTAGCCTATGAGCGTCCCTTGTTGCAAAAGGAGCTGTGATGTCTAGACTAGTTCATACATAGGACCTGAAAAGCAGAATTTAGAGTCCTGTCCTAAACTGTCCTTTAACCTGAAAGCAGAATTTAGGAGAGTCTAGGACAGGAATTTTTTACCCATTTTCCATAAGAGAAAGCTGAGACTCCAACTAGTGGAGGTGTTGCTTGTAAGGAGCTGTATGTAAGGAGCTAAATACTGAGCTGTATGTAAGGAGCTGCAGGCTTGGGTGAAGAACCACAGAGTTTCACATTGACAGTTCTTTGCTTGGGATGGCTCATAATCAGAACTGTATCAATGCAAATATGCAAGATCAGGGTGCAGAGATGGGGCAGCACTAGCGGAGGGAGAATTTGCTCCACACCTGGAGCCCAAATCAGTGGCAGCGAGGCAGCACGTACATCTCCAAGGGCCTTCCAGGGAAAGTTGTACCCACTGTGAGAGGCTGGCTGCATCCATCTTGGAGGACAATTTTCTATTTTCCCGAAAGAGCTACAAGGCATACATATAGATTTCTGAACATTTTTTATGAGCTGGCATCACGGCCTCTGGATACCTCTGCAGTAAACCGTAAAAAGCCAGACAGCCCATTCCAGAAACTACACATGTACCTGTGTTCCACATAGAGCTGGGCATCTGTAGCCACATAGCAGAAAAGGTGCCCTTTTCTTGGGGGAAAAAAAAATCAATGGCCAGTTGCCTTGGTGCACGCTTGGAGATGAATGAAGTAGTCCCCAGGGGGCCCTCTCTGCCTCTCTTGCTGTGACATTTCTTTCCTTGTGCACTATAACCAGGTCAAATCCTGTGATGTAGGCCTAACCCTGAGTCCTGCCCTCAGCCTCCCTCAGCCACCATCTTCCTTCCCATCTTCCCCATCCTCTCTGGGCTTTCTGCCACAGGACCTTTGCAGGTGCTCTTACCTCTCGTCAAAGCTCCCTGAGCCCACCATCTAAGTCAGGCTCATTATTTATATGTGTTTCTAGAACCATATTCTTTTTACTCCGGGCATTTATCTCAGCTTGTAAGTGTTTGTGTGATTATGTGATTAGAATCTGTTTCCCTCACTCCACTGTCAGCTCCATAAAGACTGTGCTTCCACCGCATTCCCAGAGCATATAAAGACACCTGGTACATACTCAGCTCTAAGTAAACCTTTACCAAATACACACAGATGTACCAGTGAATGAATAAATAAATAGATGAAAAAAAACCAAATGAGTGAACAAGCGATCAATGGCATAGTTCACAATGGGGGAGATTTTTCCCCCAGGGGATATTTGGCAATGTTTTGAGAAATTGTCATTTGTCACAGCAGGTTGGTGCTGGTGGTGCTAGTGGCCTCCAGTGAATAGAGTCCATGGAGCTGCTAAGCATCTTACAGCGCCCAGAGCCGCCCTCCCACCCCCCAGCAAAGCAGTATCCTGCCCCCAAATGTCAATAACGCTAAAGGAAGCACACCCTGTGAATTTCCTAGGGCTGTGCGACAAATCATCACAAACTGGGTGGTTCAACACAACAGAAACGCATTTGATTACAGTGCTGGAATGCTGAAGTCCCAAAACAAGGTGTTGGTAGGGTTGGCTCCTTCTGGAGGCGCTGAGGAAAAGCCTTCCCTGCCTCTGCCAGCTTCTGTTGGCTTCTGGCAGCCCTTGGTGTGCCCTGCCTCCTAGCTGCTTCACTCCACTCTGCGCTGTCTTCACAAGACGTCCTTCCCTACGTGTCTCTGTGTTTTCTCCTCTTCTTACCAGGACACCAGTCCCTGGATTTAGGGCCCATCCTGTGACCTCATCGTAACCAACTACGTCTGCAAAGACCCTGTTTCCAAACAGCGTTGCACTCACAGGTACTGGGGTTAGAACTTGAACATATCTTTTGAGGAGACAGTTCAACCCACTGCACCCTGGGTTAATGGAAAGTTAATCACATTCATACTCTGCATTCCAGCTCTTCCTCCTCCTCTCTCACAGTGCCCTGTTGTCAATTGTGCCAGCTGCCTGGCTGGCTCCTCAGCTTTCCTTCTCCCCAGCTCCCGTCCCCTCTGTCAGTCACCTGCACCTTGTCACTTCTTTCCCTGAGGAATCCCTTTGCACTAAAAGTCTCTATACAAGGAGCATCATATTAAGTGGGTTATGTACATTTAATCCTTGCGGTCATCCTATCAGCCTGGTATTCTTGTCACCTCCATTTACAGTAAGGAAACCAGAGTTCAGAAGACAAAGTGCCCAAGATCATGGGACCGATAAATGACAGAGCTTGGTCATCTGATTCTTCTAAAGTCCATGCATAATTCCTGTTTATAGGGGGGCTTCTCCATCCTCTGATTGAGGTTTTGGCTCTCTTATTTGCTTTCCTGGCAGGAGCTGCCCCATGTGCTTCCATGATGAGAGACTTGCCTCCAGGGCACAGCCTTTTTTCTAGGTATCCTTCTCGTTTATAGTCCTCTTTCCCTTCTGGACTGAGGGCTTCCAGAGCAGATACAGTATTTACTTCCCTAATACCTACCCATGCCCCTCCATCCCAGACAGGGCACACACAGCCAGTTAATGTTGGCTGAATAAATGAATGCATTCATAGTTTCAACTACGTAGTCCACAGAGATGAGCATATTACCTTTGTTGATACTAGAATTCCCCAGTTACACTGCAATGG
Source organism: Rhinolophus hipposideros (assembly GCF_964194185.1). Lineage (NCBI taxonomy): Eukaryota > Metazoa > Chordata > Mammalia > Chiroptera > Rhinolophidae > Rhinolophus > Rhinolophus hipposideros. The sequence continues at coordinate 15,719,492 of NC_138067.1, forward strand.
ATATAATACCGTGCTATGTCTCTCTTAGAAACAACCAGAAGGCGAATCAACTTAAAACAACAACAAAACAGGGTATTCCATAGTCAGATTAGCCTGAGCAATTTTAGGTAAGCCACCATGAAACTTGTTTCCTTACTACTGGACTTCCAGAGACTTAGATATTCGAATGTGCTTTTGGAATTTCTATGAAGGTAGATAGCCTTCTGGATAGCGAAGGTTCTTTTTTATTAAGGAAACTAGTTTTTATTTTTTGAAACGTCCAAGGAATGCTAACCATACCACAAAGTTGGACTAAGCTGGAGTGCACCATGGCCCCTCCTGGATAGACTCGCCGTCAAAGTTCAGAGGAGGAGGGGTCCCCCCTCTGAAGCTGGAGATGCCATCTCTGGTGAGCTGGGGTGGTTCTCTTCTCTCCCTCTGGTCCTCATGCACCTTCTCCTGTGACCCTTTTCATTCTTGTTTTTGGTTGATTTTCCCCAGTCTCCTCACAGCCCACGTTCCCTGAGCTGAAAATGAAAGTGGATGGCCTGAAGCTCCTTGTACCTCATTAACCTCCACATTATCTCAGGGAAATTATGCCAATTATCGCACAGGGGCTCAGGATTGAAAAGCTACCTCGTCTGGGCCGACTGTGATGGATGCTACCAATTTAAGGAGAGGAGGGGCAGGTCCTCCGTGGTGAAAGAATCATTTGTTTTGCCAGGAGAAGCTCTCCCATGGCAAATATGGAGTGTGGCTCTCTGGCGGGGGGGCTCTCCTGGCATCTTTTTGGAAGGGGCCTATTTCTCAGGGGACTTTTGAAAAACATAGCATGTATTGGTTAATCTTGCTTTCTTATTGTCTTAATATAGAGAAGGATAGAGAAAAACAAAACAAAACACAAAAATGGCCCATAATCCCTCTACCCAGTGATTTCCGTTGACCTTTAAAACCAATCAAAATGAAAGTAATATAATATAGATCAGTCTTGACAATTCTAAGAGTTAAATAAGTAAGAAAGTTAAAGTGAATATCTACCCTCGCCCCTTTGCCAGCTCAGTCTTTGAATAGCTAATAGAGTTTTGTGGTTCCGTTAGAAATAGTGTAACTGGTAGAGCATCATGGTTTAAAGCAGGGCTTCTCAGATCTGAGTGGACACTGGACTCACCTCAGAGATTCTGATTCAGCAGGTCTGGGAGGGGGCCCCCCTCATTTGTATATTTAACAGTTTCTCAGGGGATGTCGTATCCCTGCTCTACCACATTTCAGCTGTGTGATTTTGAACTAAAGTTACTTAGCCTCTGTCGTGCTGGGCGGCCTGCGGGGTCTCTGGTCCCGCTCCCCACATAAGAACGCAGAATATGGTGAGGCCAAAAAGGAACACCCACGGAGCCATAGGTAGGGGAGTCACACCACTATGGTCTCACTGGAGGCTGGATTCACACAATGTGCAACCTGCTGTCCCTTTTCTGCCAACCGACAGACTCCCCTCGCTAACTGCAATCCACCCTGCTAGCTGCAATCCACTCTTGCTAGCTGAGCCACCATCTTCTTGCTAGCCCCCATTTTTCTGCTAGCGTAGCCATAGAAGTTATATTAGTGGCCAATGGCTCACTGGTTACAGCTGACGGCCAACTAGCCACAGCTGATGGCCATCCAATCACAGTTGATGGCCATTTACTACCTGAGCCAGCACCTTTCCACGTGAGGCCGAGAGCCTGGAAACCGCACTCCTGGCTCTGTCCCCACAGCCTCTCTACTTTATATTCCTCTTCTGTACAATGGGACTAGTAATAGGGTCATGAGGATTAAATTGATGAAAATGTGTAAAACGTTCTGTATATTACGAGTGATACAATTTTGCTACCATTATGCATACACCAGCCTATAAGTATGTATCCAAACTACCACTTATGATTTTAATGTAACATATGCACTTTACTAGTCTGCTTGATTCGCAATAACGATCCTCATACACTTACAGAGACCTAATTAGTTCTTGTGAATTCTGCTTTCCATAAAATCCTAATTTAGATGTGCATTCTGAGGGTGCACTCGTCCTCTGTACATGACCCCACTGGTTGTCTCCAGGCACGAGGTAACATAAGCTGTACAGCAAGCAGCACCCTTGCACATGTCCTGACAAACATTCTGTGAGTATATTCATAGAGTAAAATCCTAGGAGGGGGACTGCTAGGCCAAAGTATATGTCCATTTTTCATTTTGGTACTTGGAAAATTAAAATATGAATATACATTCTTGGGAAGGATACATTTGTTACTAAACCTAGTCTACCCAAAACCCTGATGTTGTCTCCTTGGACTTTCTTGTCTTCATCTTCAAAATGAGGATGAGAAAGTAAAGAAACAATGTGGACATAGTGAGGTATATCACTCAGTTGACTCTGAACTGCTCGTGCAGCATGGAGTAAGGAGCAGAAGCAGAGGATCCAGAATTGGTTAAAGCATGCCCTCCGTGCTCACAGGGCCTACTCCAGGAAGGTAAACCCCCAAGAAAACAGATGCATTGCAGTCTGCCATGGGAGATGCATGGGAGATTCATAGAGCAATGCATACAGAGCAGAGACTGCACAAAAAGTAAGTCAGGTGGGATAAAGGATCAAGAGAAGCTTCAGGAGGACAGGGTGGATGTGTTTGGCAAAGTGAATGAAAGTGGACAGGAGGGAAAGGTACAAAACAGTATGTACCCAGAGGCTTGGTAGCACCTAACAGCGCCTGACCGGAGGTAGGTAATCAGGGAGCATTAGTTGAACACAATCGCAGCTCTCACAGGTCTACAACTTACAGAAAATGAATGCCTTAGTTTCTCTCTGATTTAACTAAAGACCAAGAAATCCGTCACATTGGCCTGCTACATGCTGAACTTGAGATTTGGGGTTCACAAATAACTTAGGGAGTTCCTAATGAATTCACACCATCAAGACAAGATCTGCCTTCTTATACTCTCATCACCAGGTTGGAATACAAGTATTGAAATAGGTCCTGGACTTGCCTGAAGCACCTGCTCACTAAGTAGAAGTCCCAGGACTTTGCCTATAGAGTGATCGTAGACATTTCCGTCTACAAAGACTCCATTCCCTGGCACATGGCCCTCAGCGCCACTGAAAAAGAGAAGTGCCATCACATACAGATATTCCTTATCCCCCTTTTAGCTTGGGTGGCCTATACGCTCATCCCTTAAGTATGAGTTTCATTGATGATCTCACATGTGTGCTAATGTGCTAATAAGAGTTAGGCACTTTATTTTTAGGAAAAATAAAGTGACTGAATTAGTTAGGACTTTTTGTGCTTGCCAAGGCTTAACCCAGCTTGAGCTGGCTTAAGGGAAAAATGCAGGTGGTGTATTAGGAATAGTGATGTTTCCCGAAACGATGGGATGAAAATTGCAACTGAGCCTCACCAGGGAAGGGCCTGGCAACCAGGACTGGAGGCCATATGTAAATCTGATAATTGACTCCCTACTTCATGTGCTTAAGTCATTGTATCTCCTGTTTCCTTGCAGCCTCTCTCTGCTCAGTTCCCATGGTGGAATACATAGCTCCAGAGGTCCTGTCTTCACCTGTTAGAGGATCAGCCAGAAGCCAAGACCATCAATCCTGCTCCTGGCCCCAGTTTCAAATTTCTGGAAGATAGAATCTGATTCATCCAGCTTGAGTCTATAGTTGCTCTAATCAGCGCTGGGTGGTGAATAGTCCTAGAATGACTAATGATTATTGAGGTCTCTTGTGTGTCATGGATCTAAAATGGGAGGTGTCTATGGTATAGGGACAGATGGATACATTTAGGGAGAGGGGAAGAGGTTTGGGAAGAAGTAGATTAAATGGTGCTCAGTCCCCAGTTTCTATAAAGTACTGTCACATGTACATCCGAAGCATCTGTTTTCATGTGAGAACGTTGGATTGAATCAATAGTTCTCAGCCTTGGCTTATCATTTGAATGACATGGGGAGCTTTAAAAAGTCTTACTATCCAGGCAACATTCCCAGACCACATAAACCGGAATATCTATGGGATCGTGGTATCAAATTTTTAAAACATTCTTTAGATAATTCCATTCTCAAATGAGAATCTAGTAAAAATGAAGATGGTCCATTTAGGTTCAAGGTGCGGCATGGAAGTCTGTCGTTCTACCAAGCTCCCAGGTGTTGTCAGTGCTGCTGGCCCATAGATGATGTTTTGAGTAGGAAAGCGCAAAATTATCCTGGAGTCCTATTCTAGTCCCAAGATTTTAAGAAAGAGAATATTGACTTCACAAATATTTATTTTCTGCTCCGAACCAGACCCTATGCTAAAAGCGAAGGCACAGAAATCTAATAAGTTTCTGCCCCCGAGGGGTTCTCATGTAGTCCACATAGCTCGAGAGAAGCTAGAGAAAATATCCTGTACATACTACTTCTTGGTTGTGTTTGGAAGTCTATCAGGGGAATTTGGTTGTTTTATTTTGTTTTTAAGAAAACATCCTTATTGAAAAGGCAGCTGGCTCAAGTCTGGCACCAAGGCCATTGGACATGGAAAGAGGGGACTTTGGCATCTAGCAATTTCTACTAATACGTACAAAACATGGAGTCTGGTGGAGAGAGCAGTTTAGCTCTGAGCACAAAGGGCAACCTAGAAACTAGAGCTGGGAGTAAGAAAATGGTCTATATGATGATTGATAGATTGGTAGAGAGGTAGATGGCTAGATCCATGAAAGGACCTCCTTGTTTCTCAGTGGATTCAGTGATGACTGACCCCAGTCTAAGAGACTGTGAACATGGTTTAGCACATAACTGAAGTCCCTAATAATAACAGAACTGAAGTCGTTCCAGTGCTTATGGTGCAAATCTGTTCACATTTCATTAAGCTATTCCATGCCAGATAGCCAGGAAAGCGTACACAAATTATGATGCCTTGTTTCTGTATCATAGAGTATGCACCTAAATAGTAGAGGGGGTAGAAAGGTCATATTAAGTGGCCTGATTTTCACTCAGCAAATATTCCCTGAGTGTCTACTGTGTGCCAGGCATTTGAATTTGATAGGTTTCAATATTGCAATTTTGGAGATTATGCATATGCTGTTATCTTTTGGTGACAAGTGCAAGCTGCTTTTCTATACATGCTGATGTAATTCTCACCAAAAACTGGGATGGAGGAGTCAGGGTGGTGAGGTTGTTGATGTTGGTAATAGCTGTGCTGTTGGGATATATTTTCTATTTAAGAAAATTTTTAAATGGGCTCCAAAGTGTCAAAGGACCATAGAAAGTCCCACAAATGGTAAGTAGCCAAGCTGGGACAAGAACTAAGATGCCTAAATTCCAATCTGGGCTTGCTACCCATTCATCTGTACTGATGAACTAGAATATTAGCTAGTTGCCAAAGGTTAGCAGTAGATTTCACATCCTAAGTATTTGTGGAAAGGTGAACTAAAATCCAGGGTCCACAAAGTACCATGGCTTCATGTAAAAGAGAGGGGGAGCTTCAAAATGGCAACTCCTGAAGTTTCATGGATTTTTCATTTCTAGCTTGCATTCTTTTCTCCTGGCAAGGAAAGCTGGAACAACAATCGGTCATGGAGGAAACGTTTCACTCTGCCTTGCAGATGCACTTCTGTGCCAAACTTAGCTTCTACCTTTATAGCTAATACACATAAAATGAATACTTAGACAGGGACTTCACACAGTGTGGGTAGCTGAGGAAGTCAGAGGGTTATAACTGCCCCCAAGAAAGTGCCATGCTTTTCAAACGGCTTCACCTGGCCGGCCTTGCAGCATCCCCTGGGGTCATACTCCAAGCCCACTGCACGCTGCAGCCAGGGTGAGTCTACACAGAATGCAAATGCAATTGCCTCTCTATAGGGCTGAATGTTCTTAGTGGCTCCCATCCTCTGCAGAAGAGGGACCAGGCTCCTTAGCCTAACACACAGTGCCTCTTGGGACGTGGCCTTTGCTGACCATTCCAGCCTTAGTTTCTTTCCCTCCACAATGTGCTTCAGCAAAAGCAAATCACATATAGCTGTAGTCCTCCTAGACCTCTAGGTGTGATGCTTCTAGGTCTTTGATTATGCTGGTTCCACTGCAGAAATGCTGCCTCTGCCTTCACCCAGCAAACTGTTACTCAATCTTAAAGACTCACCTGATCCAAAAACACTTCCTAGACCAGCCCTGGACTGGAACAGATTGGCTCCCTTATGCTTACTTCTATCAAAGTATGCCATATCTGTGAGTTTTCTAAAGCAGTCCCAATCATCATCATCACCATCACCACCACCACCACCATCATCATCACCACCACCATCACCACCACCAACATCACCACCATCACCACCAGCACCACCACCACCACCATCATCACCACCACCACCACTGTCCCATCACCATTACCACCCCCTCAACAATCATTGAGGGTCCAGTAGGTTCCAGCCACTGGTTTAATCACTTTACCTGTATTCTCATTTTTAATATTCGTAACAGCTCCGTGTGGTTTGAATTTAAATAAATTGACAAACAAACAAAATTTTGAGCTCCCCAAATGTAACAGTGCCTGGAACATCGTTAAGCATAGCAACTGCTCAATAATTTATAAAGCTAAATTGATAACAAGTCATTCATTAACTTTAAAAATAGGATTTATTTTTGGAGCAGTTTTAGATTTACAAAAATGTTGAAAGCATATACAGAGTTTCGATATACCCCACACAAGTTTTCTCTATCATTAACATTATGCATTGGTATTGTACATTACTATCAGTGAACCAATATTTATACATCATTATTAACTAAAGCTCATAGCTTACTCAGATTTCCTTAATTTTTATCTATTGTCCTTTTTCTGCTCCAGGATCTCATTCAGGACACCACATTCCATTTTGTTGTCATGTCTCCTTAGGCTCCTCTTGGCTGTGACTGTTGTCAGACCTTCCTTATTTTTTGATGACCTTGACAGTTTTCAGGAGTACCAGTCTATGTTTTGTAGGATGCCCCTCTATTGGAACATGATGTTTCTTCTCATGACTAGCCCAGGGTTATGGGTTCTTGAATGCTAAAGTGCCATTTGCATCCTATCATATTAAAGGGTACATACTATCAGCACGATTTATGGCTTGATGTTGACTTGATCATTTGGTGAGATTGTTTGTCAGGTTTCTCCACTGTAATATTACTAAGCCCCCGCGCCCCATTTCACTTACTCTTTGGAGGAAAGTCACTGTCCGCAGACCAAATTTAAGGAATCTGGAGTTATGCTCCCCGTTCCTTGAAGGCAGGGTATCTACATAATTGTTTGGAATTCCTGCACACAGGAAATTTGTCTCCTCTCTCCAATTTGTTAACTTATTCAATTATTTATTTAGATAAGTGTGGACTCATGAATATTTATTTTCTACTTTCGGTTTTGATCCAACACTACTTCATTTTGTTGCTTAAATTGTTCCAGCTCTGGCCTTTGGAAGCCCTTTCATTTAGCCACTGTACTCCTTTGAAATATTCCCATCAATGTGAGTTTTTGAAAGTTTTTGAGCACTTCCATACTTTCTGCTTTAGGCTTATCTTGCATATTTCCTGCCCTAATCCTGGAGTCAGTCATTTCTCCAAGAAGCCCTGGCTCCTTTTATTGAAGAATGGTATTAGAAACTAATACCTGGTATTAGGTGTGTTCATTACTACTGGGGTATTGTTTCTCTTAGGTTTTCTCAGCTGAGGGGGGGAATTATACACATATATATATACATATGTAATATGTATGTGTATCATAACTCAATGCATATATATACACACACTCAACATATAAATATTTCTATCTGTAACAATCTGTTTCTATATTAAGTTGAACATGAGAACATGAGTTCATACTGATATCTCCAACTCTAATCCATTTCCACATGAATCATTCTAGCCTCTTCACCTGCTTGTCTGTAAATTTCCACTCCAACAGAGAGAAACCCAACTCCCATCATCTGCCTTCCATTTCCTTAATTGTTCAGTTCCCATATAACATGCATATCAGCATCGGAATCGTTAACCTGTAGAAAACAACTTTATCAACCTGAGTGCAGTGCTGACGTGTAGCTCTTTTTGCCTTTAATCTTACAGACTCCACTCATTTCCAAAGTTACTTAGATCAGCACCTTTACTCCCACCCCCTCTAATGAGGTTGTCTTACACATTTATAATACAGTTACGTTCTTTCTCTCCTCACAGTCTACATTCCTTCCTGGAATTCCCCTGATTTCCTAAATAATTTTTTAATGTGCATGCATTAAGGTTCATTCATTGTAATGTACAGTTCTATTATTTATTCATTTTTATCATCTATTTATTCCCGCAGGCATTCATTGTTTACAGCACTCTTCTTTCACATACTGAAAAATAAGTTGAATTAACTGATATTTAGAAAGTGGCTCTAACACAGCATTAAAGTAAAACAATCTACAGAGAGGAATGAGATAGAAAACCCTATCACAGCTCATCATGAAACAATCCATGCAGTAAAGAATTAAAAATTAGCTCAGAGTCTCCTGGTGTCCAAGCTGATAAAAAGAAGCACAGATAGCAGCATCATAGGACAGACAGGTCCTTTTCAGCCCTAAACATTGAGTGCAGCTCTAAGCTCTCTATAAGAGGGTGAGGTAGACTAAGATTGATTTTGGATCCACATGTAGACTCTTGAATTTAATGCTTAAGCCCAGTGTAAGTTGCATTTCAAATTCAAATTTGAATTTGAGATTCGTGGTTGCTCCACGAATCTCTCCCCTTGACATTCACTCAAGTGCATGAACTTCACTGCCAGCACTGGAAAGGAGCCTTCATGGTCACCATCCTCATGAAGGGCACTTGAACATTTATGTTACATTTGTTTTTACAAAACGTTCCATTTGTTCTTCTTCTTCTCCTGTTCATGTCCACCTGGGAAGTGTTACCAGGCAGATGGCCATTCCCATTTTACAGGTTAGCAAGCTGAGGGTCAGAAAGAGCTTGGTTTCCTGGTGACACACAGTGAAGACAAGAGTCTCCATCCCAGAATACAGCTTTCTCCTCATCCCTCCAAAGTGACTCTTGCCATCTCCATCACCCTTGAATACATTGGGGACAGAATCCAAAATAAAGGTAATTGAACCTGAGGGTATATATACAGGCTTCCTCGTTTCTGATTCCTGTGAGAATCCACATCAGGCAGACTGAGGTTTCAATATGGACTTTAACATTCTCCAGAGGCATGTTAGGCCCAGGTGTTATTTCAAAGACTTGCTCAGTGGTCCTTGGTTAGATGTTTCCTTTTGTCTTCCAAAGTCATTCATAGGTATCAATGTTTTCTCATACCTAATATCATTTTTAAATACCCAGAAACTAAGAAGTAAAGAATAAAAGCTTATGACCAGTCAAAGCAGGTGGTGTTCATTCTATTCCCTCTTTATTTGTACATACTTATTCAGAGCTTTTTCTCTCTTACTTCACACAGAATTCAAATGTCTATGACTACATGATGTCCAGGCCCATAGCAATAGGAAGAGAGGAGAGTGGGCACTAGAAGAAATGGATATTAGGGATGTAAACCAGGGACATTTCGTTCAGGGGAGAAGTATCTCTGTGCACCTCAGTTTCCTTTGAAACCTTTGGTTCATTCAAGCACAGTGGCGTAATGTGTGCTCTGAAAGATGTTTCCAAATTGTTTTTTAAAATACAAATAATGGCCTGTATACTCTACTTGAAACGGTGGTGATTGAAAAAAAAAATATTTTTCGTTCAAAATGATTAAGATGAAATAGGTAAATATGTCAGTGTTTAAAGTAGGAAAGCCTTAAATCTACGGAAAGCAAGATTACCCAGTATAACTCATTAACTCAATAAATATTTACTGTGTATAAATTGTACATCAGGAACCGGGCAAAGAGAAATAAATAATATCGATCCCTGTCTTCAGGAATCTCAACCTCCAATTTGAGAAACTGTCCCCGGGGGTCTGGATTGCTGAGGTTTTTACGGCATAAAAGGCTGATGGTTAAATCCTTTCTGCTTTGTGAGTCTTCTAGGATTCCTAGAGTTGAGAATCATTGAATCATGGACTTAAGGCTTGAGAAGAAGCTACAAGAATCATGTGTTAAGGAAGGAGAGGAGGCGGGAAGGAAGGAAAGTGGAAAGAACCCTGCTACCCTGCTGAATTTGGGCAGATGGAAAATACAAAGTCTTATTCTAAAACTTTTGCTCTGTGGATCCATGTAAACTTAGCCAAATGCTATAAATAAATTACAGATGTCATTTCTTCCACCATCAATAATTAGCAATGTAGGTGTTATTAGTCCAATTTTGTGGAGTAGGAAACTGTCTAACCCTCTTACTCAATATTAGAGCTTGAGAAATCAGTCTTGGTTGGGACTGGACATGAATCCAGGCCTGTCCTATTTGGTATGAAGTCCTAGGCAGTCTACACTATGCAACATTACCTTCAGGCAAAGGAAGTTGGATTGATCAAAAAAGGTGTCTACAATAACATGCTACGAGAGAGAGAGACAGAGAGACAGAAGAGAAAGGAGAAAAGAGAGAGGAGAGAGGAGAGAGGAGAGAGAAGGAAAAAATATCTTGAGGATTCCCTTTCTGAGAGGCAAGTGCTAACTCCTCATTCATCTATGACTGGGTTTCTCATACCCCATGTAACGTGGCCACTCTGTTAGTCAGGGATATGACACACTCCAGTTGGGTAACTTGAGAGTTTAATAAAGAGACCATTTACTAGAGATATAGCACATTAAGACATGTGCAGTAATCCAGGGCTAGTAAAAGGAGAAGGGGGTGGGGGACAGTAATTGGGATCAGGAGAGAGGGAGATGAGAGTAGAGGGCATCTTAACAGGAGCTGTGACCTTCCTCTGAGGGGTTAAGTCAGCCATGGTGACCCACAGGGAGGGAATCAGGAGAATAAATGCCACAACCTCATCTATTTTCTCCCTTTTTTCAATCACCAGATGGTTTCCCCATTAGCCACACCTATCTGGAAATTGGAGGGCAGGAGACCCCCATGTTGTAGACCATAGAGTTTAAGCACAGGGCAGAATAACAAGAGAAATATACATCTGGAGAGGCAAATAAAACATATCTATCCCAACCTCCTTATACATTCCAACATGGATTCAATTTAGCTCAGTATCACAGGATGCTTTCCTGTTAGGATGAGAAGCAATCTTATGATTCTTCTTAGCAATCTTTTGATCCTTCTCATGATCCTCAGCAGAGCCCTCCAGGTAGCTAAGAGTATTGATTGGAACTGGCCTAAAAGCTGGGATACATTTGCCATCCTTGCCCTAACCCAAGCCTGGACCATCTTCCTTACTCTTCTTTGGCTGGATTGGATCATTTTGATACCAGTAATGACTTTTAACATTTTGTGGCTTGCTAGAACCACAATTCTAGATAACACTTTGTGGATTTAAAATATTTAGGGAGACATGAAAGCCGCACTGGACTTGATTTTAGAAATCTCTGCATCTTACATACGGGGTGACCTTGGATATGTCACGTGCCTTATCAGAGCCTCAGCTCTCACCCACGTGAAATAGGAAGGATGAAGTTACCTCGTAGAATGGTGTGATTTTGACAGACTAAGAGTACAAAACAAACACACAAAAAGGTGTTGTATCATACACAAGAGATTCATGAATTTTCAATTCACTTATTATACTTTAGTAAGGCATCATAGCAGTCAGGAAATCCAGCTCTAGGTCAGATATAGGGCTTTGACCCTGGTTCTGGAACTTCCTAGCTGGGTGACAATGAGCCAATGTCAATCTTCCCAAACCTCAGTTTCCTTATCTATAAAATGGGACTACCTGGGGCATCTAACCTCCCAGGCTGTTATTTTACTGGTTCCTGATAAATACGCAGCAACGATAACCATGGGTGTTAACTATTATTGCATTGCCACATTTGCAAAGGAGGCATTCACAGCAGTGGGCAAGTCTGTAAACCATTCATTAATTCAACAGCACTTACTGTGCCCTGTTAGTCTTTAAGATGTACGATGTAGCTGGAGCTGCATCTACAGGCGTGCCAGCTTTTCCTGAGATCACAGCCATAAACAGAATTAAACTCCTGAGTGCTGCTCCTTCTGAACATTCCTCCTGAATTCTATTTACCCAAACTTCAGAAAAATTTAGTCTTGTGATTTTCGATGTGAGCTGATCGAACTCACTGGCTTGGCCATCAGTCAGAGAGGTTGATACGTCTCCTGTTTCTCCTAACTTGCTGGTTGACCTATGTATACACCTCTTAATTTCTCTGGGTCTCAACAAACTCCGTAGGTAGGTAGATAGATAGATAGATAGATAGATAGATAGATAGATAGATAGATAGATAGATAGATAGATAGACAGGCAGACAGGATTTATACGGGACAACCCACTCGAAGTTCCCATTTCAAAGATTCAATGATTACATCAACCATTCTTTGAAAGCAAATCCATTTGCTTCTGGAGTTCCTTCATCACTCTTCTCACATGGAAGTTGTTCAATAAGCTCAAAAGAACACACAAATATCAAGTGCCTACTGTGTGCCTGACACCAGATGTATATTTAATGATGTCTGGATATTTTCTGAAACAAAGGGTGTTTTCCATAACCAATTCATCTAAGCAAGCACATACACCAGCCTCCAGGAGCATAGAAGTAACTGGCATCAATCTCACCTTTGTTAAATTCTGACATGGACCTAACGGCACCAGGTTCCATATGGACGCACGTTGCTGAGCTTTGATTTATACTTAATTTCCTAAAATGGGAAGACAGGGTTAGCTGAATGAAGGGCTTCGTTATAAAGAGCCACACATATGTCTTCTTGGCTAATGTCTGCTCTTTTTCCCAGTTATTAGAGTTAATGTGGGCACAGGAAGGGAACAGCAGGGGCCAGAGTTGTTTTTTCCCCTTAGAACAACAGGGGGAATGTACTGTAGATAAGAGGCGCCCGGGTGTTTTGGCTTTTGGAAACGGAAGTAGAATTGCAATATACGTGTCAGCTTGATCTGGGAAGCCTGACAATCCTTCCCTCTGCCCCCATCTCTTAATTCTGATTACTGCCAGACTAAGATCTATCTATCAGATCTGAATGCTCTTTGTAAGAAAGGTTTCATTGTGAGGGAGGGGGGCTGGCCTTATTTTACCAGCGGAGGCTATTATCTTTCAACAGCTGTTTATAGTTAACTGCAGCCCATACTTACAGCCTGAATGTTGGAGCCTTATTTAGTGCCTGTGGATTTGTGGTGAACAGTCAGGCTTAACTCTTTCTTCCCCATGTAGTTGATGACTTTGATGGGGATTGGGGAGGGATGAGTCTGCTCACAAAGTGAGATGGAGGGCCACAGAATGCAAATAGAGCAAATAGTTCTTCCTAAGGATGAGACATGTGGAGGTTCTACTAGAAGTTAGGGATGTGTTGGGTGCTTTGTAGACATTATTTCAGTATATCTTGTCCATCAGTACTCACATTATTTCAGTATATCTTGTCCATCAGTACTCTAACGTTGATAGGATTCTGCCCATTTCACAAGTAAGGAAATGGAGGCCCAAGTAATGAATGCTGGGATTCGAATCCACACGAATACAGTTATAGAGCCAGAGCACTTATATTATGCTGTAGTATGCTTACTGTTAATCCAGAAGTATCAACTGAGTATAGTCTGTGTGTCCCACACAGTGCTGGACTATCTGCTGTGGATAGAGGGTCCCCAGGGGCTCTCAGGCTGGCCAGTAAGGTGCACACATACAGTGATACACTGAGAATGGAGAAAAGCCGTGAAAATGACAGAAATGTGTCACCCTACCTAGGTACCTAGGGTGGAGAGAGTACACCAAGACCTAGAGGAATTTGAGGAAGGGACAGGTTTTACCTTAAAAAACAACAGCAACTAATTTCAAGAAGGGAACACAGCTGCAAAAAATAAGAAAGAAAAAGAGAGAGAGAGAGAGAGAGAGAGAGAGAGAGAGAGAGAGAGAGAGAGAAAGGAAGAAAGGAAGAAGCAGGCCAGAGAGAGGCTGATTGAATCAGAGAATAGAGAGGGCTATGGTGGGGAACACCAGAACTCCAGGAGCACCTGGGCTGCCCGGCCAGGAGCTTACACTTGGTTCTCCAGGAAGTGGGCAACAAGATCGTCAGATCTGTATTTTAGCAAGATGAAAGATGACCCTGGCTGCTGTGGGCAGGTGTTTTGGAAGGAGCAACAAAGAGGGGGTGTGAAATGTTGGGACATGCTGTGATAATCCAGGAGGAGGAAACTGGCCAGGGTGGTGGAGATGGGCAACTGCTGCGACTGGATTCAGGAGATGTGTTACAGGCAAGAACAAACACACATGGCGTTCAGCTTCCTTGCCTCCTGAAGACTAAAAAGAGGTTAAATTTTCCAGCAGGATGTTGGAAGGAACATTGTTCAAACCGCTAACTCAACCCCAAATGACATACATTCCTGAGAGTTACAATGCTAATCAGTGGCATAGGGGGTGGTAGTGAGACTACACACACACTCTCTCTCTCAAACACACACACTCACACACACACACACACACACAGTCACACACATTCATTTTCACAGCACGTCTGGAATTTTTGTTCTCCCTTTGTTTGACTCCAACATCTTTCCTGATGACAAAGAAAGCCAAAGTTTCTGAAATCCACTGTTAAGCACAAAGAGAGGCGGAGTTGGGGGATTGTGGGGGAAAAGTTGGCTAACTCTGGATCTTTATTCTCCGCCTTGGTACCCAACAATTCGCAGTGGGGGAGAGAGTGGCTTGCCAAAGGGCTCCGTGTGACTGGGCTAAACTAGAAGAATATGTGAAGTTCAAGATGAAAAGACAGCCCTTGCCACTGAAAACCGAGCTGGAAGCTAATGGAGCTGGGGAAAGGGGCCTTTACAAAGAAAAGTGCTTATTTGCAAACTCATTTCTCTGCAGCAAATGCTCCCAGGACCTCTGGCAAAAGGAATTCCTGGACACAGGCCTTTCCATTGAGCTGTTAGTGATCTGTGTTTAATTACCTCTCACTAGGCTCCCTCCTGCAGCCAATGCTTAGAGTGGCTACAGAGGTCTGGGGTGGGGGTTTTGCCCTTTTAATTCCAATGTTCAACAAAAAAAGTCTTACAACTGCAGAGCTAAAAGAAACCTTACTTCTCCTGCTGCTCTGAATTCCTAATTTTACAGAGGCAGGCGTGGCAGGTCAGACAAAGCAGGGAGAAGGCCAAGCCACCGATCATGGCTCAGTGGTGGTCCATGATGGAGGTGTGCTCCTCAGGCTATGAGGGTCATCTGGGAGACCCTGGCTGTCACTCAGCAGGAAGATCTGCCTTGGTTCCACGGGTGGAGTGTTACTGCCATTTAGGCACAGGTTTGCCTCCACTGGCCAAACAGTCCAAGGCCACTTCCAGCATGGCCATCCAGCATGGCTTCCATTTTTCACATTGAAACAACACAAATCTTTCCTGAAAAGAGGGTTTAATAGTTACATTAGTCAGTGTTTTCCCAAAAGTGTGTGTGTGTGTGTGTGTGTGTGTGTACCTACCTATAAAGAGAAAGAGGGAGAGACATTGATTGATTTTTAGGAATTCACTCATGCAATTGTAGGGGCTGACAAGTCTGAAATTTATAGTGGAGGCTGGCAGGCTGGAGATTCAGAACAGAATTAATGTTGAGGTCTTAAGTATGAACTCCGATGGACAGCAGGCTCAAAACTCAACCATGATTTCTGATGTTGCAATTTTGAGCATTTCTTCATCATTGGGAAACTGCTGTCTTTGTTCTTAAGGCCTTTACCTGATTGTATGAGGCCCACTCACATTATGTAGGGTAATCTGCTTTATTTAAAGTTGACTGATTTAAATGTTAATTACGTCTAAAACTATTTGACCTATTGATACATCTGAACTATTATTTGACCAAGCAACTGGGCACCATGGCATTCCCAACTTAACACATAAAATTAACCATCACAGAAATTATTCTGACACTGTCCAAAAATGTGCCAGTAATCTGTATTGTGAGGTCCTGGGGATGAATGCACATCCCTGTTTGCAGATTTTTATCCTCTTTCCCTGACTAGAGTTTAACTCATGCCATTTTAGATCTACCTGCATCCCAATCCATCTCTTTATCTTTTACCTTAGAATTCTAGAGGGATTAAAACCTATGCCCAGTCCAGACTTCTTACCCATTTTGAAATTCAATTTAAAAGCAAATCAGTAAATCATGAAAAGATAAGCAGAAGCCAGGACTCTGATCCTAGATTGTGGATCTAGTAATTGGCATGAGCCCTTGGCAGGGGATTGTTGAAGAGTCTAGAAACTCTTCATTTTTTGTTGCTTTTTATGTGGTTTCTTTTTTAAAACCAAGAAATAATTTGAGAGAAAAGGTTTAGGGAAATACAAATTCAAAATAAAAATTAAAAAGTTAGCGTTAAAATGGTACTCTATCTTATTCCAGAAAATAATGTATCACTGCTTCATATTCTAAGGCCAGCTCACGTAAGGGGTGGGGTGCAGTCTACCCTTCGGCTTGGGGATAAAGGTCAATACTGGGGTTTTCCAGACCTCTAGTGAGCATGTTCTGAGAGTCCCCATTTTCTCTGCCTAAGAAGCAGCCATATTTATAAACACAGGTGGAAGGTTTTGGTGTAGACCCTTGATTTAGATAAAGAGTATGTCCTAAGATCTTGGAAAATTCATCTTCACACTCATGAATGCCCCAGTAGTACATAATTTACCCCACAGACGTCATTAAAATGTTGCTAAAAAAAATTGGAATGACCCCACTAGATCCTTAATAAGAAGCACTCATTAAGTGATGAGAAGAAATAGCAAAACCATTTGAGTTATGGGTGCTAGTAGGCAGGTTAAGGACCTTTGCGGGTTGAGAGGGTCATGTGATTATTCTGGTGTCACAGTAAATATTCATGCACAGGCCTCAGAGAAGTGACATACTGTAGACCCTTGAGGCCTCATAAGTACAGTCAAAATCTAACTTCCCTCTGTCAATGCCAATGCACAAGACACCTCAGATGTGTTTCTGATGGGCGCGTCTGCTGGCCAAGACATCCTCCTATTTGTGCTCATTCTTTGTAGCACTCCTTGCCATTGTGGTAACTAAACTGCAGGCTTCATTGTTTATGTGATGGTCTTTCTTCTCTGTTGGATAATGAATTATGTAAGGACAAGATCTGAGTTCAGCATAATGATTGACATAACACTGAGTAAGCTATAGTTTCATGTACACTGAAATGAATGAATATATCAACCAACCAACTAATAGTCGAGGTATTACATCCCTCAGAAGTGACTGGACACATGGCTGTGTCTACTTCCAGTTACCATAGATATGAATAAAATCTTAGTTTTACCCCTCCGTTTTCTTTCTGTTTTTGGAGCAAATACATTAATAAATTACTCCATACTTTCAGGAATATTTAGATGTTACCACATATATAAGACCATTTTCTAGCACCTCCACTCCCCGTGAGATTAATTCCTGGGAAACCACCATCAGTGTATGTATGGTTGTCAACTACCCATCTTTCATCTCCCTTTTCCATAAAATAGTCCTTTCAAAGTTTGAAGAAAATCTGTAGTGTTTGTGTTTCTTCCACATTTGCTTAGATCTTTCAAAATGAAAGTGTCCAGGAACATAGTTAAGTGGAAGACGTTGATCAAAACCCCCTATAATTTCATCTCCCTCTGTCGATTTGTTGTCCTCATCTCATGCCATTTACCACCACTGCACAAAAATACTAGCAGAGACATGGTAACTAGACATCAGGTCCTGAGGAAGGTGGTAAGAGTGCATGGAGAACCAGACAGACATGGTCTAAGCCCTCATGAGTTCACAATTATTAAAAGATAAACTGAGACATTAAAATTTTTTTAAGAATTTGAGCAAAAATCGATTGGCATCGGGTGAGACCAAACCGGAAGTGCTTAGGAGCATTCTGCGAATAGGAGCCAGGGGAAAGACTTATATAGAGAAAGTGTAGAAGTAAAGAAAGGAAATGATTTGATTGGTTATCGCCTATATGCTAGTTTGCTCTTTGTAATTGGTTGTCCTTAGTGTTTTGATTTTGTACCTCTGAGGCATTTGCAGGCTTGGATTTTGATTTGCTCACATAGGCCAGCATGGATTAGGGCCACGTCAGGCTAATGGCCTCCTTGTTTAATTAATTTAACACACTAGATTGAGGAAGGCAGGCATTAAGCAAGTATGTTGAGTGTAATGAAAGTTAACAAAGAGGAGTTAAAAAGTGTGATGGGAGCATAAATCATAGAATTGAATTAAATTGTGTTAGGAATAGAAACATTTAAGCTGAGAATTAAAGGAATGGGTAGGAGTGAGCCAAGTGAACAGAGTTGGGCTGGGGACACCTTACAAGCAGGAGGAACAGTGGTTAAGAAGACTCAACTCTGAGGAAGAATATATTGTATTCAAGAAAAGGAAAGAAGCCAGACCACTGGCAGAAGGGAAAGAGTTCTTCCACCAATGAGTTCTGGCACCAATGCCAGCACCTAGTTTACGCTTCAACAGACGTAAAATGTTGTCCCCTTTCTCTTCTTCACTCCTGCTGTTCCCATGGTCTTCAGTGCTATTCCCCTTTTCAATCTATGGCATACTGGTTACTATACTTACCGATGCTCTGAAAGTTTGCCCAACAACTCCCCTGATGGAATTACTTCTTCCCCACAACTCCCTATACAAACTTCTACCATGATGCTCATCCATTTGCAATTCTTCTGTGTCACTGTGTCCTCTGCACAGCGGAAGTTTCAGTACACTTTATTCCCTGGATTTACACAGTGGCTTTTCCCAAAACAAATTGAATTACATTGTTTGATTTTACAACTTTCAGCAGGGAGAATACCCCAGAAACTATCTAGCGCACACTCCCATTTAATACTGGGACGTTTTCTTCAGTATTTCTGACTGACAACAAGGTTTTCCAGCTAATTGTTGTCCTCAAGAAAGCCCACAGAGGGCAATGAAACTTCTGAGTTCAGAAATATCTATAAAAGAACATACTTGGAGAAAGGTTTAACTAGGGTAAAAGATTAATAGTCTGGGCTTAAAAATTATTAAGAAGATGTGAGGGAGCAATGGGGTTTGAATAAACAAAACCATGTCTAATAAAACATTTTTCTGATATCAAAGGCAAGTTATGAATAGTGGGACTGACACTGCATTTATAAACATCATAAAATGTCATCGATATTGTGAGTGGGAAAACCTGTCACAAGATGTAGCTGCAAAATTTAGACCAGCACTGAAGATCTGAGAACATTCTAAGGGTGGCTGTGAATGGGGGGCTAGGCTCAGTGCCTGAGAGCTCCCTGCTTGTTCCTCAGATCCGGTTGCCCCCTCTCTAGCTGTCCTAGGCTCTGTGCCCTTGTGCTGTCTTCTCAGTAGGCAGCCAGCCCTTCAGTGTCTTCTGCACTGGGATTTTTCTTGGTCTATGAGGTCTGACAATTAAGTTCATGAACTCGTCCTAGAAAAAATGCTACATAGTTCATTGCTAAAAATGAATATCACTATGGTCACCTTTGAAGTTCTCCCCTTGAGACGCTATACACCAATGCCAGCACCTAGTTTACGCTTCAAAGTAATTTGTGAGCTCTCTTTCTGGAATAGCCATCAGAGCTATCATCGTATTACCCTTGATATCCTGAAGGTCATCCAAATGTCTTCCTTTCAATATTTCCTTTATCTTTGGATCAAGAAAGAAGTCATTGGAGGCCAGATCAGGTGAGTAAGGAGCGTGTTCCAATGCAGTTATTTGTTTCCTGGCTAAAAACGCCCTCATAAGACAGTGCCGTGTGAACTGGTTCATTGTCGTGATTCAAGACCCATGAATCGTTGGCAAAAAGTTCAGGTCGTCTAACTTTTCAGCACTTCCAAATAGTCAACTTGGTTAACTGTTTGTCCTGTTGGTACAAATTCACAACAAATAATCCCTCTGATATCAAAAAAAGTTAGCAACATTGTTGCAACAGGTTCACAAATTTAATTGTCAGACCTCATATAGTCCCTAGCATGTAACAGATTCTCAGAGTCAAAGACATGTAGGATAATAGTGGTGATCACAACAATAATAAATACAACAACAAGAATGATGCATTATTTAAAAAAAAATCGCTTCACCTCTGTGAACTGCCTTTCTCCCTTTGCAGATCTTAATGTTCATCTTTGGTCATTGGGTATCATCAGGAAGGGGCTTAAACTGTAGTGTGTCCACATAAAGGATCACTGGAAATAGAATGAGGCATCATGTTGAGGTACAAAAGCATCAGTTTTTCCTCAGGTGAACTTGGAACAAACCTGACTTTATTATATTCATTCACTTATTTGATTATTTGTTCACTCCTTCATCAGCAACATGCTTATTCCATGACGTAGCTTAGAAACCCCACTATCAATAATACGCGTACACTATATTTGCTACCTACCACTAAACACGCTTTCTAGAGTTGCCAACATGAGAAACTTGAATTGCAAATCAAGGCATACATGTCCTTTGATGTAGAGCTTGTGTTGGAAGTCACAGTGTGTGTTTTCATACCACATAGTATGAAGGGATTTTCTCTTCCATTTGGCTGTCCTGGGGCATCTTGTTGCATCTCAGTGTCTACCACTCAGGGATGCTGTTGTCTATTTTTTTGAATGGTGCTCCCTGGAGTCACCCAGTAGGAATTTTGGCTTTGACAAATAATTTATATTGGATCTTGGACCTTTCTAAATATACCTCCCAAATTGCCAGTCTTCTATCAGGAGTATTTGTAAAGTGTGGGAACAATCAGAAACGCAATTTTATTTATACGAGCACTGCACTAGACCTTGAGCATATGATCCTAGGCAAGGACAGTCTAGCACCTGCCCTTCCATGGCCTAAAATCTACAAGGAAACACAAAGGTTATGTAAGAAATCACACTGAGTGTGATGAGTGCTAAAATAGGATAGAGGAATGTGCAAACACACAGCAGCGACCTAACTCAGTTTAAGGGTCAGTGACATTTAATCAATACTTATGAGTGTATAATTTGTAGTGATTCAAAGGCAGAGGTGGGGTTAGGCAAGGAAGCAGTGGGGACCGAGAGTGCTCCGGTTATCTGTCTCCACAAGGTAGCATTGTAAGTCAGGCACCTAAATCATGGAGGTTAACGCCAGGTGCTAAGGTTCCAGGCACACCTCCGAAACTTATTACGTGACTCTGAGCAAGTTATTTTCTCATTTGTAAAATGTAAAAATACAGTGCCCAATCTTATAGCATTTATTTTGATACGCTAACAAATTCATACCTAAAAAGCTCTTAGAAGAGTGCATGGCTCATAGAGAGAGCTCTATAAATGTTAGCAATTATGACCGTGATTATAATCATGATTGTTCCTACTGTTACTATTGCTAGCTATGTAATTTCAAAAGAGGCAAATAAACACCCAGAGCCTCAAGTCCCTCACCCATAAAGTGGGAGTACTGATACCTCCACTGCAGGGGGATTATTAACTGCAATGGTAAAAAGCATGTGCGTCTTCCAGGCATCTTGTAGATGTTTGATAGACGCTACCTGGTGTTCACAGCAATAGCCCAACCCTTATGGAATGCCTTGACCTTGACCTTGGCCCCGGCTGCTGTTTACAGCTGTGTGCATGTGTACATACTGACAGGTTTTCGTCCTCCATGTTCACCTAAGGCAACAAAGCTCATGTAGAGGACGGGTCAAGTGTACCACCCTCATCCAGACATGAAGAGGGGCCACCCTTCCTAAGTTCTCCTCGCTTGGCATTGGCCATGTTACTGAGCCCAACACTGCCTGCTGCCTACATGCTTCTTTTATAAGTTGTTTAACGATGGTGCTTCCGACATCCCGATACCTATGGTTTTCCACGTCTCTTACTCTGAGTGCCCATTCAGTGGGGGAAAGGTCAGCACCAAAGAGATGGACACAACTAGGAAACACGTATGCCGACACCTGTCAAAGAGAGCTGCAGTGACCTTCCAATGGCTCCCCTTGGGCTCTCCTTGATCCAAGTCTGGGAGGCAGAAGACTCGGCTGCTCTGTGCAAAAAGAATCCATCACCCAGCCATTTTCCCAGGTCCCATTAAAATGCTGACACCATTAATCTGCACTACTTTACTTCTCATTATGCAGAAATGTGCTTTTGATCAAAAGTCCCCTTGTGTAGCAGACTGATTCATCACCAATAGCTGTGGGCCACACACCAGAAATTCATAACCAACTGACATTACCCACCCAAATCATTCCCAGGATTTGAAAAGCTCAGAACCACGTCCATCACTGAGAAGAGGCAGCCACATAGAATGCAATCAGCAAATAGCCCTGGTAGTTAAAACAACAAAGTACCCTTTGCACAGGGTTAAATTAAGGAATGATCAGCTATCTCCCTTGTACCTTTGGGTCATCTGCTTCCTGAGAACTCACGCACATGGGAACTAAACAGCCTAGAATTTGTAGACAAAGGTGACTTAAGATAAAAAGACATTGACACAGTGATGCAGTTACTAGCTCAGAGACACAACACCGCTGGTAAACGACAGACATTTCTTTTGTGTGTGTGTGTGTGTGTTTTTTAAATTAAAGTTTATTGGGGTGACAATTGTTAGTAAAGTTACATCGATTTCAGGTGTACAATGCTGTAATACATTATCTATATCTCACATTGTGTGTTCACCTGTTTTTTTTAAATTAAATTTATTAGGGTGACAGTGGTTAGTAAAATTACATAGGTTCAAGAGTACAATTCTATAATATACTATATATCACGTTGTGTGCTCACCGTCCAGAGTCAGTTCTCCTTCCATCACCATATATTTCACCCCCTTTTCCCTCTTCTACCAACCCCCACCCCAGGGATTTCTATTATGTTTACATGCTTCTGAATGCAGTGCCCTTTCTTTAATGCCCACGTTTAAGTTCCACCACTCAGTGGGTGTGTGACCATGGTACAATCATTTACAGTCAATCCTCACTTCCTTATTCTATCCATAACTGCCTCACATAGGAGTTACCTGGCTTATGCAAAAGGCTCTGTGTCTGTTCTCCAGGCAATAACCCCTCAGTTACTAGCAAGTTTTTGATGTTTTTGTTATGTTTTGGTAAGAAATGGGGTCTTCACCAAGCTTGTTAAAACTGATAGCTACCCAATTCCCTGAGAGGGGATCAGTGTCAGATACTGTGGTATGTGCTTTGCAAGTTATTTTTGCAAACTACCATAATCACATAGGGTTGTTATGGGAATTTAAACATTAATGCATATAAAACGCTTAAAATATAGTGAGCACTCAATACATGATGTTAGCATTATGGATCTCAGCTAAACATTCCATATAGAAGGTTGTTTTGTCGCTGTTTGAAAAATCACACAAGAAGATCACTTCCTCCTGGAGCACTCTACCCCAATTCTAGATCCTTCTGGTCATTGTGTGCATCTGCCGTAACTTGGACTACAATCTACATGTCAGTTTCAAACCACTTATTCTACCTTTGCCCTCCAGGCACAGAAAACAAGTCCAGTTCTTTCCATGAAGAAAAAACCTGAAATAAGTAAAAGATAGTAATCCTAATCTTGTTAAATCTTCTATTTTTCTAGACTAAAAAGTCGTTTCTTTCAGTTGGATATTATATGACTTGACGTGAACTTCATTTCCTAGCTGATTTAAAATGGAACATCTTCCTTAACTCTGGGCTTCACACCTAGGAAACAGTGACGAACTAGCCAAACAACTTCACTGTCTAGTAAAACAAGACAGAGAATAGGTAGTAAACAGATACCTGGGTTCTTTACTCAAAGATTAAATAGATGCTATTGTTTTGCTATATTTACTTTAATTTTCTTTTAAGGAACAAACAACACAGTATGGCTAAAACCCTACCACACATTCTTTCACCTCTCTCTCCTTCCCTGGAGGTAGGACCAATATCTGTAAGTAGATATGTAACTTTTTCATGCATTCTTTTTCTATGTGGGTATATATGGATGTTTCCACAAATAATATGTAGTATTTTTATGAGCATTTAAAATTTAAATAAAATGCTCCCTATTCTGCATGTCATTTTATTCTTTTGTTTGCATTCCACATTATATTTTTGAGACTTTTCTATGTTGATATACACTTTAATTCATTTTTAAGTATTTTTTTTATTTTTCAATTACAGTTGACATACAATATTATATTAGTTTCAGGTGTACAGCACAGTGATTAGACATTTATATAACTTACAAAGTGATCACCCCAATAAATACAGTACCCATCTGACACCATACATAGTTATTATAATACCACTAACTATATTCCCCATGCTATACTCTACAACCCCATTACTACCAATGTATAATTCATACCTACCAATCATAACTACCAATGTATACCTCTTAATCCCCTCCTCCCTTCACCATTCTCTCAACCCCATCCTCCAATCCAGCAACCATCAAAATGTTCTCTGTATCTATGAGCTTCTGTTTTGTTTGTTCATTTATCCTATTCTCTAGACTCCACATGTAAATAAAATCACATAACATTTGTCTTTATTTGACAATGCACTCAGCACAGTACTCTCTAGGTCCATCCATGTTGTTGCAGATGGAAAAACTTTATTCTTTTTTATGGCTGAATAATATGCCATTCTACATATGTACCACCTCTTTACCCATTGATCCTTTGATGGACCCTCAGGTTGCCGCCATATCTTGGCCATTGTAAATAATGCTGTAATAAACACATGGAAGTACGTGTCCCTTCAAAGTAGTGTTTTGGATTTCTTTGGATGAATACCCAGAAGTGGAATTACTGGGTCGTTCTTTGTCTCCTGTTATAGCCTTTGTTTTAAAGTCTATCTTATCTGATATAAGGATTGATATCCCATCTTTTATTTGTTTGTTTGTTTCCATTTTTGTGAAATAACTTTTTCCATCTTTTTACCTTCATGTTGGTGTGTGTGTTTCAATCTGAAGTGAGTCTCTTGCATGTAGCATATTATAAGGGTCTTGTTTTCTTATCCATTCAGCTACCCTATGTCTTTTGATTACAGCATTTAATTCGTTTACATTGACAGTAATTATTGATAGATATGTAGTTATTGCTATTTTATTCATATTTTTTATCTTTTCTTGTTCTCCTCCTCCTTCTCCTCCTTCTTCTCCTTCTCCTCCTTCTTCTCCTTCTTCTCCTTCTCCTTCTCCTTCTCCTTCTCCTTCTCCTTCCTCTCCTCCTTCACCTTCTCCTTCTTACAGAAGTCCCTTTAACATTTCTTATAAAACTGGTTTGATGGCGATTAACTCCTTTACGTTTTTCTTGTCTGGGCAGCTCTTTATCTGTACTTCAATTTTGAAGAATAGCTTTGCTGGGTAGAGTAATCTGGGATTTTAGGTCCTTGCTTTTCATCATTTTGAGTGTTTCCTGCCAATCCCTTCTGGCCTGCAAAGTTTCTGTTGAGAAATCAGCTGACAGTCTAGTGAGAGCTCCCTTATAGGTAATTAACTTCTTTTCTCTTGCTGTTTTAAGATTCTTTCTTTGTCTTTAACCTTCGGCATTTTAATTATGATGTGTCTTGGTGTGGGCTTCTTTGGGTTCATCTTGTTTAGGACTTTCTGCACTTCCTGGGCTTGTGTATCTATTTCCTTCACCAAGTTAGCGAAGTTTCCATCATTATTTCTTCAAACAGTTTTTCAATTTCCTCTCCTTCTGGTACCCTTATGATGCAAATATTGGTATGCTTGATGTTGTCCCAGAGGTCCCCTATCAGAACTAATAAATGACTTTAGCAAGGTTGCGGGATACAAGAGCAACTTACAAAAGATCAGTTGTATTTCTATACACTAGGAATGAAATATCTGAAAATGAAATTAGGAAACCAATTCCAAAATAACAGCATCAAAAGAATAAACTACTTAGGAACAAATTTAACAACAACAACAACAAAAATTGTAAGATGTATACCCTGAAAACTGCAAAAACATTATGGATAGAAATAGAAGAAAATATATCAAAATAAATGGTGTATTATCCCATGATTATGAATTGGAAGCCTTACTATTAAGATGGCAATACTCTCCAAATTGATCTACAAATTCTACACAATCTCTATCAAAATTTTAGCTCTCCTTCTTCTCCTACAGAAATTGGCAAGTTGATCCTAATATTTATATGGAAATGCAAGGGACTCAGAATAACAAAATCAATCTCGGTTTCAAAATTTACTGCAAAGGTACAGGAACAACGTGCAAGGAACAAAGGTACAAGACAATGTGATACTAGTATAAGGATAGCCATCTGTGGAATATTTCCAATCAATTGATTTTTGACAACGGTGCCAAGGCACTCTGGTCCCAGCCCAGACTGACTGAATCAAATTGGGTGGAGGGGAGGGTGTTTCCTAGAATCTTAATACTTCACAATTTCCATTGGTGAATAGGCTATACTCATGTAAACTACTGCATCATTCTTCCTTGAGCATTTAGTACAGTGTTCCAGCAATTTCCTAATGTCCAAAATACACATTATCAGCATCACTTTCACAGTGCATGTGGGAAGATTTTCTTATACTTTCTTTTCAGTCCCCATTTGTTAGATTGTTCATGATGCATTGTGTACTGGAAAATCCAAATGGAAAACAAAACAAAACTACTAACCAAAATTTACTCTGCAGTACATCTGCAGCACCCATTGACTAGAAAGATGAGTTCAAGAATCTGGTTTTTACTAGTCATTATTCAAACATCAATAGAGGATTCCCACTCCCCAAAAACTTACATGGCTAAGCCACAGGCTTGCACCAGAGCTGCTAAACCCTCTTGCTAATCATTTGAAGTTGGATTTCCAATCACAGTCCTTCTGCTCTGGTTTGGACACAAACTCCACAGGCATGGAGAGATGTTGACAGTCTTCATACTTTTGAGAACAAGCCTGCTCAAAATGGAAGGATTTTATTGGGCGCATAGTAGAAAGGGTTTGTTTAGGATTTAGCTAGCTAGCTGTATGTATTTTACCCAAATTTAATCTTCTCCAACACCCAGCACTATGTTTGTTTATGGAGAGTTGTTTCAATAATATTTATGGATGAATGAGTCAAGATACTAATCCTTTATGTGCGGGATCAGAACTAGAAGAGACCTTTAGTAGACTCGATTCAAACTTCTCCATGTCCTTTTACAGTTGAGAAAACAGGATCACTGGGATCACTGGTCAGAACTGTCTCCTTACCTGCCATATGCCTGAAAAAGAAAAGGCAGGGGGGGAGACAGAGAGAGAGAGAGAGAGAGAGAGAGAGAGAGAGAGAGAGAGAGAGAGAGAGAGAGACAGAGAGAGAGAGACAGAGAGAGAGACAGAGAGAGAGAGAGAGAGACAGAGAGAGAGAGAAGGAGAGGAAGGAGAGGAAGGAGAAGAATAAGAAAAGAGATTGATGATTTAAGGATGAAGGAGGATTTGAACTGATAAACAATGGAAGACAAGTAAAAGAGAAGGATACAGAGGATAATTTCAAGCAAAAAAAAAAAATTCCTCACTGAGCTAAAAGTGTTGAAGACTTAGGATACACTCTCTCTCAGGGTAAGGTTTCATTCTCACTGATATGACAAACATTTTCCCTACAGAAGAAGTTTAACACATTATATAAATACCCCAATACACATATGCAGTGTAGTAATAATTAATTTTCTCCCCTTTCATCTCTGTTGTTTCTGCCCACACATATTTCTTATTTTGAGCCTTGGTGTAACAAATGCATCTTTCAATTGGAAGCCCACGCCTTGTGTGCACAAACACAGGTCTCTTTATCGCCACGTGCAGTCTCTCCAGTTCACAGGAACTGAACAATGAGGCATTTTCTTCTCTCTCTGGCCCCAGAGCTCTGACAGAATTCATTTAATTTGCATGTAAAATGTAATCTGCAGATAATAACAGGTCACTCACAGCAATATCATTCCACCTGCCCCAATCACCCATCGTTGTGCTAATTGTGGGATAATGTAAGACAGCGAAGGCACGCAGATGGGCTTGGGTGGGGCATTTTGTTTTCGTGATGCTATCAAGAAGGAGATAAGAAAAGGTGCCAACAATGCCATAGACATTGCCTCCCTCTCCTAAAATGACTCAAGAAACAAGGGTGAGGTTCTCCTGCGCAGGGCATCTTTGATAGTCTTGGAGTCAGCTGCAAAAGCCACAGGATTTTGCTGTTTCACAGGGTACGGTCGGACCACTTAAATGCTCTACCATGCCTGATGAAGCATCTTCTTGGGAGAGAAGCTGAGAGTAGCCAAATGATTACTTGGGCAGGTGACCATCACCCACTAATTAGTCATTCTTGCTTTGAAATATTTTTAAAATATTGATTACAAACCTCAGAGTCTCCCTTCTGAGCCAAAAAGAGAAGCAGAGGTTCTTCCTGTATAGAATGATTTTCCTCAGTGTAGAAACCTAACTTTGCCCATGCATGCTACCTTCTTTTGTTTTGAGTTGGCAAAATCAGGAGCTGTCATAGAATTTGAAGACCAGAAAGGTGGGTCCAAAGGACGGCTAAGATCAACACACTCATTAAATTTATTTTATAAAGTCTTTATCTTATTACAATTATAATTCATGGTCATTGTAAATAATTTGGAAAGCAGAAACAAGCCCACCCTCCAAAGAACCCCTCAGGGCAGGTAATAAAGGTGATATGAATTATTCTCAGAAGGAACAATGGAAGAGGTGGGAGGATGTGTTTACCATAAGGTTTGGAAACTGATGCCTGAAAAGAGTGCATATGTCATCGCTCCTCGCTCCCTACAGCACTGATGGGCTCTCTTAATCCACATGTGCTGCCCACAGGATGACATGGCTTAGTCAAGGGCTCCCAGCTTCTCTCCTGCCAAAAAGCAGAGAGGTCTCCTGGGTCAACTCAGAGTTTGGGCAGCGCCAGGGCTCGAGGCCAGATTGTCAGGCTCTGGAAGAGGAAAAGAGCTGGCCCATCCCCTGCTCTCATTCTCCAGTTTGGTGTGGGTGTGTAAAAACGGAAAATATACTCACAATCTGGAGAGAGATAGTAACAGGGAAAAGTTCAGAGACGCTGAGAGACAGAACCAGGGAGAGTGAGTCCAGGGGAGACAGGAAACCAGAGAAAGTAGATGGAGCTAAGAGAAAGGCACAGAAGGAGAAAAACAGAGCGATGGGAGACGGAGGGAGGGGAGCACGACAGAGGCAGAACACAGAGGAAGGGGAAATGGAGGAAAAGAGAGGAAGGTCACAAGGAGAATGAAAAGAGAGAAACCCAGAATGAGACAGAAACTAGCACGAGTGCTGTGGGATTCCTAAGGACAGGGTTCCTAAGGACAGGGTCAGACTGACCCTGATGCCGGGACTCTGTGTGTGTGTGTGTGTTTGTGTTTGTGTGTGTGTGTGTGTGTGTCAGAGAGAGAGGGAGAGAGAGAGAGACAGAGAGAGAGAGAGAGAGAGAGAGAGAGAGAGAGGGAGAGAGATGGCCAAATGTGACTAGATATTTTGATAGTTAATGAAAATTATATCCCCATGTTATGTTTTTCGAATTCCAGAATAGTTACTATAGAATTAACAGAATTTCTATAGTGATGAATTATTGTGGAGGTATCACCAGCTCGAAAACTAATGTTTAAGGTTGGATGTTGAAATAAAATGACCAGGAAAAGATGACAAAATAGTTTATGTGACAGAGTTACACAATTTTTAGATAGCATCCATGGGTAATAAGTGGTACTCAAAAATACTCCTAATGTTATGCTAGGCAGATGTTATTGTTTCCATGCTACAGAAGAGGAAATGGAGGTTCAGAGAGGAAGGGATTCCTCAAGGTCACCTTGCAAGTCATTGGCAGACCAGGAGACCATATGCAAACCTCTGAACTTCACATCACTAAATCTCACTTTCCATACATCCTGTTGAGCCACTTTGCTTTAAATAAAAAGGCAAGAAAATTTTCTTGCCTTAAACACTGCCTGGGTTTGACTGCCCTTTGTTTGGGGTTTTTTCTGTGCAAGTTGTTACAGGTCAGCACTTACCCAGTAATCTTTTCCAAGGGACAGAATAACAACAGTTTTCTTGGGCTTATACTTTTTCCCTAAGATCTCACAATTGCTGTTTCCCAAATATCTGAAACAAGAGTGTATGAAAGAGAAAAAGAAAAAATAAACATTGGTCCCATGAAGTCAAGGACACTCCATAACCAAAAACAATTTCAAATGAAGATTTGATCCCTAACTTAAATTCATGGAAGAACGTTTGCACTTGTATGGGGAATTTATGCTAAAATATTTATTCTTTAAATATCCCCTGGGCCTCGGAACAACAAAATGATTCGTTTGTCCACTCAGTCAATCAATCATTTAGGAAACATTAAACTCCTACACTGTACCAAGCATTTTTAATACACAGGACTTGTTTACTTATAAGTTTAAAAAAACAAAATCTCAGTCTGGGGAGCCTCTTAAATCTAGTGGAATTTCTCTTGCCTCTTCTCTTTCTGAATTTCATTCTTGAATTGTCTCTGTTTCCATTCTCTCTGCCAAGACTCTTCTGCCGAGGTTTGAATTGCTCTGCGGATGAGAATCTCATTGTTTCTAGAGGTTCCTGAAGTTCAGTAGGTTGCTACTTGCAATGATCTTTTTGGGCAAACAAACAATTCTGTCACCCGTGAGGCGTGACAGAAACACAGGGAGGCCAGCTCAGGAGACTTTGAAAGCTTCTCCATGGTACTGCATTGGACTAGCAAATGCTAGTCTATTTGGAGACAAAAGAGACCCAACTGTAATTAAATGGTCACACAAATTCTTTGTGGGTTTCTGCCTTTGCACATTCCAAAGGATACTAATTAGGAGGAGACCCCTTGTATGCCAAATTCCCCAGGCACGTGGGGGGTTGTGGGGGGAGAACTACCTTGGAGGATTCCTGTCTGACCAACAGCAGTGTTTGGCCCCCTCATTGATTCTCTAAATTGTGTTTGCCCCACTAATAAAGCCCTAATAGTGGTAGCAAGCAAACTGCCTGCCTTTCTCCATCCAGGGGACTCTGCCTTGCCCCTCACCCCACCCTCGTGTGGGCTGCTGGGCATGAATGAATGATCCCTTTGTCTTCATCTCAAATGTTTTGGCAGCGCTTCTGAAAACAGTGGTGAATGAGAAACCACGAGTCTAATTGTTTTCTCTAGGACCAGACTGATTTCTTTAGGGCATCCACCACACACACGTGGTGTGTCAGCAACAACGCTGCCCTAGACTTCCCAGCTACCACCCCAAACTGTAATTTTTTAAAGAAGTACCAACATATACACAATTGTTTTCAGAGAGAACACCTTCTCTACTCAAGTTTAGTTTTCAACCAGGTGAAAATAACAGGGTGTGATTTCCTTTCCAATTTAAGAGGCACAGTGATCCAAGACAAGCCATCTCTTTATATCAAGGAAGTTCCTAAAACCTTCAGGAGAGGGTTGCATTTCTTCGTTGAAGGAACAAACAATAGAATGTAGAAGAAACGAAGGGAAGAGGGTGGAGGAAAATGTTCCAAAACTGTGCAAATGTTGACTGGATGTGTACCTGCCTCAGCTACTGGGTCAGGGTATCTCGGACATTGTGGGAGAGATAATTCTCAGCTCTAGGGGCTGGTCTAGTATTGTAGGGTGCATTGTAGGGTGTTTAATAGCATCTCTGCCTCTACCTACTAGATGCCAGTCGCAACACCCCACCCCCAGGTGTGGCCGTCAGAAATGTCTCAGATTGTGCCAAAAGTCCACGGTGTGGAGGATTGAGGTGGAGGGGTGGGCAAAATCATCTCTGGTTGCAAACCACTGAATTATGTGAATCAAAAGAGCAAGAGATGTGAAAATGTTAAATGAGAGTGGGCTCTAGAGTTGGCAGCTGGTAAGAGTCTTAGCTTTGCCTGTTTGGGCCTGTTACCCATCCTCCCTGAACCTATCTTATAAAGTCCCAAGGATTAAATAGGAACCCACACATGAAGTGCTTAGCATCCTGTCCGGGCCACAGTAAACATTAACTGGTATCAACATCATCCTTTTGGTTATTACTTGCCGTTCGACACATAGACAGAACTCTTGCCTGAGCATAAGGTGCTCTGTTCATGCGTCTGTTGGGCTCATTTAGTGCTGCTCATGTCCACCATAAATTCTGGAGTTTTCTGCCTCGATATTTTAGACTCAAGAACAGCAGGGAGCGAGGACTCTGGCATCAGCCATGACCCCTTGGCTCCCTCCTGGGGTACACACATGCCAAGGGCTGAGAAAGAACTGTTTCCCACGGAAGAAACGGCTGCTGACATTTTAACAAGCACATTCAGCAGGCCAGTGACCAGCCAGGGTCATAGGTCAGATTCCTGATCTCCCATTTTCCTTCCTCCGAAAGGAAAGGCCCCATGGCGCTAATGGATACCCTCAGCCTCTGGCTGCAGCCTGGGAAGAATGAGGTGTCCCAGCAAACCGGCTGTTACAAAGGTTCCCACACAGCACACACATGCTCACTCACTCCCACAGTCCCCTCATCAGCGTGGCCCAAACTGCTCCCAGACCCGCCTCCCATCCAGCTCTCAGCAGCTCTGTCTGCTTTCTATCAGCTTCTGTCCATCCTCACCTCTGCTCTGCTCTGCTCATTCTCTCTGCCACTCCTTGGAATGGAGAATTGCAGCAGCCTCCTCACCACCCCCTACCTTCAGGGCACCCTGCAAACCACCCACCAATATTATTTTTCTAAACAGTAACCATGATCGTCACCCCTGCTTAAATGGCTCTTCATTTCCCATGGACTGAAGTCCTCGGTTTGACATACAAGCATCTGCATGTCCTGTCCTTTGCCTACCTTTTGCCTACCTCCCTTCATCTTTCAAGAACCCTCTCCACCCCACCCCAATCACTGTCTGCTCCTTGGGCGAACAACCCCAGGCAATTCCCTGAAAAGGTCCTACACTTTGTCAGAGCTGATTCATCCTGGCAGTACTACACATAGGGTGCTCAGGCCCATGATGTGGACAGGATCCTGCAAAAGTGTTTGCGGTCTGGAAAACACAGATGTATTGGATTATGAATTTCACAAGGAAACTGAGAAATCACAATGAATAAACATTTAATTAAACACCTGCAAAACAATATATTATACCCAGTCCTCTGTAATTCAACCCATTCTATACAATTGTATTCTGCAACTCTACCGAATTTGTTCATTAGTGCTAAAAGTTTTTTGGTGGAGTCGTTAGGATTGTCTATATCTAAAATAATGCATCTGCAAATAGAGAGAATTTTGCTTCTTTGCTATTCTGATGCCTTTAATTTCTTTTTCTTGCCTGGTTGCTCAGGCTAGAATATTCTGTGCTATTGTCGAATAAGAGTGGTAAAAGCGGGAACAAGGGTTCTTGTTCCTAATCTTAGAAAAAAGGTTTTAGATTCTCACCACTGAGTATGATGCGGGCTTGTCATGTATGGCCTTTATTATATAAAAATGCATTCTACACCTAATTTGTTGATTTTTTATGAAAAGATGTTGAATTTTGTTAAATGCTTTTTCTCCATCTATTGAGGTAATCATATGATTTTTATCTTTCATTCTGTTAATGTAACATATCATATTTATTGATTTGGGTATGTTGAACTATCCTTGCAACCCAGGGATTGATTCCACTTGATCGTGGTATATGGTCCTTTTAATATGATGTTGAATTCAGTTCCTTAATATATATTTTTTGTAGAACTTTCCATCTATATGAATCAGAGATACTGATTTGTAGTTTTCTTGTAGGATCCTCATTTGGCTTTGAGGATTATGGGTTATGTTGGCCTTGTAAATTAGGGTTAGGAGTGTTCCTTCCTCTTCAATTTTTCTGAAGGTGATTGAGAATAATTGGCATTAATTCTTTAAATGTTTGGTAAAATTCACCAGTGAAGACATCTGGACCTGGGTTTTTATTTGTTGAGAGGTTTTCTTTTCTTATTACTGATTGACTCTCCTTACTATTGATTGGTCTGTTTAGATTTCCTACTTCAGCCTGATTCAGTCTTGGTAGGTTTTATGTTTCTAGGAATTTATCCTTTTCTGCTGGGTCGTCCAGTTTATGATGTATATATGTTCATAGTGGCCTCGTGTAATCCTTTGTATTTCTGTGGTGTCACTTGTAATATCTCTTCTTTCAGTTATAGTTTTGTGCATTTGGGTCCACACTCTTATTTCCTTTGTTAGTCTAGCTACAAGTTTGTCAACTATGTTCAACATTTCAAAAAATCAACTCTTAGTTTTGTTAATTTTTTTCTATTGTTTTCCTGTTCTTTATTTCATTTATTTCAGCTCTAATCTTTATTATTCCCTCCCTTCTCCTAACTTTGGGCTTATTTTATTCTGTTTCAGTTCCTGGAGGCACAGCATTAGGTTATTTATTCGAGATC
This sequence comes from Rhinolophus hipposideros, assembly GCF_964194185.1. NCBI lineage: Eukaryota > Metazoa > Chordata > Mammalia > Chiroptera > Rhinolophidae > Rhinolophus > Rhinolophus hipposideros. Next base: position 15,753,867 of record NC_138067.1, read on the forward strand.
TTTGTATTTTCTTGATATATGTGTTTATAAACTGCTTTACAGTCATTATCACTTTAAATATACTTTCTGTTCCTTTCTCTTTATCTTCTCCTTATGGGATTCCCATAATGCATATACTGTTCATTTTGATGGTTTTCCGTGAGTCCCATAGACTTTCTCCACTCTTATTCATTTTTTCTCTAAGTGAATAATTTCAAATGCTGTTGCTTCTACATCACGGATTCTTTCTTCTGCATGGTTGAGTCTCGGTGGAAGGTCTCTTTGAAATCTTCAGTTTACTCCCTATATTCTTCATCTCTTGGATTCCTGCTTTTTGTTTTTGTTTTTTGTTTTCTCATTTCTATCTCTTTGTTGAACTCTCATTGTGTTCATTGTTTCTTTTGTGTTTTTTTGTAGTTCACTAAACTTATTTAAGAGGATTATTCTGAATCCTTTGTCTGGCAGCTCATAGATCTCCACTTCTTTTTTCTGTAACATCTTTATTTAAAAATAATCTTGTAGTTATAAATGTAAAATGTTACATTTATTAAAATTTAGCAGTGGTTGCAAGGGTATTTGTCATGTTATGTTTTGTACTTTGTGCTTAGATATATAATAATTATAATTTTTTAATTAAATTATGAAATAAGAATTTTATTTTACTTACGTATGGAATATTGGAAGATTAAGTTTTATCCAGATAAGCGCTAGAGTAATATGTACCTTCTCCTGAGAAAATCAATACATGTAACCTTACAATACTTTAATTTTCAAATAAATAGTACTATCTCCAACGTTGAAATTACTAGTTCCCCAAGACTGCTTACATGTGTCAGAAAATCCTAAATTTGTCTTAAATCTAGTGGTATTTGCCTATTGCAAAATTGCAGGTGTTATTTATGCCTTGCACATGAAACTACAGATTGATGTCAAAACTGCACTTTCCCATAGATCTCCGTTTCTTTAGGGTCAGTTTTAAAAGCTTTATTAGGTTCCTTTCATGACATCATGTCTACTTATTTTTTTTGGTGATCCTTGATTCCCCACATTTGAGTAAGTGGTCTCTTCCTCCAGATTTTACAGGTTCACTTTGGCAGAGACAGTTCTTTACTAGTTGGCACAGTTTGGGGTTCTGGACATGTCAGCTGGTAACATCCTTGTGCATTTGGAACTTGCTGTCGAGGTCTATTTTGGGGAAAGGCCACTGTCTGAGCTCTGAGGTTGGGGATAAGGGATGCTGACAACTAAAAACATTTTTATAACATTGCTGGCTTGGTTCCTTACCCAGCAAAGCTGAGTATGGGCTCTGTGGTTGCCTAGGTTCTCTGGTCAGAATTTCTAGATGGTCAGAACTGGGTACTATGCCCAACAGTGGTTGAGGCTGTGAATTATCTTCCCTACCCAGGCAGGGCAGCAAAATGGGCACCAACGCCAACACGGCTTATTGTTATGCGACCCAAGTTAGGCAGGACTACATACCAAATCCCCCAATGGCTCTCCCTGTTTGCTCTGCAGACAGGGAGAGCCATTGGCTATGCTCTGTTCAAATGCTACTGTATGGAGGGCTGTGGAATGGATTACAGTTTCCCCTGTTCTGTGGTTAAGTTCTATGATTGGCTGGCCTGAAGAGTTGTACTCAGCAATGGATGTGGCTTCAAGTTACTTATGGGGACTCCTCTTCCCAGCACTGGTGCCCACAGGTTGGCTGGGTATGGGGCTGGACCCCTCCACAGCTGAGATACCCCTCCCGATTCTTAACTGCCACACTGTGATTGTAGGAACTGCCTGGTCCACATCTCTGCTCCTCCTACCAGTCTCATTGTGGTTTCTTATTTATTTCCCTAGTTATAAGAGTTCTGTTCAGCTAGTCTTCAAGTGGTTCTCGATGACAGTTTTTCTACAATTTAGTTGTAATTTTGATGTGGTCTTGGGAGGTGGTGAGCACAGCATTTACCTACTCTGCCATCTTGGCTGGAATTCCCCAGACACACTTCTAGGATTTTTACACAAAGAAGTCTTGTCCAGTTGTAATTGTCAGTTGTTTTCTTCATAAGGGGGACTGACGTCAGGAATAACCTCTGTCCCCATCTTGATGATGTCTTTTTCTGCATGTATTATCTTCCTGCAGAACATGTTCTCCAGAAGCTGTACTTGGAACACTGTTCCTTAAAGCCTTAGGTGTTATCTCCTCAAAAAAGCTACCCTGAGGTCTGTCTCTCTCAGCCAGCTTCTCTCTGTGTTCCCTATGTTCCTTTTCAGCTTACACTGTCTGTGATTCTGGATCTCTCACCAGACTTGGGGTGTTGATAAGGGAGAAGGACTGTATTTTATTCATGTTTAAGCCGTTCCCTGGTGCCTGGAACTTACTATGAATAAGTATTAGCTGCTAACAATAATAATAACAATGACGATGAGTTATCTCCATGCACTCCACTGCAGACCCAGAACCTTAAGTCTCGGACTTTGGGCGAAGTGCACTTTCTTCTGTTTCTGTGGCCACGTCAGGACACCCTGTGCACTGAGCGTGGGTCAGCTCATGTCACAACAGGCAGCTATTAGCTGGACAGGTAGCTCATTAGTCATCAGCATGACCAACCAACTTTCTCTCTCCGGACCACAGCATGGCGATACGTGGCACAGACCTATCTTAGATTCCGCTGATCTCCATCACTGGTACCTCCAGGACCTGGCACGGCCCCTCTGCATGTGAAGTAAGATCCTGAGGGGATTTCTCAGGCTTAGAACAAGGGACCAGCTCTACTGGGGCTGAGGTGGCGATGAATGGCTTTTGTGGCTGGGTTGATGTGGAAGGTGAAACTCTGAGCACTTGAAGCATTGTGTGTCCAGCCATGAGACGTTCCTGGCTGTAGTCCCTAAGGGGACTGTAGAAATTTCAAAAGACACTATTTTTTTTCCCCTTTTCGGGGATTGGCGGGAGTGAGGGGGGAGGAAGGAGAGGCATGTTCTTGGTTCATGAACCAGATGCTTTGTTTTTTTATCGTTGTTCATAAAAACTGGGGCGGGGGGGGAAACAGCAGAAGTAGTAGCCTTTGGCAGTGGAAAAGAAATGGCATTTTGTGTGGTTCAGGCTTGGGTTTGAATTTCAGCTCTACCACTTATAAGCTGTGTGATTTGGGGGAAGATGACATACGTCCACCAAGCCTCCATTTCCTCTTTTTTAATCTGGGCCTAACACAAACCTTCGAAGTTTTGTATGAGTTCTGGAGTTTATATATTTAATACCAAGGACGGGAGTGTCTTCACTGTCCACATTCAATGAATGGTATTGCTGTAGATCGTTCATATGTGCCAGGTAGGACTGACTCCGGCTCCAACACCACCATACCCCTCATTACTTTACCTAAAATCAATTTTCCATCTTTGGAAACAAAATCATAGAAGATAAACATGTGTTCCTGAGGAATCCTGCTTTCTAGGACCTACTTGAAAGCAAGGCATGTGTCGTGCGGGGCGGCCTGCGGGGTCTCTGCTCCCGCTCCCCACATAAGAACGCAGGACATGGTGAGGCCAAAAAGGAACACCCACGGAGCCATAGGTAGGGAAGTCATACCACTATGGTCTCACTGGAGTTTACACGACGTGGGACCTGCTGTCCGCTTTGCTGCCAACCGACCAACTCTCCTCGACTCTCCTTCACTCTCATTCAGTCCCCTCCTTCACTCTCCTCGGCTCCCCTCCGTAGCCGTGGCAGTTATATCAGTGGCCAATGGCTTAATGGCGGCAGCTGATGGCCAACCAGCCACAGCTGACAGCCATCCACTATCCAAGCCAGCACCTCTCCACATGAGGCCGAGAGCCTGGAAACTGCTTTCTGGGGCTCTGTCCCCACAGCATGGCAACAAACCACATTGCAAACGTTGGGAATAAGTTTTATTTTGAGTCTACTTCCAGTTGACTGAAAACAACACTTACTCGTGTGAGAGAGGCTTCCAGAGAGAGTAGGAAATCAGAGAAATCCCGGGAGTGGGAGTCTGAATACGTGAGTTACAATCTCAAAAGTACTACCTACCCATTGGATGGCCTTGGGGAAAAATAGCAATAATTAGTTTGTACAGTTTCTGGGAGCTGCACAATTTATAAAGTGCTTTAACAAACAGCACAGGACGTGATTTTAATAGATGTGGCACTTCTGTTATGCAGTGGCAGGTATGATAGTCATATTGACCTGTGCTATTTCACCTTATCTTTTCAGTAACTCTAAAAGGAGTGTCTCCATCTATAATTATTCTGGTTAATACAAGGACTTTTCACTTCACAGAGGTTAAGTGAAAGGTTATACAGCCAATAAGTGACTGTTTGAGGATTTGAACCCCCAGGTCTGTCTAATTTCAAAACTGACATTCTATCCAACTTGGCTCCCTGGGGCATAGGCATAGGATTGTTCGACGTAGCAAATAAAAATATGATACCCAGTTAAATTTTCATTTCAGATAAACAATATTTTTTTTCAGTATAAGTGTATCTGAAACATCACTTGTACTTAAAAATACTTGTTATTTATCATAAATGAAAACTTAACTGGTAGTCATGAATTTTATCTGGTAACGCTCCTTAGGAGGCTCATGTCACATGAGCAGATGAGAAGTGGTATCTCAGAGCCTTTCCAGAGGCACCTAAGTTTGTTTTCATGGAAATGTGTCTTTCAGAAATAGTAGGCACTCTCTTCCATGATTGAAGTTGTGAGTCTTTTAGAAAAACACAGGGAAAAGTAATCTCCAGAAGCGATTTAGGATGTTTTTTTCTAGATTGATTTGATATGGGTCTAGATACACTGAAGGGGTGTGTGGGGACAAAGCCCCCAAAAACAGTTTCCAGGCTCTCAGCCTCACATAGAAAGGTGCTGGCTCGGGTAGTAAATGGCCATCAACTGTGATCAGATGGCCAGCAGCTGTGGCTAGTTGGCTGTCAGCTGTAACCCGTAAGCCATTGGCCACTAATATAATGGCTGTGGCTACGCTACCAGAAAGGAATGGGGGCTAGTAAGAAGATGGTGGCTGGCAAGAGCGGACTGCTGTTAGGCAGATTATGTAGATCCTGCTTCCTGTGTCTCCAGCCCAGCCGCCAGCGAGAATATATTGGTTTGACTCCCCTATCTATGGCTCCGTGGGTGTTCCTTTTTGGCCTCACCGTGTCCTGCGTTCTTATGTAGAGAGTGGGACCAGAGACCCCGCAGGCCACCCCGCCGGACACCCTGCACGACACATGGCGTAGTCAGCAGGATACGGTGCCAGCCAAAGCTTTCCGAAGGGCAGTGGAGTAGTTTGTGCGTATGAAAGCTCAGTGTGAGGAAGACGAGGAGGAGCAGCTGCCGGAGAGCTCGATCCCCGTGGAGGGGTGGAAAAATGTGGATGGTTCCCCAACCAGCAGAGGCCGGAGAAAGCGAAGGTTGTTGCCGCCCTGTGGGCTGGGAACTACTTGCTGAGGCAGCTTGGATGCGGGACTTGTCCCAGGAGGAAACGCTTGCTGAGTCCTCCGTGGGAGATGAGAGTGAGGTCAAGGTCATCCCTCACCCCCAGGACAGCCCTGGCAAATGACTATGGACTATGAGAAATTGCTTTCTATCCCTGATTTAATGGACGCTTGACTGTTTGGGCACATACCACCATGTAGTGGGACTGGCCGATGTTTGCTTTTGTGTCTTGACTGGCCGCCATTGATAATATGTAAGCACCTTGCTGTGAGCCGCTGCTTTTCCAGCACAGTACCCCGAGAGGCCCAGAGAGAGAGTGGCAGTGCCCTGAGAGGTCCTGGCTGTGTCCAGGAAGTCTGGCTGTCCCCAGAGAGAGTGGCAGTGCCCTGAGAGCCCTGGCTGTGTCCAGGATATTGCATTCACCTCCAGGCTCCTCGCACAGGGACCCTCGCAGAAGACACTTGTCGCGTAGATTGTGAGGTGAGACCCTGTAGGGGTGGAGTGTGGGGACAAAGACCAAAAAAACAGTTTCCAGGCTCTCGACCTCACATAGAAAGGTGCTGGATTGGGTAGTAAATGGCCATCAACTGTGATCAGATGGCCAGCAGCTGTGGCTAGTTGGCTGTCAGCTGTAACCCGTAAGCCATTGGCCACTAATATAACGGCTGTGGCTACGCTACCAGAAAGGAATGGGGGCTAGCAAGAAGATGATGGCTGGCAAGCGCAGACTGCTGTTAGGCAGATTATGTAGATCCTGCTTCCTGTGTCTCCAGCCCAGCCGCCAGCGAGAATATATTGGTTTGACTCCCCTATCTATGGCTCCGTGGGTGTTCCTTTTTGGCCTCACCATGTCCTGCGTTCTTATGTGGGGAGCAGGAGCTGAGACCCCGCCTGACATCCCGCACGACAGGGTGCAGAGCACGATTTCCAAATCACAATTAACAGTGACATGTACCACGGGCAGAGGACCTTGATTGGGTAAAGTCAGGTTCACCAAGAAGCTCTCACACTGAACTCTCATAGGTCTTATATGGAAGCCAGGGCAAAGACCTGATCCGAGAGCCAATACTTTTTGGGCAGCCACCATGTTTGCCCTTTATTTATGGCATCTCATTTAGTATCATGCCAGTGCTGTGAGGTGTGATAACCCAATTTACCGACAGACTGAGATAGAGAAGTCAAGGCCACAGCCCATGAGTGGTAGAGCTGAACTTGATTAGTCTGAACCCTCTACTAGCATTAGGCTGTATAGTTGATGATTGAGATTTTACAGATATCCGTTGAGTGGTCCTGTGTAACAGTTCAAATTGTTCTTTTTATAGTCATGCTACCTGAATGTTCTCCTGTCTATTCATCTGCACCTATCTTTACTCATTCTTCCAGGCCAATCTCAAACCCTATGTCCAGTATGACTTCTTCCTACCAATCATGGTATTTTGTTAGGGAACCTGATCTCCCAAGTATCAATCTTACTCTTGTTCATAGCATACATATTTTGAATTTGGGGAAATAATGACTCTTTCATCAAGCTGGTAGCAGCTGTGGCCATTGAAATTCAAAGACTTTCATCCTTTGCTATTTAATGGCATTGATTTGCTGGGTTTTTCCTTCTCACCCACTCATAGTTCAGTTATCTGAGTGAAAAGACTGAGCTAGAGCTATAAAAATATGATTGCATTGCTGCTCTAAGTTCCCAAACTCAGATGGTTATAACCTGATGCGGGACATTCCAATTTTAACTATCTACTGCTGTTTTTATTTCATAAAGCCACTAAAAACATCCTGCGCTGCTTTTATATACATCACTACTTTTATGGCTTTTGTGTCATAATAAAAGGCAGTTCATTGGAAGCTTAGGGTTTTCTCTCCTTTCTTTTTTCCAGTAGAAAAATAGCCAACTTGGAATAAGATATTTTTGTCTAGTTTCTGTGCCTTCTAACTCTGTCCCATGCAATAAGTCCACATTCCTCCAGGCTACCAGACTATTTTTCCCAAAAAGCTGTTTATAAGGCATTGCCCTGTTCAACTTTCAAAGGCTCCCTATCACTTCCATTGGAAAGTCCTACATCCTAAGCCTGGCGTTTAAAGATGTCCAGTATCTGGCTCCAAAACTCACCTGTATAAAACAAAACACATATTTTGCCCTCCACCTTCTTGAGTACTTATGATTTTATACACAATGTTCCTTCTTCACCATTTCTGGGAAGCCCATCTGCCTTGCTTCTTTCCATCAGTTTAATTCTTACTTATAAATAAAAACCCAGTTTTATACCCAACTTTTCTAGGAATTCCTCTCTAGGATTTCTCCCTCTCCTACTAACCCTTAGCTTCCTAGAGGAGGAACTTACTGCCTCCTCTTTTCTTTCAACACAACCATATTCTCCCTAGTCGTGTGGTTTTGGCTGCTGCTGTGCGTTCTCTTTTGTGTGACCCTCCAACTCTAGGTCCAGAGTTCCCTTAAATTAGGAAATAGGTCTGTATCGGGCACCATACCTATGGTGCACATTGTGGTGATGTGTGAGAAAAGGAAAGGACTCTAGGAGGAAACTCATTGGTTCCCTCCTTTTCCAGAGGTTAACTGACGTGGCCACCGTCACACAGAAGTTTATGGCAGCTCACCTGTAGCCCACTGCAGTGCACTTTCCAAGAATGCGGGAGAGGGCTGGCTGGACAGATGTATACATGCATGCATTGTAAGTAGATATCTGTCAAACTCTTGATTCAAGGAGGGGGTAAAGCCTGATAATAGAGAAATGATTACTAATATGTCTAGTTGGTAGAGATGGAAGTTACTCTCTTGTTCCACTAGAGTCAGTAAAAGATCAGCCACAAGACCTTGGCAGAGCAGCCAGACAGCTTCTGGGGGAAAGACATTAGGTCTCTGGGCAACATTAGAACCAACCAGTTATAATAGTACATGTTTAACCAGGGACCTGGACTCCCCTGCTTTGTTCTCCTCCCCAGCTAATTCTCTCCCTCCTGCTTCGAGGTATTTGCCATTCAGACCCCAAATCCATTTCACTACCAGTCAGCTTATATGAAGGGCTGATAGAATTAGTGATATTATACACTGTGATGTGTCTGTTAGGTACCAATATTTATATCACTGTCGAGCCTCAGAAAATCACCTATCTGAGTGATTTTGGACAAAGTTTCACACATGGACAGATGACAATCCAGACTCTGATAATAATAAATATCGAGCGACAGAACTGATAACCAACCGAGGAAGCACTTACAATTTTCAGACAGTTCTGATTCCTATGAAGTCCCTCATCTAATAAGGTTAGTCACTTTGTTCGGCGCATGTCAACAAACAGTTGTTGATATTGGATGGTGTGGTTGACACAATGCCACACATGGAGATTTTGTAGTAAAGACGTGGCCCCTTGACCTCAAAGCACTTTCAATCTAGGTAAAATCTCACTCCATGTAATCCCCTCTTCCCATTATATCTTGTACGACTGAACATTTTGATTATCATGGAATCATCAGTCCTACAGGAATCTAAAACGCAATTTTCCTTCCCCATGAACATCTCTCCTCTTAGCTGCTAACCTTCCATTCTTGCTAATATGCCATTACCTGAGTTCCTCCACATTTCTGGTCTCCCCCACTTTTGACTGCCTCTTCCTCTTGGGATTATACATGTTATAAACAAAAGAGCCATGTGAACTCAGCCCTTGATTTTGATAGAAACTTTCCTGTCCAACAGCCCCTTATTATAGATCATACGCTAGGTTGGGTGAATTTGAACCAAAGTCTTACCAGTAATCCCCAGCTCTGGAATATCAATAAAGTCATCGTTAACCTAGAAAGCCTAAAATCCCACTTCCGTAGTGGGTGGCTCTCCATCTCCAAAATAGTCTGTTGCTGAGCAGTACAACTTCAGGTGTCCCTGACCTTAAGACTTGAGTCCCCCAATACACCCTCACAATGCCCTATAAGGCCCCTGATGTGTCAGAACTTTCTAGAAGGAATGTCATTTTGATCCAAATATAGGTTCTTGCTCAGCCACATAGCTCAAGTGACAGTGTCCCTGTAATAGGTGATGGCAACCTTTACTGGGAAAATGAAATACTTGTTAATCTTGCATTCTTCACATGTAATATCTAATTAGTGCTTTATAGGAGACTAAAATAAGAGAAAGTCTGGGTAACACTCTGTGTGCTCACCTGGTAACAACATTAGGAGTCAGAATGATTCGTGCACCAACAAACTCTGCTGAGTCTGGCTCTGAGCTTGGTTATATAACATGAGGATAAATCAGGTACATTCTATCAGATACGATCTGGTGAGCGTGTGAGAGCGGTTATCTGCCCCCGTTTAAGAAAAACCATGGCATTTAAGTGTGAACACCAGACAGGAAATATCTAGGAGCAGCTGATATTTCTGAGGCCAACCTCAAGTTGGGGTTTCTCATGCCTGTGCCTTTGCCACCTCCAGATGGATCCCTTGAAGTCCTGTGACATACCCAGTGTAGACATTGGCTCCTTCTCGCCATGTGGTACCAGTAGAACACAGGTGGATCATTAAGGTAAGCTTTTATTAGAGATCCATATTTAAGAAGGAAATAAGGAAACTGTAATATCATAACTTAGAACTTCAGCTCTGCAGTCAGACTGATCTCCAATGTAAATTTTGGCTTGGCCAACTTTTATTTCTGCAATCTTAGGCAAGTCATGTAACCTTTCTGTATCAAAACTTCTTCCTATTAAAAGAAAGAATTATAGTATCGACCACATAGGGTTGTTGTAAGGATTTGGCGAGAACAGACCATCCTAGGTGCTATTGGCTATAATTCTGCAGAACAGCAGTGAGCTTGCTAACGTGTAAAGCTTGCTCCAGATTTCCCCATAACTGTTAGTCTGTTTTATACGATAGGTATCATTATCCGGGCACCAAACTTCCCAGAACACACCTCAAAATCCAGACCCCCAAAATGACACTTGTGTACATTCTCTTCTCTTCTCTTAAAATGCAAACTTTATTTGCTTCACATTTTTCTCCAAAGTATTAAACATGTTATTTCATCTGTCTCCATAAAATCTTAAGGCAGATGCAGATGTTCTTCTCTCCTCTACTAAGTGTTGGCGTCAGAAGACCTGGTTGAGAATTCTGTCTCCTTCACTTATTAACAGCGAGATCTGAAGCACCGGGCTTCCCCTCTGAAAAGAAGAACAATGATGGGTTGATGATGTCCGTGATGATGAGATAAGGACACCTACCTCCTTAGGTGTCCTACCTACCTACACAGGCTCCTTAGGAGGATGGTATGAGCTATTATCCTAGCTTAGTCTGGTAGAATGACCCTAACAATACTCTTGATACTCTCGTTTTAAAGTTTCCTTGGAATCATGAGGCTATGGAGGTTCAGTGACTACCCAGCTTATCCCCCAGGTAAAGGGGAAAAGGTGAAAACTAAGCTCAAAATTTCCACATCCCCAGGCTAATGCTTCAAGTTACATGTAACTGTCTGGCATAAATAAATCACTTTCATCCAGGGCATGGAGCCGGGGGCCACGGGACCACAATACCTGAGGCTGCGGTTCTCGTGATCTCAAACACATCTTAAAACGGGTTTTACCTGAGTGTTACAAATGCCAGATCTCAGATCATAGGCTGCATTTTAAATAGATATTCAGATCATTCACATGAACACTAAAAGTTGAGAAGCACGGGTTGGGATTATTTAATGTCTGACCCAGAGAAGCTCATCAACCCTCTGTTCACAGTTTCTTTTCAGATAATGATGGTGGCTGTAGATTAAAATGGAGTAGACCTGATTCTCTTTAAAAAATGGGGGAATTGCCTCACACTGTTCTTATATTTCATTGTCAAACATCAAGAATCATTCCATTAATTAACTTGGAAAACAAAATTACTTTAAATTACTAAATGCAGGTTCATTCTGGTGCTTAAACACCAGCAGTGCCAGAAGCAATAACTTCCTGAAAGCTTCCTATTGCCACACACAGGAAGTCATTCTTGAAGGAAAAAAAAAAAAAAAAAACAGGCCTAATATAATCGCTTTTCATTTGCATTCATGCAGGAAGTTGCCAAATGTTTGCACTCACCCATTCTATTAAAAAAGTTACTTTCTGGTCCTAATTAAAATATATGATGGCTGCTCCATTAGCCATGTCATGACCCTGGTCCAGGCATTGAGAATTTCCTAGCAAAAACCTGTCATAAGTAGATCCCCATTAGAGCTGGGATAGGCTTTATGTACGTATCATGTGTTTACAGAAGCAAGCAGGCACAAGCGCACATATGGTGGGTTCAAGTGTCTGAGCTGGAATTCTATTACCAAGCCCTCAACTCTTGAACACAAGCCTGTTTCTGTGTCTTTTCAAAAATATATGAAGATTTCTTTGATTGAGGGAAAGATTGGAAATTGAGAAAACAGTTCATTCTAGCCCTGTGTATTTACCTAGTTCCCTCCTATGCTTTATATCTATCTGCCTGCCTTATCAGCGATTTTTTAAAACCAAAAAACAGCATGTGACACACCTATTACCATAATTTTACATGTATTTCTGTACATGGTAGCTGATGCTTGACATTAGGGTCTGCTCACTCCTTTGAGTAACTTCTGGTTCCTGCCCGTTTTTTTTGCTTTGGGATCAGCAAGGGGAGAAATTCTAGTTTAGTCTTTGGAGATCCCAGGAACCACCCTGTAGGCTTCTGGAGTCGGTGTTCTCCAGCTCTTGTGAATGATCCTTTTCTTCTGAGACAGAAACCTACCTGTTGCTATTCACCCAGGTACAAGGGAGGAAGGAAATACCTAGAATCACACAAAGGCAAACCTAGAGTCACACAAAGTGACTCTCATGACTTACTTGTCTAATGACACTAGCGACCAATACAAGTGATCCTTCCTCATATCAACCCGAATACTCATTTTTATAGCACCTTACCCAATTTGACCAGCACAACCCCATAAGATGGGCAACTCTGACTCCTTTAATTCCATTTTACAGAGAAAAACCTTGAGGCTCAGTGAGAGAGGATGGACTTGTTCACCATGAAGTTGCCCTCTCAGTGCTTTCTGGGAAGCCCTGGTCTGAACGATCCCATCCCTGGGAAAATGTCTGACCTCAAGAAGCACATGAAATCCATCTGCTCGCCCTGCATTCCAGATCACTCACGGCTGGCTTTGCTGAAGACACGAGGTGATGTGGATATACACGTGGGCCCGAAAGGTAGGTCTTCAATAAATGGTGTTGCTTGTGACACAGGCACTGTGCATGGAACACAATTATTTAAGGTGTAAAATTGATCTTTTAGGCGGAGGGGTTCTCTCTCACCTTTCAAACTCACACACGTGAAGTCTACATGACCACTAATACATTATGAGACCTTCAAAGCAAACCTCCACAAATGGAAGTTGTTCTTTAATTATTCAGAAATATAACAACACCCATCCTCAATCCCCAGGTCTAAGTCACCCTGGGGCCCCAGTTCAGGCATTTACTTTTAAGCCATGGCCCCTGGACAAGAAGAATGGCAGATGCCCAGGTTTCTCCAGCAGGCAACCTAGGGCTAACCCCTTCCCTTGGGGGTCTGTCCCTCTGTCTGTCGCATGCCAGGATGACAAGGGTTTTCAGTTGGTACTGTGAGGCCAGGGAACTGCCCTAAACACATACACACTCACATGTTCACATAACCATCCCCCCAGAATGAATCAATCTACATCAGAAGCAGACTAAGAATAACCAGCTTTAAGCTACTGTTCATATCACTGCTGTACAATCAGAAGGATAAGCCTGTTTGCCCCATTGCCTTCAACCAATGACTGCAATTTCCATAGCGATGGTTGGAGACCCTAGGCTTCTCCTTATCGTATCCTTCATTATTCATTCCCTTTATTCTGAGCACTTTGTTTCTACTAAGCCCTGAACTGGGCACTGAGGTGACAGAGATGAACATCAGCAGGCTCTTTCCGAAAGAGACAAACTACACCTACCTCTCGCGTGAGACACTAAAAATAATAGCTGGGGGCAGCCCAGGTTACTATGGGGGGTGGGGCGCCATGCCAAACTCATCCATCATTCATGTGCCCCAACCTCGGAAGCAGGCTCTGCTGCTATCTCCACGTCACGGATGAAGAAACTGTGGAAATTATGGACTTTGCTCAAGCACAGCTAGACTGGCTGCTAGGGTCTGAAATTTGTGTCCTCCCAAAATTCATATGTTGAAATCCTAATGCCTAATCTGATATCATAAGGGTGGGGGTGCCTTTGGGAGGTGCTTAGGTCATAAGGATGGAGGCTGCATGAGTGGGTTCAGGGCCTTTAGGAAAGGGGATCCAGTGAGGTCCCTAAACCCTTCCACCATGTGAGGACACTGCAAGAAGGTGGATCTGAACCAGAAAAGGGGTCCTTACCAGAAGGAAAGCATGCTGGCACCTTGATCTTGGACTTCTCAGCCTGCAGAATTATAAGCAGTAAGTTTCTGTTGTTTATAAGCCACTGGGTTGGTAGCATTTTGTTATAGCATCCCAGACAGACTAAGACTGTGGCCCTTAGGATGGCTCTGACCATCCCTACCTCCCACTACGAAGTTATAACCATGGACTATCATAGGAAGGAGGGTGCCAAATGGAGATGGACGGAGGAGAAGTAGAGTCTGGGTGGGAGGCTCCCCCTGTAAGGTGATACCTGAGGTCAGTGATGAAAACGGAGCAGGAAGTCGTTACGGAAAGGGAGGTGGAAACAGCTTCACAGCAGAGAGGGGCAAGGCAAGGCAGAGAGAAATTTGCAGGGTGTTCAGAGGCAGGGTGGAGACAGGGGGAACAGGAAGAGGGGCAAAGCAGTCTCAGGAAGGGATTTGCTCAGCTAGTAAGGCAATGATGTGGTGGGGAATGGGGTCAAAGTCCCACAGAAGAGAAATGTGGGGCCACGTCCAGTATTCTGAATGTCATCTGACTGCCTCTCAGCCACACACACAGCACACATCCTGAGCAGGCCATCATGGGGGTCTACATGCCCGAGCAGAGAAAGCCACACCGGCTCAGGAAAGACAACTAGATGATGGAGTGCATGGGGTGCAGGGCAGGGCACTGTTTCAACGGGAACTTCCCAAAGTGGGAGAATATTTTTTGTTCCAAAGTTGAAGGAACTCAGAAAGAACAGTCCATGGAGGCTTGTGGGCCAAGAGATGAAACTTCTCTGCATATCAGGCTGCCCTGGGGCCTGGTGGCGTGGGGCATGGATGGCCAGGAGAAGGTGCTGAATGGCTGGAGCTCGCCTGCCCAAGCCAGGGGCCAGCTCCAGCAGTCCCAGGTAGGGCCTGCACCTTTGGACGCACCCCCAGCATACTCAGGCTGGGGAAGGCCTGCAGCCCTCCTCTCCTGGTCAGAAAAACACAGGGCTGCACTCGGTCCACACAGACCAAACGCTTCATGCCCATGTGTCCTGGAAATAGAAGTTCTTCACACAATATGTTTGTAACACGCTGTAAAAGAGCCTGAAAGAGCAAGTTGATAGTTTAGGGTCATAGGCATCACCCCTGGGGGGAGGTGTAGGCTGTCAGATGTAGGAAGATCAAGGAAGAGCTGGGGTCCTGGGGAGGGCTGGGGAAGGGAGTTCCCCCGCCAGGATGACGATGAGACTGTTCCTTTGGGGATGCAGGGAAGATGGCAACAGGACAGAGAGGCAGCAGTGGGAGAGAAGGGAGTGCAGCTGCCGCTTCTCCATGAGGAAGGCTTTGGGAAAGTGAGCCAGGAGACAAGTATACAGCTGGGGGTAGACCTGCCTGGGTTCCGGAGGAACTGAGACAAAATTATAAACTTAGACCCACGAAAGAGAAGAGCAAGCGCAGGGATCAGAGGCATAGTAGTAGCCAAGTCACCTGAACCATTCCGACGGAAATAGAGAAGGTCCAAGAAATGAGGGTGTGGGGCCTATAGTTTCCATCTTCCATGAATCACTTAGTGGGTTGTTTCCTCAATGCCAGAAACTGCCACACTTAGAGTGAGCCCCTTCTTTCTAATACTGGGGAGCCCCCCACTCATGCCTTCTCTGTTGAACCCTCAGGCTCCACTGGGGAACCTGGAGCCCACAGGTGGGCTCTGACAGCACAGAACCTTGCCGTTCCCGCTCCCCAGGGAGGGCGACACTGTACTCTGCATACCACAATGCCCTGGGTCCTCTGAAGAAGGAGGACCCATGAGGGGCAAAGTCAGTGTGTGCCTGAAGCCACATGGATGCTGACTCAGCTCCCTCCCCACTCGCAATGTTGACCCTACCCTGTGTGTGGACATTGTGCCGACCTTCCCCATGAATAGCAAAATTTATACCCTCATTTCTAACCCCCCTCTTGCCTGGGACTCCAAATATATGACTTGGTGGGCTCCCCGTGTCCTTGTCCCAAATAAGCCTTCCCTCCCTACCTGCCAGCCCCTCTGAAGGCTCCCACAGGCCTCACAGTGGTACATAGGAGTGGGCAGCCCCAATCACGTCCCCACTTTGGCTCCCACTTCTATCATATAGTATGTCATCCTCCCTTCTGAGTTGTGTCACTCATAGGAGCCTGCACTTTCTGGGAACCTCCTTCTTATCACTGATGGAGCTATCCATCTGGCAGTGCCCACAGAAGTTGGATTTTCTTTCTGTGTGACAATTTTTAGAGACCATCTCCATCCCTCAGATTGGGAATTCTCTCCATAGGAGGTCAGTTCATGAGACATAGAGACCAAGGCCAGGCAGCTGCGTCCCAAAGCTTGATGGGGAGAGAAGGAGCTAACAGAGGAAGGAGGCAGAATTAGGAGAGTGGTAAACGCCCCCATTCAGAGTGAGACAAATTGGTTTAAATTCCACCTGTAACATGTATTGTCATAAGACTATGACTAGTTTTCTTGGGTATGATAACAACATCATAAGAGCTACTTCAGTGAGTTCTTACCAAGATACGTGATGACCTACTATGCATGCAGCCTGATGGGAGCCCTGTATAAACATTGACTCCCACCTTGAGCCTGTGTCATCCCTGGGAACCAGGGATTATTCCCATTTCACAGATGAGGGGAGTAAGGCAGATGAGTGAGCACGTGGCAGCAACACGAGAGCCACTAATTGGACCTTGGTCTGGACATCGCCAAAGCCCACAGTCTGTCTATGCTCCCCAGTGTCTTCCCTCTTTACCTCTCTCGCCCATATTAGGAGGAAAAGTCAAGTATCATTTCTAAATCTTGAGCTTGGAAAGTCAGGCCAAGAAGTGCAACAAATATAGTACATATGACATATCTGGTGGGAAGCTAAAAAATGTCAAGTTTTGAAACCATGAATTATTTTCCTTCTGTTTCCTTAAATCAGCACAAGGCCATCTGCTTGTGGTTTTCCTAAGGCAATGTGCTGAGAACAAGTTCCACGCAGGTCTGTCTCACTGCCTTAAGCCTCCCAGACACTATCTGAAGCAGCATAGAGAACACAAGGATTAGAAAAATGGCAACTGCCTGGTGGTAGATTTCATAAGCCCTGGCAACTCCTTGAACCCCACTCCTAAATACCCGGCCTGATTGCAGATCTCTCTGCTTCACTTCCTAAGAAATCCTGCCTTCATTCCTCAATCAAAAACAATGGACTTCAATCAGGAAAATAAGGAAGGCCCCAGGGCAACGTGGTCCAAATTTCTTTCAAAGTTGTGCATGACTGATATTAGGAAAAGGAAGAGAAGGGTGCATGTTCAGCACTTGCTGTACGTTTTTTCCATTCATCTGCACAGTAGCCATGCAGGCTATGTGCGGTCATGGCTCCCATTTCACAGAGGAGGCTCAGCCAGGTAGAACAGAGTTTTATAATCAGCGACTACTAGAAATCAGAACACTCCCCTGGGCAAACACAGACACATTAGTAGCTAGTGTGAACTAAGGCAGTTGAAGTGTAGAACACTGGAGCAGTGATAGACTCCTTAGAAAAACATGTAATCCAATTTTCCCATCTCAAAGGTAGAGAAACTGAGTCTCACACAAAAAGATGTGCCCTGTAATTGTTTACATAATATGATGAGTCTTTGGACTTACCCAGGTAGGCTCTTTTGTACTCACACTTCCAATGACACATCATTTCTTAAGCTCTCTGAGAACTAATTACCTGTAGTAGACTCCTTCTCTCTGCCTAGATCCTCTTTCCCAAGTGGGTGCTCTTTCCCAGCTGCTGTGAGAGCCAGCTGCTAATAGCTCACAGCTGCAGCCTTCTCTGCAGAATTGCTCTTGACTGATGGGACCACACGGCCAGAGTGGGCTGAGAAGTTATTCCCACCCTGTGCCCCGACAGTGGCAGCACATAGCCAATGAATGACTGGGACCCCTTACTTCATGTTGGGACAACTTTCCAGACCTCCCTGTGAGATCAGGCTAAAACAAGCCTCCACTTGAGAAAACACCCTTACTTAGGGTAGCTTATGTTCTTTTGCTCAGTATTCTTTTCCTAAAAATACTACTTCAGTGAGTCACTTGCACAAGATTCATTGCTGTCTCAGGATCCACTTCTGGGGAACCCATCCTAAGATACTGTCTGAAGAAGGCGGGGGGACATCACACAGGCAAAAGTCATTGAAAGTGGACACTGAAATTTTTGCCTTGCCACTCTTCCCTGGATACTACTACCCTGTTTCCCCAAAATAAGACCCAGCCGGACAATCATCTCTATTTCGTCTTTTGGAGCAAAAATTAATGTAAGACCCAGTATTATATTATGTTATATTATTATATTAAAGACCTGGTCTTATTATTAAAGACCTGGTCTTATAGTAAAATAAGACCAGGTCTTATATGAATTTTTGCTCCAAAAGAAGCATTAGAGCTGATTGTCTGGCTAGGTCTTATCTTTGGGAAAACACGGTACTAGAATGTTTTATAGGTTCTCAAAGTAAGACCTCAGTGCTGTTTAAACTCAATGGGACTTTAGAGACATCTGGTCAAATCCTTCATTTTAGCAATGGGATGGCCAATACCCAGTGAGTGGAAGCAATTTACCCAGGTCATAGAGAATTACAACCCACATCTATTCCCCACAAACAGTAATACAGTCAGACCAACGACACATTCCCATTCCTTCTATGGAATGTGTATCACCAGCTCCAATCTAGGTGGAAAGACTTCTCTGGACTAGGAGGAGGTAGGATTGGTGCTCAGAGGTTTGACCAATCCTGGTCTGGCTGCTCTCCTGCTAATAAACCATTGCTTGAGGAATGGAAGCCATGCTCCTTGGCCCGACATTAGGTACTGTCACATGGCAATGCCCTCAAGCCTTTGTACTAGACATCCCATGCACCCCCAAGCAGCCTGAGTTCCATGCACCCCTCATTTACAAGAACACTGTACTCTTACTGGCCCATACTAGAATATATATGGAATTCCACATAACATACAAATGCCAAGTTAAATATGAACTTCAGATAAACAACAAATACATGTTGGTATGAGTATGTCCTAAATATTGCATGGGACATCCTTACACTAAAAACAATTGTTGTTTATCTAAGATGGCATGTTGTCTACTTCCTCTGCCCTAAATTCCCTACCTTTCAGAGTCTTAAAAAAAAATGCTTCATCTTCTGAAATCAGCTCAAATTGAACTTATTATGGACAACGATGTCTAATTCTGAAATAGTCACCCTCTCCTTAGGGACAGAGTGCCCTGGGCTCTGCTCAGCTAGAAGACCACTGTTATAGTATTATAATGTGTTGTCAAGAATGGTTTCAATGCTGGACTCTCAAGGGACCACATTGGTGGGAGTGGGGATGGGGGTTCTGTGCCTCTATTCACACATTTATTCATGCACACATGCATGCATTCATTAATTTATTCAAAAAATATGAACTCAGAATCTTCTCCATGTCCAGCACATGTTGGCATAAGATTCACACATCAATAAATACAAGAGAAATGTTGCCTGCCATGTCTCGGGCTTATAACCCAGTGGATGATGAAGGTGTTAGACAAGTAAATAATTGATTTTAAATTATTATCAGTCCTACAGATGCAGCAAAATAGGTACTTTGACAAAGAATAATGGAGGTAGTAGCTGGAGTGGTCATGGAAGGCCTTTTAAGGGAGATAACATTTTAACTAGAACCTGAAGGGTAAGAAGTAGCCAGCTGTATGAAGATCAGAGAAAAGGAATTTTCAGTAAGAAAGCACAGCCTGTGAGGAGGGCCTAAGGCCAGAAAAAAGCTTGTCATGTTTGAACGTATCAGAAGAACTGAGTAGACAAGACGGACAAGAAGCATGAGTTAAGTTGGAGCCCTAAGTAGTGGCCAGATCATACAGGGTCTTACCAACCATGTTAAGGAGGTTATTTCAAGTAAAGTGTGTGTGGGGGGTCTATTAAAGGGTCTTAACCGGAGAAATGACACAATCAGATTCATATGTCTGAAAGATCACACTTACTGATGGAGGTTCCTCAAAAAATTAAAAATAAAACTACATTATGACCCAGCCGTTCCTGGGTATTTATCTGAAGAAATACAAAATACTAATTTGAAAAGATATATACACCCCTATGTTCACTGCAGCATTATTTAAAATAGCCAAGATATGGAAGTAATCTAAGTGCCCATAAATAGATGAATGGATAAAGACTATGTGATTCATATATACAATGGAATACTACTCGGCCATAAAAAAGAATGAAATCTTACCATTTGTGACAACATGGATGGACCTAGAGCCGGGGTGTCCAAACTTTTTTCAACATTTTTCACCAAGGGCCATATGCAGTAAAATACACAAACAGCCGGGCCACTCACTCGAGGTGAAGTACGTACTGCCTCACCTGGTTTATTTAAGTAAACTAAATATATTTTTGGAATTTGCTGTGGACCACTTAACAATGGATTGTGGGCTGCAGTTGGCCCGTGGGACGCAGTTTGGACACCCCTGACCTAGAGGGTATTATGTGAAATGAAATAAGTCAGAAAGAGAAACACAAATACCATGTGATCTCACTTATATGTGGAATCTAACAAAATAAATAACAAAGAAAACAGAAACCACCTCATAGATACAGAGAACAAACAGATGGTTGCCAAATGGGAGGGGGTTGGGGGATGGGTGAAAAGGAGAAGGGATTAAGAGGTACAAATTGGTAGTTACAAAACAGTCATGGAGATGGAAAGTATAGCATAGGGAATATAGTCAATAATATTGTAATAACTATAGTGCCAGGTGGGTACTATACTAATCGGGGGGATCACTTCCTAAGTTATATAAATGTCTAACTGCTATGCTGTACACCTGAAACTAATATAAAATGTTTAATGTCAACTGTAATTGAAAAATAAAAATTAATACAAAAAAAAAATCACACTTTCTGCTATGAGCTTCTTTCATCTTTGAACCCACAACATTCACATTGAATGCACTGAATAAATACTTGTTATATAAATGAGTCTGTGTCCTTATTTGACCCTTGCTTTCCCCATCTGCAACAGGGTCATTGGCACTTCACCCTGACGCTCTCACCCAGGTAGCACGGTGTCTCACTGCGTACACGTCCTCACTGTTAAGAAAGTCAGCAGAGAGGTATTTCAAATTCTCAGAATGCCTGTTTTCTTTGGAAGGAGCTTTGGTCTACAAGAAGAACAGATATAACACAGCAAACTTTTACCAAGTAGCATCTTGGCTTTTAAATTAAATGTCAGCAATGGTTTTCCACTGGGAATCTGGCCCAGGCTTCTGGAAGGCAAGTTCTGATCAACAACATAGGCCAGACCCCCAGGCTGGGGCAAAAGAGAAACTGTCCTCAGGAGACACAGAGGACGGCAGCATACCCACTCCCGGCATGCTGATGCTAGGACACAGGTGACCCATCCTAGTAAGTGTGTGTGTGTGTGTGTGTCCAGTGGTGGGCAGGACTGATCTTTCCACTGTTATGAAGGAGAAAGTGATGGAGCAGAGAATGATGTGCCCCACACCCGTTCCCCACAGTCTACCATTCATCCAGTGAAGACCCAGCGTTGAAGACCTTACGGGGCTCTTCTGTGGAAGACCTATCTCATATGCACAATGCAAGTTAAGTTCCAAGGCTGGGGGCGGGAAAGAGAAGAGGGGAAACGAGTCTCCTTTCCTCCTTTTTTTCTTCTTGACCTCAGTAAAGTCTATAGCCCTTATGTCAGGGCTCTAGTGTCTCCAAAATTGACCCCAATATTTATGAGGTTTTACAGCCCACTGTTCCCCTTTTCTTTCTCAACCCACCTCACACTAAAATACCTTATACTGCTGTCATACTCCAATACCCTTTGCACAAAAAGCTCTCTCCCTCATTTTTATTTTCCAGCTCGCAAATGTTAAAATTCTCAGCACCTCCCTAGATCCTAAGGTCTTCTGGCCCACCCTACCCATTCTCTGCTCCAGTGGGAAGGTTGACCACACCCTCCCCTGAGGTGTGGTCTACACAGAGACCTTCCTCACAGCTTTGGCTGTCGCCCACTTCATGCTGCAGTCACTAACGTCCCACCATGGAGACCAGCTCCTTTAAGAACTAGGAGCACCCGTTCTACCTCTCTGAATGCCCTGCAAAGTCAAACCCCATTGTTGGAGGAAGGAGAGAACAAGACCTACAGCTAGCATTTTCACAAGCATCTCATTTCATTTTCACAATGACCCTGTGTGATGGATTCTATCATTCACATTTTTCAGATGAAAAATCTGAGGTTCAGAGAGGTTAAGCAAAACCCCCAATCATCTAGGTACTAACTAACAAAATCTGAACTGAAGTCCAAGTCCATTGAACTCCAATGCTGATGCCCTATCCCCCGCCCCCAGCAGTCAAGTCTACCCCAAACAAAGATACTTAACTTTTCAAGAATATTTGCCTCCCTTCCCCATCTGCAACATACTCTTCTCCAGCACTTTCCTCAAAGATCAATGTGTACCCACATCTCACACCTCTCCCCCAGCCCTTCCCTGAAATCTGGTGTTTAATGGGAGCGAGCTTGCTAAGCCTTCTGCAAATACTACAGGAATATTTGGATTCCAAGGGACCAGATTGGACCAGAAGCACCAGAGCAGACTACATCTGCCACAAGTGCGACGAGACATTTTAGACTTCGCTCGTTTGACGGTCTCATCTGGAACGTTCCCTGTCTCAGAGAAAGTAAACATAGCCACCTGCAAGAACTTGCCTTTGTACCCTTCTCCACAGGTCACAGTGGTGAACTATAGCAACAAGTCTCCTGGCTGCCCACTGCCAAAAATTGAAGTCTCCATTGCAAGGCTGAGCTGCTTTTCCTGATGAGGCCCTGGTCTCTTCCTAGAGCTCTGGTCTCTTCCAGTCTACCCCGCAGTGGACTCTGACCAGACAGAGGGCCAGGAACCACCTCCCCTCTCCCCCTACCCCCACCCCAGGACCTTGGCATGAATGCAAGTTTCACACTCCTGGTGTTTCCTCTACCTGGAATTTACTCTCACCTGTTTCCTTATGCACTTCTTCTCACCCTCCAAAATCCATCTTACCAATGACCCTTTCTTGAGCTTTCTCTGAATCCCTGTGACTTTCTTTTCTAGTAGAATGACTCCCTTTCAAATGCGATGAGAACCGAGCATCTTGCACAAGTCTCTAATCATCATTCATTCAGGAAATACATGTATGTGTGCATCGTCTGTGTACCAGGACGGTGTCTGGCCTTGGAACTACAGCAATGGACCAAAGAAACAAAGACCTCCCGTCACAGGATTTACGTCTTGGTGCATAAGTCGTCCATCCTGTGAGGCTCCTCCAGTGCACTGCTTGTGCCCCCAGCAAAGGCCCTTAACCCTCTTCTTTGTTTCTCTAGGACAAAGCATGGCGCCCCGCACTTGGTAGACATTCAATCACTGTCTTTTTATTCCACTGGGAAGACACGTGTCATGATTTGCCAGATAGCCAGGATGCCTGGCTCTGCTACAAACAACCTGTATGATTTCCGACCACAAGCAATTCCCATTCTCAGGCATAGTTTCCTTGTCGAAACAGAGAGCCAGGGAGGAGAGGCTCTCAGGGGTCACTGAGCGCAACAGGCTTCACTGCACTACATAATGCAGTGTATTTTTCACACCGGAGGGGGAAGCAATTCAAAGATCCAGGCAGATCCGAACTGGATTTGGACCCAGAGTTACCCGGAACTCCCAGATGCTCGCCAGTTCCTTCTGATCCTAAGCCCTACCTCTATAATAGCCCATCCACAGATCAACCCCGTTGATCTTGCTCGGTAACAAAGCCATTTGCTGACAGACTACAGCTCAGAGATGTTTGCTGGGGTTTCCTGCCCTTCTGTGTCGTTGTGTCTTTTTATGCAAAGACTGAGGCTGCGTGAGGCCTGTCTTGGCCATGACAGTCTGACCCTCTCTGTGTCAACGGTGTGACAGTGATGTTTCTTCCTGCCACAAAATAGTGATACACGAGGTGTGAGGAAAACCCTGAAATCTCACCAGTCTATCCTCCAGGTGCATGTCATTTATCTCAGGAACTAGGGGAGACTGAGGCATCTTGGTAGCGAGTGTGAACAGGATGGGACAACCCCTTAGGGTTTTTCTTCTCACCTAGAAATGTCAATGGATTATGACTTAAAAATGGTTAATGACCAGAGAAATAGAACCACTTCATCAAATACCATCAGGTCTCAAGTGCTTAGAAAACCTTCTTCCAAGGTTGAAGCAGAAGAATGCCCCCTGGGCTGGAGTGCCGGGTCCTCAC
The DNA here is from genome assembly GCF_964194185.1 of Rhinolophus hipposideros. Lineage (NCBI taxonomy): Eukaryota > Metazoa > Chordata > Mammalia > Chiroptera > Rhinolophidae > Rhinolophus > Rhinolophus hipposideros. The sequence goes on from NC_138067.1 coordinate 15,777,958, forward strand.
AGGCTGAAACCAGATCTCCTGATCTCCACCTTCCTCTAATTCTCACCAACTCCCACTGCAGACACTACACTGGCCTCAGGGGGCGCTGTGTCCCCCTGTAAATTTCCAAAGGTGCCCCTGTAAACAGGACCCGCACCTTAATTCTTTGTGGCACAGCGGAAATAGACAGAGCTGGAACCTTCAGCTGGATTTATTGCAGACTTAGGGATAACAAGGGGAAATAAGCTCAGTGGATCACAATAACACTGAAAATCAGATCTCCTTTAGCCCAACATAGATTTGACTTGATCCCTGGACTTTTAGTGGCATCTCCATTCTAGGACTGTGTTTACACCCATGAAGTGCCTTTGAAATCACACCACCCAGGAGCCCACGGCTCGATGTTTGCCCTCTCAGGAGTCCTGACACCAGCGAATGAGTCTCAGAAAAAAGGCAAAACACCTCCCTTGCATGGTCAAAGGCTCACTTCGTAAAATCCAGACTTCTCTCTGAGGGACAGAATCTCCCACTGGGAGTCTGTCTCCTCTAGAAGGGATCTCAGTCCTACTTTATGGCCTCATCAAGATACTCAGATGAAAATCTAGCCCAGTGACTACTTCCTCATTCCTGACAAGGGATAGGTATGTGTGCTTTCAAAAGAGTTGTGTTTTGCAGTTTTCCACATCCAACTGCTTATGGGACATGTTCTCCTGCTCCTCAAACGCAATTCATGATCACCCACTTCCTGGACCCCAAACTTGCTCCTCCTCTAGCTTCCCCATTTCAAAGCACCACAAAGCTGTTTGCAACCTTTTCCTCAGTCTTAATTTGTGCCCCTCTGTGGTCAAGCCCTGGTGACATTACTCTTGCAATGTCACAGCTGTCCTTGCTCTCCACTTCCACAGCTTTGTCCTCTCCCACACCTCTGTTACCTCTTCGCTGAACTGCAGAAACATCCCCCCAGATGGTCTCTTTTGCCCTGGATCTGTCCTTTTCCAAGCATCTGGCTACACAGTTCCCTGAAAAACAGTTCAGGTCTTCCTGCTTCTCTGCCTCCAAATCCCAGAAGCTTCCCATTGCAGTAAAAATTATATATTTTACCCTGAAGCATTTTACCAAGTGTTCCACAGGCTAAATGTAATGCAAAAGGAGAGTTTTTTTAATAATAATAAAAAATCTAGAAAACTAGATTAATATACTTGAGGGATGTATTTTTTTTCACTGCAAGACTTCTCAGTGCCTTTGATAAGATATTGATAAGTAAGTAGACTGAAGTTCTGTGCATACAATACATTAGGCAACATTTCAAAAATTATTTAATCAAAAACTATTTTGGCCATATTCTATGGTTCTCATGTCACATAGAAACTGCATTTAAAAATTCTTGTGCGTAATATGATGTGCAAAGTCTATATTCTGGCATTTAATATACTTTATAATTTAACTCTCCTTTTGTTTCCTTCTTCAGTTTCATCCATGAACAAAGCTTAGTTTATTGAGTTTTTAACTATAAAATAAATGCATGACTTTATGAAGTTAAATAAGAATCTTTATAAAAAATAAACAATTTCTTTCCCTTCAAACAAGTGCTTTAAGATAACTTTTACATCATTTTTATCATTCTATTACTCTCTCTTGCTATGCTTATAGACACACATACACACATATACAGCCTTCCTTTTTCTTCTCACTTTTCATTTTCCTTTCTTTTTCACACACACAATAAGTGACATACTAGATTCATTATCCTTCCGCTTCTTTTTATTCCATTAACAGTGTTTTCTTGGAAATCTCTCCAGATTAATGCTCGTTGATGTGTCTCATTCATTCAGTAGCGTCATGATGTACAGTGCAGATGGCACCAACCGACCATAATTGATTCAATCATTCCCCTGTTGGTGGATTGATGGCATTCTAGTTGTTTCCAGGGGTTTTATTTTCCTTTTTTGTTTTAAACATTTATAATAAAATCTTTCCATTTTATTTCTGAAGGATAGTGTCCCAAAAGTTGACCAAGCCCATTTTTCACCAGAAGCTCATATCATTTCCCTCTAATAGCTCTTGGGTGAGATGAAAACCTCCTGACATGGTCAAGGGTCGGTGTGGAACGTCGGCTGGTGCCCATTACTCTAAACTCATATGATAAAATGACCTCTGCCCTTTGAAGCCAACCCAGAGGGTGCCTCTCTGACATAAGGGACAGATGGTAAGCCCATTATGGGACCACCAGAGGACACTCGTCCCAGCCATCCCCTTCCCACCTTTACTCGTGCTCCATTTTGGTCCCTCCTGAGCTGGGTGTCAGTGACACCTTCATTTAGAGAAAAACTAAAAGACATCAACCGCATGACAGGAGCAGGAAGAGGAAGATGGTGCACAGAAAGAGCTCAAGACTCAGAGATTGCCATGATCACAAAGGCTCAGGGTGAGAATTCAGAGGGGAGCAGAGCTGCCAAGGCAGCAGGGGGCTGCCTCCACTCACTGTGTCCTACAGGGTGAATGGCCCCATTGCACAAGCAGACTCTGCCCAGAAACTGCTCCTGGTGGACCCCCTTCACGGGCAGAGTCAATTCTGGGAGAGATCACCCTTCCTTCTCCATGCCCGCAGCGCCTCTCCCGTTTGAAACCCATCTGTTGAGCAAGCTGCAAGTGACCCTACAAATCTAACTTTTATCAGAACCAGAAAAACAGAGAGGGTGCAAGCACAGGCTCTGGACCCAAACTGCCACGCTCAAAGCCCAGCTCTGTTCCTTATCAGCTGTGTGATCAGGCAAGTTGCTCACACATTTTGTTCTTTTGCCCTCAGTTTCATCCTCCATAAATGGGAATAGTAACAACTCATAAGGATCTAATAAGTAGAATATATTTCCCTTCAAATCAGTGCCCAGACACAGATATAGATACAGATGCATTATGCATACAAAGTGCTTCAAAAGTGGTCCATAGTAACCTCCCAGGAAGCCTTAGCTTTACTACTGGCCACTTAGCCATCCCCAGGCCATGTCTCCCTGTCATGCTCCAGCCCGAGACACAATGGACCACTCTGTTCCCTACCCATGGCATGCTTCCAAACCCCGGCCCCCTTGCCCATGCTTCTCCCTCCCCTCAGACTGATGTTCCCCCAATCCAACGCCTGCTTGCTCAATTCCTGTTCCTCAACAGCTCAGTTCAAATGGCACCCCCATTATAAAGTCTCCCAGATTCTCACCTATCCTCCAGGACCCCCAGAGCTTTGTGTCTCCCACCTTGCTTTACAGCAGCCCTCCTCCTTAGTCTAACCACTCTCTGCCTTACATGCAGTCATGTATGCCCTTGACTTTCTTTCACTAGGAATGCAAGTTCCTTGACAGCATGGTTGAAATTCTCCTATCCCCATCACTGTCTGCCACAGCGATTGACACATAGTAATACTGAATACATACAAGTGAACAGAGTGGCATCTTAGGAACTCTGTGCAGTGACAACATCCCTACTCATTTTTGAACTCCTTTCCATTGCTGCATGAAAAGTGAGGCTTCCTCTCAATGGGTAGATAGAGGGGTAGACTCCCTGCACGCTGGAGTCTACCACAGTGCCTAGAGGAAGGCAGGATAGCCATGGCGCCATGAGAAGTTTGAGGCTCAGGCTGTGTGGCAGCAGGAACGTGGGTGCTGATCATGCTGGCTCAGAGGGCATCGGAAGCTGCAGCCCTCCTATGCTCAAGTGTCCATACGCCTCACCACTGCCCTGTCACTTGTCTCAGAGTTCAAGTTTTGATTTGAAGTGTAATGTCTGCCCCGACTGAAATGGAATCCAGAGAAGGTCGAATCCTATTAAGTCACCAGACCATGAAGCAGGAAGGTATAGAGGTGACAAATGGCTTCTCCCATGGGCAGCAGCTGTGAGGCACACACACAGCAAGGCTAAGGTCTGACCCAGGAAAGAGCCAACAGGAATTCCCTCCTTTTTCTCAGGGACTGATATCCATGTGCCACCTCCTTTCCCGTGCAAGAGGATTAAGTGTTTAACATGGTTCCTTGTATTGTATTTTCCAATTCAAACAGAACCCGTGAGTACCAAGTCACGCTGGCCTGTGGGATTATAAGTCCACAGTAACCCTTTAAAAAAGGATTTCTGCTGGTTTTGCACTCATTGAAATTGCACAAGTCCCAGAATCCTGCCTTTTCCTTCCCAGGGAGGAGCTGAGGGTGTCAATCATGTGTTCGTGAAAAGAGTTCTCTGGGCTCCACTGAAGTATGCCCTGCGCTCCTCTTTTTATGTTCTGTCAGCCAAGGCGACTGCATCCAGAAGGACAGGTTAAGCAGGGAGGCAAATACTATGGACATTTTCTCTACGTCATCCCACAGAATTTTCCCAACAACCATGTAATGTCAGTATTATGGTCCCTGATGTAAAAATAGGCAAAGAAAAATCCAGCAAGGATAGTTACTTATCCAAGGTCAAATAGCTAGTGCAAGGTCAAGTTGGGATATGAGGTTTCATCTTCCTGATTAAAGATGGTTTTCATCCCATCATACAACACACTTTTCCTTGCTGACTCCAAAGTCCCGACTCTAGCCCACAATTGCTTCACCGAAACCTGAAAAGCAGTATTCTTCATCTAAAGTGAACTTTAGTTGTTCTCACAATGAAATCATCCATTCCATTCTAGGACCTCTCAATAGACTTTGCAAGTTTCCAGAAACACACTGCCAAAAGTCCTGTAAACAAAGCTATGCTGTTGGCCCCTGGCTTCAGTATTTCTCGGGAGCACCTGCCCACTCGTCGCACATAGTTCTTGCTTTTGGCCTCAGTGCTATGATGATTACCCAACCCTACCTCCTCAGCTCCTACACGTGGACCCCAGGTCTCATCTCACAACCCTTGGTCTGATGAGTTATTAGGGAAAGCTCCGCTGTCTGGATGGCAAATATCATTGCTCACATGAAATTTTGACATGGGACTCATACGCCATAGCTAAGCTACACATCTTCCTCCTGCTTAAGCACACTAGTGAACCTCTGTAAGTCTCATTTCCGTCACCTGTCAAAGGGGGGCAGTAACCATGTGTCCTTCCTTGGAATGCTTTGTAGATAAAATTGTGGTCCTGTCTTATGCACAGAAAGTGCGTGGAGTTGTAACTACAACAGAATGGAAGTTCAGTATACATCAGACCCCATCCCTGTCTGATCCAAGTCACCAGTGGTGACAGGGCCAGCAAGTCCCACCTCTTGCTACAGTGGAAGATAAAGGAATTGGTTGGGGAGGAGGGGGCTTACACAGAACAGAGTAGCCCTGGGCTCTCCAGATATTTCTGAGAAGCTGTGATTTCCTTCTTACCTGGACCCAAGAAAGGACCCATCAGCTGCTCTCGCAATTTCAATCCATTCACACTGAAAGAGACAAATGTGCCCAACTCTCTTCCTTTGGGATTCAAATCTTTCCAGGGACTCCTCATGCAAAGACTCTCAAGATGACCCACCCCTTTGGTCCTCCAGATACTGCAACCCACTGGGAAAACCTTTTTTCTCAAAGAAAGTAGAGACAGACTTTGGTCCACTGTTCTACTGACTGGATCTTCATTCCCTCCTACTTCTTCAACAGAAGTTAGTGATTACCATTGGCAACTGTATCCGTTCTTTCACTCATACTTTTGGAATAGACTGTTTAACTCTATCCAGGAGATTCCAAATTCTGAGTTCTTTCAAACATATATCTTAATTATTAAAGCATATGCTTCATAAGAAAGAATAATATTATGAGTTGGATATTTTAGATAAGAGCTGATTTTTCTCTCTTTTCTGCTGCATTCTTTGCATTCCTTTATGCTGCAAGAATCTATTATATATACCAGGCACTTTTCTAGATATCAGGGACACAGACATTGATACAAATACATCCCATGCAGATACCAGATTCATCATTTCCATTATGAATTTCCATAATTTCCGTTTGCTTCCATTATGCAGTGGAAGTACAAAGCAGGGTGAGCTCGGTTCTTCCAGAAAGAAGAATAACATGAGTCATTCTACTCTTGGAAAATGCCTTCCTCCTTCAAGTTGTGGCTCAAAATTCACCTCCTTAAGAAAGTCTTCGCAATAAACAACTTTAAGTTTCAGAAAAATACAGTGGCTTTCAAAGACTGAAAACAGGGTCATTGGGTTCCATCCAAACTTCTCCCTAACAGGTTTTGGAACAGATCACAGTGATATTATCCATTCCATTCTGGGAATTATGACCCCCCATTTCTACTGTGAGTGCCTTCATTTTGTCTGTGGGGAGGGGCAGTGAGGTTCTTTGCTGGGGAAAGCTCAAAAAAGCATGTCATTTGTAATCTATGAAGTCGATTATCACATTCAACTCATGACTGGGTATAAGAATAATTAGCAACCATTTCACCCAAGGGACAGCTTTTCTTCAGAGAGCAACAAGGGCGTTCTTTATCCTCCTAAATGTTTCGCTATTAGTGCTTCATTTAATGCCAGGAGGCATCAAGAACAATCTCCTTCTCACCGACAACATTCCCATGACTAAACAGGCACAAGAATTCAGAAAGAGATGAGGAAGGCACTGAGCTCTGCATAGTGTAGTTTTCAACGTTCCTAATTGGATTTCAGAAGACATGATTATTTTCACGTGGTGTTCTCTACTGAATGTAAAAGGAGAGAGTCAGAACTCGCGTCAAAGTTCCAACTTCTCACATGATCAATCTAAAGAATATTGCCTCTTACGGGCAAGTCCAGCTCTGTTTATGACTTCACGATGACTCCTTCCACCAATGAGACAGTGGCTCCAAGATTTACATGCCCAGTCAAAATCTGTATCCTGAGATCCAGTACTAAACAACCCAAAGCACCAAGGCCCAAACTCATCACCTCTCCCCTCACTGTATCTTCTTCCCTGTAAGTGTTCCCCTAGTTGTGAAAGATGCCACCCAGTCATTCACTTCAGAAACCTGAGCGCCACCTTGCATCTCCCCCTTGGTGTTCAAGTCTTACTGAGTCTCTCTTCTTAAAATCACTCATATCTACCACCTTTTCTCTACCCTACTGCGACAACATGGTTTAGCTCCTTATCACTTCATTCATGAATTCCTTGAGTATCTCCTAAGTGTTCTCCCACCACAAGCTTGACCTGCCCCCCAAACTTTTCCAACTGCCATAGTAATCTTTCTCCAATGTAAATCTCACTAAGTCACTAAATTCTTTACATTATTGCTCATTTCTGAGTTTTTTTTATACTCCCTGAAGAGCCCTCCATAATCTGTATCTGGTCCTACTTTCTGCCACTTCCTAAATACACTCTATTCACTGTTCTATGAAAGTATCAACATCCCTTCATCAACTTTCTTTTACTCTTCTGATTTTGTTTTCTCCAGTGAATTTCTCTCTCAATCTGAGAATCGCTGTCTTAATAAGTTAAAGTATTATAATTACTAATACACTCAGCCTTATTTGTGTCCAAGTGTATTAGTGGTTATAGCACTATGAATTAGTTAATTCCTTCTCTATTTGCTGCTCTTTCTGGTCATTTCCTTATTATCCTTTGTTCCTTCTCTGACTGCTGCTGGATTGATTGAGGTTCCTCTGCTTCCCGCACCCTGAATAGTTAGTGGCTTTCGGGGTGTGCTCTCTAGATCTGTTTTTCTAATTGTTACCTCATTCTTTTGATAAACATATTTGAACATGGATTATTCTGAACAATTTTAGAGATAATCAGCATCTATATTCTCCACATAACAAGAATCTCAGCATGCTTTAAATTCCATCTGCCTCCTTTATACTTCCCCAGCACACTGCCTGTGGAATCGGCTGAAATAGTTTAGTTAGAAAAATAAGTTTTAAAAATGAAGACATTTAGATATAAAAACAAAGTTTTTTTCTCACAACTGTTTATTTTATTCTACTATTTCCTTGGATTTATTTTTCCCTTCGCTTACAATTCTTTTCAAGAGATCTGCACAAGGCAAACTTTCCAAATCTTTGCATATCAGAAAACCTATTGATTTTACCCTCAAACTTGAATTAAACTTTATTGGGTACAGCAACCAGATTCAAAGTTAATTGTCTGCCTGACATTAGAAAATATTGTCTAATTATCTGCTGCATTCATTGCTACTACTGAGAAATCTGGTGTCCACCTGATTCACATCCCTTCATAAGTAATGAGTTCACCCTCCCCACTGTACCTCTCAGTCCAGAAGCATTTGGAATTTCCTTTCGTGACTTAAAATTTCACCACATAGTGTCTTATATAGATTTAGTTTTTCATTTATTTATTCTGCTCAATATCTAGGAATATTTTGTGATCTAAGATTCTTAAATCCCATGAAATCATCTTTTATCATATGTTTGAATTATCACTGGATTCATTCTGCTATTCAACTCATGCACTGGTGCTTCTTTTTTCAACAATCTAGTTTTTAATAACTTGGATCTCTAGTTATTCTGTCTGGAATTATGAAGAGCTACCAAGCTGAGCTCTAAAAGGTGTTGCCATTAAGTGGAAAAATTATGCTGAACTGAGCTGTTATTTGGATTGAGGAGGTTTAAAACAAATGTGCTCAACTTAATAAATCTAGTTTTCACTACAGCAGTTTCTGAAAGGACGGGCAATTAAGCATTTAAATTCTCAGATGGAGAAAGGAACGCAAGCAAACCACAGCTCTGGATCAATGTCTGACCAAGTTCATCTGTGGTCTTTCAAAGACTCCTCCCCAACCACACCCTGAAGACACAGCACCCCTGGTCATACATGTACGAACCTCTGAGATGAGTGAAGGACTTTAACACACACTAACAAAAACAACAAGCAATGGCTTCATGTGCATCCACACTGAATACACTGAACCTTTGAACTAGTACCTCCCAGAGTCTTGTGCTGCAGGTGAACCGCTGAAAGCACAAATATGTCTTCATTGTGTGTATTCTGTGACCTTGGGGTATTTACATTCTCAACTAAACTGTTACATTACCCTAGGGTTTGCATTCTATACCTGTCTCATATTGAAGACATGTAGCTGGTGAATGACTTTGAACTCCTTGAAAAAGCAATGAGCTCCAAATAACAAAAGTAATATATTAAAAGATGTCCTTATTAATGTTCTAGACACCCTTTGGAGTGTCACAATCACTCTCCCAAGGAGCGGTCTAGTGTTGGTACATGTTCTCTGGGTCTTGACATTCAACTTCGGGGTTTTCATTAACTCCAGACTCTCACATCATGTGTCCCAGGAAAGACAATAGTCATGTTCAAGATCTCATCACCATCTTCCCCCTAAACTGAAACACTGGGGACTCCAAGGGAAAGGTGGAGAGATTCTATCAGATCATTAGTACCCTATTTTCAAGAGTGTTCTGCAAGGTGGACATTGCAATACTTGCCTGAGTCTGTGATCGTCCCTCAGCTATCAAGGACATGCATTCTGGAAAGCTTATTCTTAAACAAACAAACACACACACAAACAAAACCATGTGTTACAGTTCTGGCCTTTATAACCCTTTCTGCTCAAGGCATTACCCCTCCCTGACAAAAGAGGAGAAAGTAAAAACAAAGTTCGAACAGCCATAGTTTTCTAATACAAAAGAGAGGGAAAGGAACTGACATTAATTTAGGAAATCTCATGTTTATTAGTTGGCTTCACTCAGACACACACACACACACACACACACACACACACACACTCACACACACTCACACAATGGATACACAGTTGGCCTGCAAAAAACGTGGAGGTCAAAGGCACCGACACCCGCACAGTCCAAAATCCACATGAAACTTTTGACTCCCCAGAAACTTAGGCTGCCCCTTGGTATCTGTGGGGGGCTGGTCCCAGAACACTCTGTGGATTCTAAAATCCGCAGATGCTCAAGTCCATTATAAAAATGGCATAGACCAATGCCCCAATGCATACAGTTGGCCCTCTGAATCTGAAGACTTTCAACCATGATCAAAAACAGTGCAGGTACTTATTGAAAAAAAAATCGGCGTATAAGCAGACCCACACAGTTCAAATCTGTGTTGTTCAAGGGTCCACTGTAGATAAGATATAGAGATAGACACAGACATAGATACAGACATACATTTCTTTTCAATATAATCCTTTGAGGTAGATGCAATTATCTCATAATTAGATATGCAAATTGAGGCATAGGGTACAAATCTAAAATCCCTGTATTCTTCCTTAGCCCTCAACTAAGTAATAATGTATTCTCCGTAATTATTTTTCCCATTTGATGGTCAGGTATTCTATTGGTTTCATTCATCTAGTATCCCTCTGCCTAGCACAGAGTCTGGAACATAGCAGGTGGTCAATGAAACGACCTCCTGTCTATAAAGCCTGCCATTCTTCATCATAACTTCTATTATTGTTATATCATCGCTAGCTCTTCATTTACTAAATGAAATTCCACTGACCACCTACTATGTGCCAGACCATCTGCGAGGCACGGCAATACAGGAATGAATGAAACAAAAATCGTTCCTGCCCATCTAATGAGATAAATAAGAATATATTATTATTTAGTTGAGATCTGAAGAAGAATAGAAAAGGTTATTGGGAAGGAGATGAACTCAAAAGTGGGGGAAAGGGTGAGTGGGTGAGAAGGGGATATCTATCCCTCCATTAGATAGCAGAGTTAGGGAAATCCTCTCTCTCAGGAGGTGATCATGACCTTTTGCCACACTCACACACCTCAAACTTTAAGGTCAAGACTTTATTGCCTTTGGAACACATATATACATACATACACCAGATAGTGTATTTCCTAGGGTCTAGAGTTGCCAGTATGGACAAATTAAAATACAGGATTCCCTGTTAAATTTTAATTTCAGATGGGGTTTTTCAGATTAACAATGATTTTTTTTAGTGTAAGTATTTCTCAAATATTACATGGGACATACTTATACTAAAATATTACTGTTTGTTAATCTGAAATTAAAAATTAACTAGGTGTCTTGCATTTTATCTGTCAAACTTACTAGAGAATCATTAAACATTTTTAAAGTTCAATAGAATAAAATGTAAATTTTACTGAAATAGAGGTTGGAGACCGAAGTTTGAGTGTTAATCATATATATATATATGTATGTATGTATATACACACACACACACACGGGTTGCCAAAAAAAATATATACACATGACTTGTATTCATCTTTTGTTTTCCGTATATATTGAGTATTACAATTTTAATACAGTTTTTTCCTTTCTTAAAATGCGTATATATTTTTTGGCACCCTCTGTGTACATATAAATTCTTGAGAAGAGTTAACTTTCAGAAGAGAAAGCAGAATCTGCCAACCCTTTTATCTCTTAGGTTAATTCAGCCCATGAAGACCACAGACCACCACCAAGTCTGGTAGAGAGCAAACACTCAAGGTCAACCATGGTTATTTGATTATTTTCATTATTGTTGATAGTATGCTCATTAATCCATTATACTAATATCTAATGCACCTTATTATTTTTCAGGCACTGTATTGGGGTTTTTCACACACATGACTTCTCTCAATCCTTCCAGCACCCTTATGAGAAAAATATTATTATCCTGAGATAACAGATGAGGAAACTGAGGCTAAGTGGCACGGTCTCCTGCCAAAGGAGAGAGAATCCAAGTTTCAACCTAATTTCACCCTGATTCCAGGCTTCCCCATCACAATAAGTGCAAACATGAGTGTTTGGATTTAATTTAAAACCTCACCATAAAGGACAATAAATTCAAGATAGCTAATGCTAATTAAGCAGTGCTAAATATATCTAGTGTACTTGTTCAGTGAGACTTTCTTTGCTCTGTGTGGTTACTTCTGACAGGTCACCCACCTGTCTTCTTTGCAGACATAAATAACTCAAAGCATAAAGAAGAAGGCGTGGAAAGCTACAGAAAGAACAAAGGAACTTGGGTATAAAATGCCACACTCACTAGAATAAACAGGAGCCAAACACAAACAAGAGTGAATCACAGGCCTTAGACTCCGCTCTACTCACTCAAGACAAAGAGACTGAGACAAAGGGAATGAAGAAATCGTTGTCCTACACCACTATCCTCAGGTGTGGGGCACAGGCACCATCCCGAGGTAGAAATGGACTCGAGGCCTCTGGGGCACCCCTAAGCTCCTTGCCCTCCAGGATAATGTTAGTCCATCAGCCAAACACTAAGGGGCTTTACTGGGGACAGGCAAAGTCTGTGAAGTCCTTGCTTCTTCATCCAGTATCTGAAAGTCCCCAGACACATTGGGGACACTGTGTCCGCAGACACAGAGTTGCAGCAGCCTGCAAAGCCGTTCTTCTGCATAAGTGCGGATAATAAAAATACCAACAAAACCTACATCCCCAGTGCATAATTTCCACAGCTCCCTGTAGTGTACGTATGATATTCATAATTGTGCTCATTTTGCTGCTGAGGTCCCAGAAGACCTGTGAGGTGGGTTATGCTACTCTCCCAATGTTTCATAGTACATCCAAGCAGAGCTGGAAACAGCAGGCAGGTCCAGAGCGAGTACCAGAGGTCCTGGATTTCACGTTAAACTTTAATAGCACGTTTAATATCTTTAATGCACATTCTCATGCATCTGACTGTCTATATTTTCTACCCTCTCTTCCATTACTATAGATAAACCTGCCTAAGGCCAATTCCTCCAATGCTGTAGCAAAGCCCGTACTCTTTTTTCTACCCGAAGACATCATTTCAAACATTAATTCCTCCAGTATCATCAATCATGTTTCTGCAACTTGATCATCCTCTTAGCATCTAAACACATCCTGCCTTCTGTATAATCACTCACACACTCACACACTCACACACTCTCACACTCACACACACACACTCACACACACTCACACACACACCATACATACAGAGGGACCATATTTCACCCCCATGTCACTCCAATTCTGCCCCATTTCTCTATTCCCTTAACATAAAAAAAAAGAAAGATGGATTGCTAAATGGATATAGGATTGGACAGGTGAATAGACATGAGAAGGCAAATCTGTTAAAGGGTTCATTATAGAATCTCAGTGGGGGTATGTGGGTATCCACTGTACACTTCTTCAATTCTTTCTGCATATTTGAAAATTTCCAAAGTAAAATATTAGAGGAAAATCTGTCTATTTTCTTTCTACTCCTTTCCTCCTATTCTTTCCCGAATCCACTCCAATAAGACTTTCATCACCACTTTCCTTTCCAAAGTCACCAATGATCTTCACGTTGCTAAATGGAATTGTTACTCCCCAATCCTCTCAATCCATTGGTAGCATTTGATTTCCTCCTTCTAACACATATTTTTCCCACTCGGCTTCAAGGATATCACTCTATCATGGTTTTCCTCCTAGGTCATTGGCTTCTCCTTCTCAGTCTCCATTCCTTTAATTTCTCATCCCTCACCCCCAACATCAAAATAGTAGGGAGTCACAGAACTCATTCCTTAGACTTCTTTACTATTCACACTCCCACATTGAGCTCATGTAGTCTCACAACTTTAAATGACATGTTTGCAGATATAGTCCAAAGAGTATAAATCTTTAGCCTAGTCCTTATTCCTGAACTCTGGACTCCTATATCCAACTGCCTAGTCTGTATTTCTACGTGGAGGTCTAGCAGACATCTCAATCTTAAAATGTTCACTTGAAACCTATGTAATTTTACTAACCAGTGTCACCCCAATAAATTTAATTAAAAATCATGTTCAGAGTCAAGCTCCTGGATTTATCCCAGCACTCCCAGTCTCACACAGATCTACTTATCACCCTGTGAGCAAGCCCAACCAAGCCAACTGGAAGATGAGAGGCCTTAGAAGGAAACCAAGATACCCCAGTTGACACTCGGTCAGATGCGAGGCATCTGAGTGAGGCTGTCCTACGTGAGCCTGTCACCAGCCATAGAGAGACGTGTGGGCGCAGGAGAGATCAGATGAGTTGGCTCAGCCATCCCACAGTATTATGAGACCAATAGAATTTTGTTTCTTTTTTAAACCATGAAGATTCAGGATGCTTTGTGAAGATTTGGGATGGTGATGAAAAATTCCAGAATCCCTACATTATTCTAGAAAGTACGTATAATGTTAAGCAGAAAGAATGTCTTGAAAAAAGACAATGACCTAATTCTTTAAATACAGGAACTGGGAGTTGGTCTTATCATTTGGCCTTATGTTCTTGAACATGGTCCCCTAAATTTTCTCACCTATGTAAGTTTTCATGGCAGGATGGCTTCTTCCAACCATCTCTGAGATTCTTGGGTAAAACTTTTTGCACACTCTCTAGGTTATTGAGACCTGAGCTGATACACTCCCTTCTCCACGTAGTACAAACAAGGGATAGAGGCAGGTCTACTGTGTCCTCCGTTTCTTTTTTTATTTTAATGCCATGTGATATTCCCTGGACTTAAATCTGATCAGGGTGGTTTATATGGCGAACATGCCTCCATTTTGTATTGATGAACTTTTTAGATTGAATCAAAGGATGCTGAATTATTAAAAACTTAATTTTTGACTCTAGGTTGAATGCAAATATATCTTCAAAATTTATCACATTTCTCAGATTCTTCCATGCGTTTATTAGGAAGCTCTTGAGATTTACCAATTTTGGATTTGATCTGTTAGGAAGAGTGGTCTGAGGACTCAGCAACTACATAGACCCCAAATGCAACAGCCCCAGAGAAGTTACATTTCAATTAACAAAATACTGTTAATAAACAAGCAGTAAGAAAATCCTAAAGATAACTACTTCCACTTCTTTTTCTGCTTCTCATTTGCTTGGCTCCCTTCTACAATGCTCTGACCACGTGTAGGGAGCCAGGTCCATGAGATCTCCCGTCTGAACTCCTCCCACCTGGCCTCATTCACATCATTCGCATCTATGCCCCCACACCTCCCTTTATTACATCCGGTTAGCTGTTAATGTATGGCGTCGCCCTTCTGAGTTTGTCAGCCATCTGCCCTACTAGGTTGATACTCCTCTGGTCAAACCCTGAGACGTAGTTACATCTGTTTGCCTAGTACCCAGCACAATGTTGGTACTTCAAATAGGTTTATTGACTGAATGAAGTAAATAGCTTTATGTCTTATTATCAAGTATAGATCTCCCCCAAGAAGCTTGAGAACTGATGAAAATTGTGCAAGTGTTTGTTACCATTACCACCATCATCATCATCACTCACTTCATTTAAGTAGCTGGTTTCCTGGATTTCATTTGTTTCCCCAGTCTTTATTATATACGAGCAGTAAGCAGGGAAACTGGGCAGAAATCCAGGCTTCCTGGCTCTGAGTCAGTTCATCTTTCTTCAAAACATGATTGCCATTAGCCAGCTAGAGGCCCGAGAGGTCAACATAGCAAGAGTGGTGGAGAGAAGTCTGGAATAGCACGTCAGAGACGAATGAATGGGAAGAAGTTACCTTTCAGAAAACAATAACTCTGTCCTATCACTGTTCTCATCACGCTATGCTTCACACACGCCCTTTTTTTATAGACTTCAGTTTTTCAAGCAGTTTAAGGTTCACTAAAACTTGAAGCAAAATGAAGAGGCAAGTACAGAGATTCCGCATATATTCCCTGGCCCCACACATGGCCTCCTCCATTGTCACCATCCACCATTGGCGTGGAAGAAACATTTGTGACAACTAATGAACCTACATGACACATAATAATCACCCAAGGTCCATAGTTGACATTAGGGCTCACCCTTGGTGTTGCACACTCTGTGAGTTTGGATAACTGTATGATGACGTGTATCCATCTTTATAGAATCATACAGAACATTTCCACTGCCCTAAAAATCTATGCTGCTCCTGTTCATCTCTCCCTCCCCAAACCTAGGCAACCACCAATATTTTACTGTCTCTATAGCTTCGCCTTTTCCAGAATATCATATAATTGGAATCCGACAGTATGGAGCCTATCGGATTGGCTTCTTTCATTTAATAACATGCACTTGGGTTTCCTCCCTGCCTTTTCATGGCTTCGTAGCTCATTTCTTTTCAATACTGCATAATATTTCATTGGGTGTACCAGCGGTTTATTTATCCATTTACCTACCTGAAGGACATCTTGGTTGCTTCTGAGTTTTGGCAATTATGAGCTGCTATAAACACCCAAGTGAAGGTTTTTGTGCGGACATAAGTTTTCAGCTCCTTTGGGTAAATATCGAGGAGTACAATTGCTGGATTGTGTTGTAAAGGTATATTTAGTTTCTTGAGAAACTGCCAAACTGTCTTTCTAAGTGGCTGTGCCATTTTGCATATTTCATCTTTTGAAAATTCTCACAACAATCCTATGAAATCGATAATAATTTTACAGATGAGGACACTGAGCCACAGTGAATTTTCTAGGCAAGGCAGTGAATAAATAACTGACCACTCACCGCCCTTCAAGCCAGCTTGCTGTCCTGGAGGTTCTACACGTTTGTACATAGCTTCAAAGATCCTCACGGCCCTACCTCTAGGTAATAGAGAAAATCTATGACATCTATTAACATGACCAACTTTATTGGAGGCTGAGTAAAGAGGAGAGTGCTCTTAGGAAAAACAAACGAAAAAAATCTATGGTTCTTGAATACCAAACAGCCCCTCAAAACAGAAGGGGGACTGAAGCAGGCATATTTAGTGAACATATATCTGTCATAGCCAATGTGTCTGAGCCCCAGGAAGGCTAAACAGACTGTGTGTCCCTCTGCTTTTATACCATGCATGTCACAGGCAAATATTCTGCGAGTCTGGATGATTTTGAAGGAAGATACCTCACAAATGTTGCATGGAGCATCCAAATATTGCATAGAATAGACTTACACTAAAAACATGTCATTTATCTGAAATTCAACATTAACTGGGTGTCTTATATTTTTATTTGCTATATTTGGCAATCCTATATAGGTCTCTTTACTCAGTGGGGAAACTCTACGAGAAAACTGGTCCTCCTATGTCACTGGCCAGAGCTATGACCTATGTCCATGTGTACTGGGACACTTAACAAGGAGGGAGAAAGTCCACACATGACCTGAATCACTGTGGATAAACCCTTGGAGCCCCCTGAAGTATACGGCCTTCGGGATAGAGCAGGGATTGTGAGCCACAGGGAAAAGGGGTGGGAATTGGAATGGTAACCAGTCAGCCCCATCACAATCATTGATACCATGGGTGACCGTCCCTTTCCAGTCCCAGCCAAGCACACACGTTCTTAGGACTTCTCCAACACAGCTGTGGAGGCAGCTGGAGGCAGAAAGTGAGGGAATCTCTAACCTGCTTTACTCTTACTTATTTTTGGCATGTCCTTTGGTAGCTACCCCTTCCTGTCCCTCACTTTTGCAGGACAATGCCTCAGAGGCTGTGCTGTAAAAAGAAAACTCCCCTGCATGGTAAGAAGACATGCTGCTTTGCCAAGCGATAGATCCAGCTCTGAATCACATGGGCCCTTGGGCAAGCATCTCCCCTCCCCAGGCCTCATTCTACAGTCCTGTAAAAGTGGGGAATTCACCAGAAAGGAGCTAATGTCCCTTCTCATCTATCTGTTAGCATAGTCGCCCCCCTAGTCCTCACATCCTACACCAGCTTTACCATCTCTTAACTGTCACTCTTTTTTCATTTATTTTCTTTTTCTATCAGAATTCTAATGAGTATCAAATATATCCTGGGCACTATTAGGCAGGTGCTGCTGATGAAAGGTGAATAAAATGTGCCTCCCACCCCCACTGCTACCCCTGAGCTCACAGTCCAAGAGGAGAGACAGACATGCAAAGAGCTAAGTGCCATTCAGTGTGGGAAGCACCACTGCAGAATTTTAAGGAAAGTACTAGAGGATGTCTGAGGAAGGAGAGAGCAAGTACTTTTATGCAAAGGAATCAGGGAAGAGCTTAGAGATGAAGTGACTTCTGAACTGTGTCTTGAAAGCTAAGTAGGGTTTCACCATTCACGTGAAGAGCTCACCATTCTGGGAGCAGTGCAAGGCTCTATTTGGCCGAGAGAAGTTTCCATGATCATGAATGATGATGAAAACAGGTGGAGGGATTACTTCTGTAGCAATGGGGATAAAAGAGCAGGATGAATCCATCAAATTTTGTGAGCACCTAGAAGACAATTATTTCTAATGCATCAATTCTTAACATGCCTTTCCTGGCAACATTAATTCACTTAGGTGATATTGAAACCTCTTAAAAAAAATAGAGATGCCAGGAATGCATTTCATAGCAATGTGATGCAGGATTCTAGAACAGCGCTTAAGCGCAACGAGGATGTATCACCCCACAAGGTATTTGTCTCATTTGTAACATCCCAGCAGAATGGACACATTCCACAAGCAGCATTTTACCTGCCTTTCCATCGCACGGTATTTTATAACATCTCAACCTAAATGAGGCGACTAAAAGGACGAGTGGTGGTTTTCAGGTTGAAAATCAGTGTCTATTCCTTTCAGCGGGAAGCTGACATCTCATTTTTTAAGGGTGACAAGGCATTACAAAGATGCATTGAAAGGTTAAAACTCAGGCACACTCTTGAACATTCTAAGTGGCACATGAGCTGGAAAGGAGCTCTCATTAGGTGTAATGGCTCTTCTACCTTGAAATGCAGAAGACAGACGTGAACTCTGAGAAAATATAACAACACATGTTGGGTAAATACACACACTCTCAAGGAAATCAGAACAGTTTCCAAACAGTGCAGCCCTGCACATCCATGATAAAGAAAGCCAAAAGGTGGAGCCATATGTGGATGGAGTTGGGCTTTGTTAGGGGAGTCAGCTTTCAAAAATGGCCAAGGCACTACACAAGAAAAGCATAGGGAAGACACTCTGATTTTCATCAAGTACCATTTAGTTATCATTATCACCATCCTGGGCAGTATCTGGGAATGGCATTCACCTGCCTTGAGTGAGCTGATAGCTTTGCTCACAAAAGTCTACCCAAATGAGGGGGCTTTATAAACCCCACTTTGAGATAAGGACACTGAAGAGAGATGGCTAAGCATTACAGCCAAGGTTACACAGCTAGAGAGTGATAGCGCTTCACTAAATCAGGTTGCCCTGAAACCAAATGGAGCTTCTTTCCACTGAAGTCCAGAGAGAGTAAATGATTTGCTCAAGTTCATTAGACCCTGGAAGGTGTTGGAATTTGAACCCCAAACCTCGCTTTTCTGGCTGAGTTCAGACTGTGCCTTTTCAGTATGCTAAGAATGGCTTCCTCTCTCAAACCTCTTGACCAACTTTAAACTTTTAGTCAACTTTCCTTCAACAACTGTAGTCTCTGGTATTTCTGCTTTCCATTTGAAAGGGAACTTGATAACCTTTAAAACCCTTAAGACAAGAAAAACATACCCATTTATATTCCTGCCACAATCCTCATGGCTCTGCCTCTGAACTGGCTTTCTTTGGCCCCTGCACCTTAGGCTTTGTGAACAAACTTTTTGAGGTTAAAGTGAGAAATGGTAATTAAGCTACTCACAGGGGTTTCAGGAGACAGACCTTGAAAGGTCTCCGGAGAGCCAGCGGGCACAGGTCATGTTTTCAATGGAAAAGGGTAAAACGGTCAAGAGTCATTTTCCCCATGTGGCACATATGTGAGCATGTATGAGAGAGAGGGAGGAGGGGAAGGGGAGAGAGAGAGAGAGAAAGAGAGAAAGAGAGAGAGAGAGAGAGAGAGAGAGAGAGAGAGAGAGAGAGAGAGAGAGAGATTATGCCAAGAGCAAGGAAATAGCAGTTTAAGCTCTTTCAAAATAAATTTAACTTTTGGGCAAAATCTTGATTTCCAAATAGGCTTATAGAATCTCCATTTTTCTCATTTCAAAGCTTCCTACTGCATCCAGCATTTCTACAAATGTTCCTTTGTAGAAAAGTAGCACTATGAGAACAAAGAGGCACCGTAAAATAGAAATTGGGACACAATACATTCTCTTCCAAACAGCAATATATCAGAGACATGGTTCTGATCCAGCTCTTGGTAAAGGGCTTGCAAGGTAAGGTGTCATTAGTTTTTCCTTCCCATCTTCATACCATGAGCTCAGAAAATACAAAAACCTAACAGAGTCTCCAGCATTCTTCATATATAAGGAAGGCCAGGCCAAAACTACCAGAGTCTTCTGTGTGGGTGGTGTGATGTCAGAACCCAGTGACCTCATGCTCTGACTCTATTTTTCTATTTTCCCTAGAGAATAACTTGATTTGCTTCTCATTGACATCATTACAACAGGACTCCAGGGTATGGTGCCCTGCTTTCAACTCAAGTCAGTCCAGACATCCATCTCTTCCTCTGTTCCCTTTAGCCTAATTAAAAGAAAAGACTTTACTGAATCCTGAGGGAGAAAGAACTGAAAATAAACTCAGTGAACATAAAGACCATTACGATGGGTGTGGGTTTTGGAATCTACTTTTAAACTGGCATGTTCATCACCAGTAAAACTCCTTTAAGGTAAGAGACGCACATGTAGAAGACAAAAGAAAACCTCAAACCAAGTTTCAACTTGAAGCTCCTCAGTTAAAATCTGGGTGCATAGTATATACGTACCATAAAATATTATTCAGCCAGAAAAAGGAAGGAAATTCTGACATGTTACAACATGGATGAATCTTGAGGGCATTATGCCAAGTAAAACAAGGCTTTCATTAAAAGATAAATAATGTATGATTCCACTTATAGGAGATAAACAGAGGAGTCAAACACACAGACACAGAAAGTAGAATGGTGGTTGCCAGGGGCTGAGAATGAGGGGGAAATAGAAAGTTGGTGTTTAATGGGTCGACAGTTTCAGTTTTACAACATGAAAAGAGTACTAAAGATGAATGGTGGTGATGGTTACATAAAATGTGAATGTACTTAATACCATTGAACTTTATGCTTAAAGTGGTTAAGATAGAAAATTTTTTTTTATTATGTGTAATTTGCCACAATTAAAAATACAACTTTTAAAATCTGGGCTACAGATAACATTATACTCCATGAAGAAAAGCTAAAAGCTTTTCTTCTAAGATTCGGAATAAGACAAGGATGCCCTTTCTCAGCACTTGTACTCAACATTGTACTGGAAGTTCTAACCAGAGAAACTAGGCAAGAAAAAGAAATAAAAGGCATCCAGATCAGAAAGGAAGAAGTAAAACTGTCACTATTTGTGGATGGCATAATATACAAAAAAAAACGCTAAAGACCCCACCAACAAAACTGTTAGAATAAACAAATTCAGTAAAGTTGCAGGATACACTATCAACATACAAAATTCAAATCCATTTCTATACACTCATAACAAACTATTATAAAGAGAAAACATTCTCATTTATAATTGCATCAAAAACAATTATATACAAATAACTTTAATTAAGGAGATGACAGACCTATACACTTTAAACCGTAAGACATTGATGAAAGAAAGTGAAGAAGATACAAACACTATAAAGGAAAGATATCCCATGCCCAAGGACTGGCAGATTTAATATTGTTAAACTGTCCACACTACCCAAAGCACTTTACAGATTCAATGCAATCCCTATCAAAATTCCAATGGCATTTTTCACACAAATGGAACAAACAATTTTAAAATTTTTATGGAACCACAGAACACTCCAAATAGCCAAAGCAATCTTGAGGAGGGAAGATGTACAACGCTGAAGGCACCATGCTCCCTGATTTGGAACTATATTACAAAGCTATGATAATCATGACAGTATGGCACTGCATAAAAGCAGACACATAGATTAATGGAACAGAATAGAAAGCCCAGAAATAAACCCATACATATGTAACTATATGTAACTAATTTACAACAAAGGAGCCAAGAATATACAGTGGGAAAAGGACAGTCTCTTTCATAAATGGTGCTGTGAAAACTGGACAGCCACATGCAAAAGAATGAAACTGGATTTACCCCATAAAAACTAACTCAAAATAGATTAAAGCCTTGAACCTAAAACCATTGAACTCTGAAAAGAAAATAGATGGTAAGCTTGTCGACATCAGTCTTAGAGATGATATTTTTTTTGGATTTGACACTGAAAGCAAAAGCAATAAAAGCAAAAATAAATAAGGGGGACTACATCAAACTAAAAAGTTTCTGCACATCCAATGAAACCATCAACAAAATGAAAACACAACCGATCAAATGAGAGAAAATATTTGCAAATCATATATCTGATAAGATAAGCATTTCACATGCAAAATATTTAATATATAAAGAATTCATACAACTCAATAGGAAACAAAAAGAATCCGATTAAAAAATGGACAGAGGATATGAACAGAGATTTTTCCAAGGACAACATACAGATGGCCAACAGGTACATGAAAAGGTGCTCAAAATCACTGATAATCAGGGAAATGCAAATCAAAGTCACTATGAGATATCACCTCACATCTGTCAGAATGGCTATTACCACAAAGACCAAAAAAATAATAAAATAAAATAAAAAAAAACAACTGTTGGCAAGGATGTGGAGAAAAGGGTATCCTTGTGCAATGTTGGTGGGAATGTAAATCGGTGTAGCCACTATGGAAAACAGTACAGAGGTTCCTCAAAAAATTAAAAGTAGAACTATCTTATAACCCAGCAATTCCACTTCTGGATATTTATCTGAAGCAAATAGAAAACACGCACTTGAAAAGATATATGTACCATGTTCAATGCAGCATTATTTGCAATAGACAAGATATGGAAGCAACCTAAGTGTCCATCGATAGATGAATGGATAACAAAAATGTGATGTATGTATGTATGTACTATATACACACACATATATGCCTATATACATACACACACACACATACATACGTAAGGGAATATTATTCAGCCATAAAAATTAAATCTTGTCATTTGCAACAACATGGATGGAACCTAAGGTCCATTATGAGGGCATTATGCTAAGTGAATTAAGTCAGGCAAAGACAAACACCATATGATCACAGTTTCATGTGGAAATCTAAAAACAACCAAACACATAGATACAGAGAACAGATTGGTGGTTGCCAGGGGTGGGGGATGAATGTTGTGTAAAATGGGTAAAGGGGGTGAAAATGTACAAACTTACAGTTATCAAATAAATAAGTAAGTAATAAATAATGTACAGCATGTTTATAGTTACTATGACGGTACTATATATTTGAAAGTTGCTAAGAGAGTAGATCTTAAAAAGTTCTCATCACACAAAAAAAGTGTGACTCTAGTGATGGATGTTAACTAGACTTATTGTGGTGATCATTTTGCAATATATTCAAATATCAAAACATTATGTTGTACACCTGAAACTAATATAATGTTATATGTCAATTAAACATCAGTGTGTGTTTTTTGTAAAAAAGTACGCATTTCAAAAATGATTTTGCCATTTTAGCTTGGTTCCACACTTCATTGACCTTGAAATCTTTATATGCTCCCAATTGGGCTTATAAACTGAAAGGTATCTTCTTGACCTCGTTGGAGACAAATGAGATTCTATATTAAACTATCTTTTTTTTTTTTTTGTCAACTAACTTTTAAGATTCAAATAGACCAAACTTACTCATCCCAAGGAGTATTAGTGTGATTTAAATTGAGAATTAAGAGTGCCCACCAGGGTGAACAAAAAAGCAAGACTGCAACACTACAGCATGAATAACCGTAAAGAAGACAATACCAACAGATGAGTAGCTGGAAGCGGCAACATCTCAAATCCTTTCTGTTAATTAATTATCTCCTCCATTTATTCTCCTAGTCATTCGATAAATAATATTTTTCTCTTCATCCTTTTTCAAAATCGTGCAACTATAAGAGATGTACTCTCATAACTTCATCTAGTAGGAGAGAAAAATAAAGGACATATACACGACTAACTCATCCACAATAGATTCAGCTGACATTTATTAAGCTCCTACAATAGGCTAGGAATTGAGCAAATAAAACTCTATGGCCATGAGTTTCGAATTTAATTCTGCTTCCTATTTAAACTGAATCAAAAGACTATTGTTTTGCTTATACTCATAACAATTCATTTAATTCCCGTATCAATCTATCTTCCTGAAACACCCAGCCTTACTGTCCCTAATCCTGGCTCACCAAAAGCATCTCTTCTGTTCCCTTGCAGCCACACATCAATGTGCAGGTCCATGGGGAGCTCAGCAGGAAGATATTTTGGCATCATCAATGTGTGTAGGTAGATGGTGGATGAAGCCACAAAGTGCCAAGAGATTGCTCGAGCAGAATACAGATAGTGAGGCAAGAGGAATGAGGAAGAAACCTTGGTGATCACGAACACCCAAGGGGATGGACAGAGAAGTAGAAGGACCAGCAGAGAAAGGGGTTTGGAGCAGAAAGTAATAGTCAACGGCACTAGTGCTGTCAAGTAGGATGCGAAGTGATGAGTCATTAGGATGTACCTTTAAGGGGTCCCCTGATATTTTTAGAAAGCTATTTCTGTCGTGTTGGGGTGGTAGATGTGATAGGAACACATGAATAGAATGGAATATGATGGGGCAAATGAATGCGGGTAGTTCTCTAAGATGACTGATCAGGAAGGGAATGGGGCAGAGGAGGGTAGTCTCAAAAGGCGGTAGGTGAAACCAGGGCTTGGAGGTTGCAGTGGCGGTATCTGTTGTTGAACATGGGTTGAGGTGAGCACTTTTGTAAGTTGTGGTGGGAGTGATTTTGGGAGAGAGGGAAAGAAGATATTGAGACACTCAAGACTCAAGAAATAGAAGGGTGGTCAGAGGAGGAAGATCCTGGAGTGGTGACGCAAGGGGCCAGAACCAGGCAGGAGGGCATGCCTCAGATGGGAGGGAAACCCCTTTTACAAGGGAAAATCAGACCAGGCTCAGTGCTACCCCTTCCACAGAGCCCTCCATCCAGACCGGGGCTCACCTGCTGCCCATCCCTTCCCTCACCACGCAGGGCCACATGCCAAGTGGGTGCACAGCGATTATTTGTGGCCTGTAAGAATAGCGCGTCTGTGTCTTGCATGGCTCAGAAATGGGTTCTGCCTCAAACCGTGAGAGTTGAGCCAGCTCCACGATGGCTTGGGCAGCAGGTGCTCAGGCCCCAGTGGGGTCTGTCATTCCCTTTGATTCTCCTTCTTTGCCA
The DNA here is from genome assembly GCF_964194185.1 of Rhinolophus hipposideros. Taxonomy (NCBI): domain Eukaryota; kingdom Metazoa; phylum Chordata; class Mammalia; order Chiroptera; family Rhinolophidae; genus Rhinolophus; species Rhinolophus hipposideros. The sequence continues at coordinate 15,802,929 of NC_138067.1, forward strand.
CTCTCCTTCCCACTTAACCCCAATGCTCTTATTTCTGTGTATTTCTCTTCCTCAGGACAGAGTCACTGCGTCATTCTGCAATATGCTGGGAAAAGCCAGAGCCCTTTATGAAAAGGCTGACAGAGCCTTTCTTCTTCGCAGCAGGAAGCCTGAGCAGTGCTTAGCCAGGCAGTGGGAAGGGTTGGCTCACCTTCCTCCTTCCCTCCCTTTCCCTGTCCCTCAGGGGACACGCTCCCGGAAGCACTAATGGGGCTTCAGTCCATGCAGTGTCCAGCCCTGAAGTGGGACATCTACAAAGAAGTCAGCAGCTACCTGCTCGGCAGCACGTGGGGAGAAATCAAACTCAGTAGAAAGATGGTGGGCAGGTGACACTCTGCTGCCTCCCGTCCCCACAGCTGGGGCTGATGGACCCCACAGAGAGGCTCAGCCCGGCCCATGGAAGAGCTGGCCTCTCACAGAGGGTCGACCTCCCGACTTGTCTGATCTCAGGCCCTGCAGGTGGGCCCTGACCCCAGGCTTCCCCCTAAGAACTCAGCTCTTGCTTCATTCCACCCTACTCCCCATACAGAGGGCTGGGATAGCTGCGCCCTGAGATGAAGCTCTCCATCTCCTCACCATCACTGTCGCCTCTGTAGGAGATGCACTGCTCTCATGCACACTGGCCTAGCTCGTGAGTCCCTGTCCACCTCAGACAGCTGTTGCCACCTGTATTTGCCCAGCTGCCTGCAGGTCACTGCAGATACCTCTCAGTGCCCACCGCTCACCTGAGCACCACCGCTCAGCACCCAGTGACCAGGCTTTCTGATTCCAGCCTCAGCTTCCTGCTTTGTGAAATGGGCACAATGACAGCACCTACTGTCCAGGGTGGTGCTGAGGCTTCAGTGAGAGACAGGTAGAGCGAGCCTCAGACACCTGGCCCATCATCAGCGCGGGCTCTGGACTTTGAAATCACCTTGGCAGCCACCCAGCCCACGGCTCCTGCTTCACTCCCAGCCATGTACACAATGTGCCCCCTACGACGCGGCCCAGCAGGACACAGGCAGACAAGTGTAGGTCTGAGTCCAGACAGACCTCAGTTTGAATCTAGACTCCAGCACTTACTATCTGTGTAACTTAGAGCAAAGTCATTAGCCCCCTGGCGGCTCAGCCCACTCATCTATAATGTCTCCCCAGTAGGTGTTGTGGGATAATGAAATGAGATGAGTAGGAACATACCTGCATTTGCAGGCATTGAATGGAAGTCTGCACTCCTGCAGAGTCCTCTCTCTGGAAACTACAGGCAGGACCCCCCGGCTTTGATCCAGAGCACCCTGGGATTTCCCTCGGAAGAGCACTGCATCCTTTCCCCAAAGGGAACTGAGTTGCGGGCGTCATAGGGTCCTGGGTCCTGGGGCTGTGTTTGAGGTAATCACCAACCAACCATAGCTGTTCACTGAGTCCGACCTGAGGGCTTGCATCTGAGGAGCTGCATGTGTTCCTCCAAATTAAACGGGCACCTGGGGAGAAAATGATTTTTGTCAGGATGTGGGGTCCAGAACTGCCCTCCTGTTTTCCTACCATGGTTATATACAACTGTGTGTTTCACCCAATGTCAGTTGTCAGCTGCTAACTGCATCCTATTAAAAAAGGACTGGAAGGAGCAGAGGCGTCTGCCAGCCGCTGCCCACTGAGCCACCAAAGTGCCAGGAGGTATCAAGGAGCAGAAGGCCTGGGCTTCATTCCCAGCTTACTAGTTTGGGACTCTGTGCAAATAACTACCTCTCTGAGCCTCAGTTGCCTCATCTGTAATATGGGTATTGGAACATGGCCCAAGGATACAATATGGCCAAATGAAGGCACGGAGCTGACATTGTGCGCTGCACTATAATTATTTGGAGTTGAATGAATGGGACATGAGTTCTGGGGTGTTCTGCAATGGAAAGGAAGGAAAAGTAATGGCAATGTAAAGCATCTATTGGATTTCCCCCTCAAAACAAGCCAAAGAAGTAGGTACATTATTCCCAGTCAAAGGGAGATGAAAGCCTCAGAGAAGTTGTGACAGGCCGAAGTCTGCATCAATGGCAGGGACGTTCAGCCACATGTGCCTGCCTCCTAAGCGCCCCATCATGCCAGAATGCCTGGGGGGCTTCCGGGGCCCCCTGGAAGTTCACAGTGGCCTGGCTTTCTGCCTGGACAACATTCTGAAGGGGTGACAGGAAAGGAGAAAATTCGGCTGACTCACTGAATAGGACATCCCTCCAGGATGCCGCCTGAAGCTTCGTGAGTAGGCACGCAGGGTGCTGCCTGAGCCGGCACCCCATCCCTCAGAGCAGAGCGGCTTCCTCTGGCCCTCCATCACCAGGCCAAGGGAGGGGAAGGCGCCCAGAGGTAAGTCAGACACGGCCGGGTCTGCCATAACCACCCAGATCAAAGAAGCTGCAGCCTCCAGCCCTGGTCTCCTCCAGAGTTATGCCCCGTCTCCATTCCTTCCTGCATATGTCCTCAGGCCTGGAACACTCCTGCCTGCCTTGGACCTGGCCAGCTCCTACCTGCAACTTCAGGTCTCTGTGTAAAACGCACGTCCTTGAGGACCCCTCCTAGAATCTCCAATATGGTTGAGAAACTCTGTCCTGGGCTCCCATAGCATCCTGCGTTCTCCGCGTCCTGGCTCTCGGCCATACACCTACCCTCTAACTGGCTGCCTTCCCCCCCAGACTGTATGCTCCACCGCCAGGCGACAGTTCTAAACCCTGCCACACAGAGTGGGTATATTATCATCACAGATGATATCATCACTAAGTGAGATGACACAGGAGACATTCCGAGTACACCGCAGAGTGATGTGCACGTGGGAGAAAGGTGATGACCGATGTGGGCCAACTAACGTCTTCACAGCACAGGGGGCTCGGGGCTCTTCATGGAAACGCTTCTGAGTGGGCTCACTCGTGTGGTCATTCATTCAGCGTGCATTTTTGGCGCCAGGTAATACTGGTGCCAGAAGCTCCAAAAGTTGGCAAAACCAAAGACAGTGGCATGTAATGCACAAACGCCACGACGCAGGGCAGGGGCTGTGCTGGAGGTCAAGGGAGGGGGTGGAAAATTCTACCTGGATCCAGTGGCAAAGGCTTGTCTGGCATGAAAGGAGGAGGCAGAACCTGCCGAGCAGTGGCGAATCACGGCAGAGCCAGGACCCAGGAGCGGTTAGGAGAGTTACAGCAATTCCAGCCAGAATTATGGGGCATTGGGATATTTCACAGACTCCCCACGAACACTGACACGCTCACCATGGACAGCGAGCCCAGGACAAGGACTCCGGCCTTCAGCCCTGGCCCTGCTTCCGTCTCGGGTAGGTGACTAGGCTGGGCCACATGGTCGCCTTGGCCCAGCGTTTAAGTCTGGAGTCCTGGTGAGAATGAATGTCACTGACAGTTGTTGAGACATTTTGGGCTGCGGCTCTCACCTTCCACATGTGGTTGAAACATGACAAATAGAGACCTTGGTTGAGAAGGGGGTTGCTTGTGGGGGCCCATCCAGCCTGGGGCTGTCTTCATCCAACCACCCATCTCCTCCCTAAACTGCCCTTCCTTCTTACTTGGGCATGATTAGAAAAATGATCAGGCTTGGAGCTAAAAATACCAATACTTCATGTTCTTCCACAGGGGGAAAAAGAAGACAAGAGAATCTATGAAAGTAACAAGGAATTTCATCCTTCAGTAGACTTCAAAATGGATATTTTAGACTCGGCCATCCATAAACATTGGGTAATATCATACTCTTACAGTATAGAATGAATTCCCCGTAACGAGCCACACATCTGCATTAGGCCAGCGACGGGCTCTGCGAGCGTTTAAAACTCTACGTGATGGCTGGCGTCCTCTAGGCCCAGGTAAACAGACTGCCCAGTCAAGGGCCAAGCAACCAGACCTGGGCAATGTGCTGCTGGGGGTGCAGAGAGGAGAACTCAAGCCCTCAGCTCAGGCAGCTTTGAGTCAGCCAGGGGCAGGAGGCAGGGGTCTTTGAGACAAAATCCTGGTCACATCAGCCCTCTGCCCGTGACCTGTCTTGGAGCCTAGCATCTGAACCGCTTATAAGGCCCTGAGGGATTTGGGCCTTCTAACCGGTTCAGGTGCTAGCCTGGGCCCACACATTATCTCCTACCACTCCCCTTCCATTTTCACCCTGGACTCAAAGCTGAAGGGGTCAAGGCCATCTGCTTCTCTGTGTGTCCTTCTCCCTTGGTTCTCTGCAAGTGCTGGAATTCTGACTTGCTCTTCCCTTGGCCCGGCTCAGCCCTACTCCAGGTCTACAGCTCCCAACTTAAACAGCACACCCTCCAGAAGCCCCCCTGGCCCCAGGATGGATCAGCTGTTTCTTCTGCAGTGACTTGTTGATTCCAGGTAGTAAATGCCAAGCCTGTCACCTGCTCAATGCCAGCCCCATCTCCACCCAGGCTTCCTCCCCATCTTGCTGCAATGACCAAGCATCCCTCTCTCTCTCTCTCTCTCTCTCTCTCTCTCTCTCTCTCTCTCTCTCTCTCTCTCACACACACACACACACACTCCCTGACACATAAATGCATCCCTCTTCCCTGAGTCTGCTAGGACCCTTCTCACAATTGAGCCACCATACATTCAGTTTCCCCAAGGACTTTGACGTCTTTGTCAAAGCAAACTGAAACCTCAGAATTGCCCCCTCATGCTTCTAGGATCGACTCAGATGTCACCTCCTCGCTGAAGCCCCCTGACCAGGACATGCAGGACGGCCCTCTCACACCTGCGCCCCTCAGCCCCCGGTGCCCCCACCGTTCCTGGCCTCCCAGCGCAGTTTGTCCACATGTGTGTCCAGATGGACAATGAGCGTCTGTCTCAGTTGAGTCCAGAGTGTCACGTCTGGGTCTAAGCCACTGTAACGTCCCCAGTGTCTGCATGACTCCTGACGCACAGGAAACGCCCTCACTCCGAAGCTGGTAACAGGGAAAATACAATAAAGGTGCTTCCTTCCTTCATTTTATGAGTCAATAACCTGGGTCGCAAGAGGAAGGGGCTCGCTGAGACAAAAGGAGCCATAGCCTCTACACCCACCCCTCCACGTTAGTTCAGGAGCACGTGTCTGCCGTCACCAGATAGCAAGGCAAATTGCACCCCCGGAAGGTTGTACCCACACACAACCATTTCAGACTCTGGAAAAGCAGGCATGGTGTGAGTAACAAAAGCCAGCATTACGGAGGATTCCACCCAGCTCCACACACCGTGTTTTACACTCCTTATCTCCTTTCACCCTCTGAATAACCTAAGGAGCTAAGTTCAACTACCCAGGTCGTACGGAACAGGCAACCAAGACAGGAAGTGTTTATGAGTCCCTGCCTGGCCGGTCACATGGCTAGCAAACGCTCAAGCTGCCCTTCGGGGTTTGAGCTCCAGCGGCCTGGGGCCAGAGCCAGACCTCACCACCAGCGTGCTAGTCCACAGCTCTGCATTCGGGTTTCTTCAGCACTGTTTGGAGCTCGGGTTGGCACATGGAGAGACGGCACAGCTAGCACACATGGAGATCAACTTGTCAGCGGCAGACTTGCTCACAACAGATCTTTTTCTTCCCTCCTCCCCTGACTCGTGAGACTGACAGAGTGGAATATTAGATTTCCAAAGGTGTCTTTCATTAGAAAACTATATTCTTTTGATCATCCTCTGTCTTCCCAGAGTTGCAAAGGCTGAAGATCAAGTTGCCAACCACAGTTCCATTCATCAGGGAGATAAACATCAGCCATCCACTGCCCCCACTGCTACCTTCAAAGAGCACACATCAGCTGGTTGGCAGCTGGTCCTGGGACAAAGAGACCTGGGCCAGGGGCCTGCAGGCTCAGGTTGGAATCCAAGTTCTGCCACTACCCCTGGGCAAGTCACTTCTCTCTTAGCTGTTGTTTCTCCATCAACACAGAAAGTTTAGGCCTCTGTAAACTGTTAAATGACTGAATCAACGCACTAATAAATGAGTGAATTATACACTATACCAGCCATCTTCCTGCTCTAAGATACTATGGCTCTAAAGCACGTTTCTAAAGCCCTGCCCGGCTTGGTTACTGGCCAAGCAGAACCCAGGTGATCCGAGGTAGGACAGCATAGGCCTAAGGGGCACATTATACTCATAGTCTCTTCAACTGAGAAGATGAGTTAAAGCGACAAGGCTCTAAGCGAGAGCCAAGGAGTGATGTGAAGTTTCGGAATGTTGGGCCTCTCCTCTTCTGTTCCCATGCAAAGCCAGCCGCCCACCCACAGGCAGCCAGCGTGGGGTGTGCGCTGCCCAGACGTAGGGGCAGCCGACCTCTCAAGGTCTCTCCTGGCTCCAGGGTCTCTCGTTCAGTAATCGTCCCCGTGAATAATAGATCTGGTCTCTGACACTGCGCATGATAAAGTGACCTGGTACAAAGTCATATTAAGATAAATCATATTTAAGTTTAGGAAATTATATGTTTGAATCCTGTAATTTAATGTCACTGTGACACCTAAGAGGAAAGAGAGGGAACTCAGAGGCTAATTAAACCAGGCAACTCATAAGACCTTGGCTGCCTTCCTACCTCCGCTAAGGGAAATAAGCAGAGGAAGCCATAACCCCAGTCTGTCTGGGCCTTAGTTTCTCTACCTGTAAAATGGAGGCAGTCCTTGTGAGGAAAAAAAAAAGAGTAGCCTTGAATAAGATAGAGAAGGATGTGAGGACTCCAAGGAAAGGCCCCAGAGCCCCCTGCCCAGCATTCCCCAGCACCCGCTCTCTGCCCTGACCCCATCAGCTTTCGCTGGGGTCCTGGAGGGGTTCAGAGGGGCTATGAACTCTGCACCACAAGAGGCAAACTCTGTATGGCGGTCAGGTTTGCCGGGGAGTGGGTCTCTCATAGATTTCATGAGATCTTCGGAAGGTGCATAGAGCTCAGAACACCACAAACCACGACTCCCGTTAATCGTGACCTTCAGCATCACCTCCTCTAAAATCTCTCCCTTTCTAACCAACATCCTTCACTTCTAGGCTGTTGTATTTATTACAACCTGCTGTGACCCACCTTACTGAAGTGTTTGGCTATGGTCACCATCCTATTATACTTCTTTCCTCACTCCTCAGTGTCTTTCCATCACCCCCCCCCCCATTGCCCCTCTCCAGGGTCACCATTGGTCTCCTAGAAGCCACCTCCATCAGTCTATGTCCCTCTTAACAGCTCTCCGGCATCAGCCACTCTTTGCCCCTCCACTCAGCCCCTGTCTCCTTTTGGCATCTGTGACTCCAGAGGACGTCCGTCCAGAATCATTGCCAGGCAAGCACATCTTGTAGTATTGCCCCTGGGCTCCATCTTCCTATTTCTCCACTCAGGCTGAGCGGTCTCTCTGACCAGGCCCTGCAGCCCCTCCATGCTGAGGAGGCCCAGGTTCCATGCTTGCCTAGACTTCACCTGAAAAGTTCAGACACATCTATCCAACTACCTTCTGGATTCCACAGGGACCCCTGACATTTAAGAACAAACTTACTAGTTTCACATGCATCTCATGGAACTGAGATAACTACATACAAGTTGCTTCAAGCAGAAAATTTTCTCCTAGACTTCTTATCTCTTTCATCCCGAATAATCTCTCAGACACCAAATTCTAGGACTTGAGAGATTTCCTGCTTGAGTGGAGGTCTTTGAGGGGAGGGATATTCCATCAAGGGGATGCTGAGGGTCCAGGTTCCCCTGGATTGTTTAATGCTTTGAAGGAGGCTCTGCGGTGAAGTGCAGGTTCAAGAACGCAGAGTGGCAATCAGGACGTGTGAGAGGAGGGGTGGGGGCTGAGCAGGGGGTGTGAGGCCATGAGGAAGGAGGCGAGAGCACTCCGTCTAAGACATGTCCTTTAAATGGAGGTGATGGCGAGCAGGGTCAAGGCCAGAGCAGGATTTAGGGGAAGGATGAAGATGGGGTGAACTGACATCTAGGTTCAAAATGGAATATGGGTGCACATCGTCAGTAGTGCAGCCACGAAGCTGCTGTCCCCCACCCGTTTCCTGCCAGAGTCTGAGGTCCAGCAGGCTGTACTAAAGCTCAGCAGGTGAACACGTGAGAGGTGAGAAGAAGAAACTTGGCGAGGAACGTGACCCAATTCGCGTGGCAACCAACTCTGCAGGGTGGGTGGAGCACGTGGCGTGGGAGCCTGTGGCCCAAGACCAGCGCCAAGGTAGTGAGAAACAAGACACGGTTTCCGGGTCTCCGGGGACTACTATCAAAGCAGGATTTCCTACATGACGGCTTTGACCGAGGGATGGTGACAATGACCACAATGATATAAACAGAAGGGCTGCTCTTTGTACAGCACTTCCTAAGTCTTAGTGCTGTTGTAAGCTTTAATAACTTCAGAGCTATACATGCTATAAATACACAAAAACTCACTTGAAAGGTTGTCTAAATTTCTTTTGCATTTATTCACTTTTGTGAGTTTTTAAAAATAAGTCTTTTTAAGTTTTCCCTTTTTTTAAGACCCTCTGGCTAAGCACAACAAATATTTACTGAAATAAAAATTGAAATTAAAAATGTATAAATTCGCAAAACTATGACACACTTTTTAAAAATGGAAATACTTCAACGTTCAAACGACGCAGTTGGTAAGTTTCTAGCATTTATGCTGCTGAAGTGATTAAAGCTTAAAACTGCACTAAAGCTTTTGGGACACTTTGTATTTTAAAAACATCACCTTACCCAATCCTCGCAATAATCCCCTGAAGGTAGGTACTGTCATCACGCCCATTGTAGAGACAAAAATACTGAGGGTCCGTGAGGTTGAGAGACCTTCCTGAGGTTAATCAGGGAGGAATTCTGGAGAGGAGGTTATTGCCTCTTGTGATCAAAATGAAATTCAACTTAAGGAGAGGTTTGGGAAGGACACCCCCAGTTCAAACAATGGCATCTCTCAGCGGACCTGCCAAGCAAGTTAGCTTATAAACTATCAAGGAATTGTTCCCACAGATCACAATGTGGACAGAATGAAAACCGAAGTGAAGCAGAAAGGGGCCTGAGAAAAGCCTCTCAGAACCAGTGAGGGCCAGCACGGAGGGGGCAAGCTGCAACTGTTCCATCTCGGTCCACACCAGCTTCCGTGATGTTCACACACTGCTCAGGACCTTTGGGTCACTTGCTGGGGGAGACGGGGGTGTCTGTGGACCAGATGGGGAAGGACTAAAGGAGGGTAAAAGTGAACCCAAAGGGAGACCTGACCGTTGCAGGGAGTAGAAATGGATGAGAAATAGGGCCCGTGGTGAGACGCACACTACGCGTGGCTGCTCAAATATTAATCAACAATATATTTTAATGACACAGAACACCAGTGAGCTCTGGAAGGAACATGAAGGGCTCTAGATACCCTGAATAATGGTATTGTCACTCCACGTTTCTATGGTCTCCTCTTAGGCAGGAGCTTCAGCAAAACCCTAAGCCAACAGTCAAGGCGCTGAACTCCAGCTTGGACCCGAGTCCGTGTGGGTCAGCAGCTCCCTTATCGTCTCATCACACCCATGACTCCTAAAGTAACAGCCCCCTTCCAATTGTGCCATGTCTCCAATCCCATGCCCGTGGCCTTTCCTACCGGGAAAGGGTCAGGCTTGCGGTCACAGAGACCCACTGAACCCTGCTCAACCATTAGCCGCTGTGTGACCTGAGTGCACGCTAAAGTTCTGAAATTTAGTTTTGACGTCTGTGAAGAGGGATGAGGATAGGTCTGGGGTAAAGGTTAATGAGATGCTCCACGTGATTGGACCAGCACAGACCCAGGCACGTGGTGAGTGGGGATAAGCCAGCACTAGACCCTTCCCCGTGTTCCTGACTGTTCTTCACCTTGGCTGCTTGGAATTGAGGCTCGCAGAAGGGCAGAGTGTCAGCCACAATCACAGAGCTTGTTGTCCTGGACCCTCAGCCCTGGTGTCCGAGCTCCAGGCCTGTTCCTTTCCCCAGAGGTGTGTGCCGACCTCTCCCAGCACTGCCAGAAGGCCTGGGCTGGGGCAGAGAAAACTTGGCTTACTCCTTGTATAATGTGGGGAGACCACCCTCTTCTTATAAAGATGAGAAGGAATGACACACCAATTTCCTTAGGCTCATGGAAATAACATTAATGTGAACAGAAATGGGACTTAGAGGCTATCTCTGAAAGCCGTGGCCCTTGCTTATTCCAGAAGGAGACACGAGACAACAAGCATGGCCATAGATGTGAGAAGGAAGAGAGACAGCACGCATTGAACACCTACAGCATGCCTGAGGCCTTCCATGTGCACCTGCCTTCCAGGAGACAAAACGAGCTCAGAAAGAGTAAGTCCACCCCCCAAGGTCACTCATCTCCTCAGTGGCCACAGTGAAATAAGCGAGCTCGATCTGTGATCTGTGGCGCCACCTCTCCAAGATGATTGTCAGCTCAGGAAGATAGAAAGCCCACAACCCAGGACACCTAGAGGCTGTTCACAGTCTAACCCTCCTGCCAGCACAAAATGAGCGGGGCGTGAGCCTGGGAGGAAAGGAACGGCCATTAGGGCAGGCTCAGGGAGGTCACCCTCTGTGGGGACCTGATGAGGGGAAGGGCAGGGTGTGGAGCCAGTAGGGCCTGACTGTGTATTCTGGCTCCCACTTTAGCTTCACATTCTCAAGCAGAAGAGGGGAGTGACAACAGGAAGACCGATCTACTTCACAGGATTTGAAGGCTCAAAATGCAAACACACTTGTGATGTAGCAAGTGTTCTATAAATGTCGTGTCCCTCTCCCCCTCCCTTATACAAGTACGGGATTACTCTTTCAAACAGAGCCCGGTATTTCCCTCTTTTCAAAAGCTTCTGCCCTCAGTTTCCACATCAGAAAACCTGAGGTAGTCAAGCTGCTTTACAGGCAGGGCCGCTGTGGACAGCGGCACAGGCCGTGCACTGCACAACTCCGGAAGGACACCACATGGAAGGGGCACCCCTGGGGCTAAGCAGAGTTGTGACCTTTCATACACAGGGGCACAGTAAGAATTTCATGAGATTTTGTTAGACCGGTTTAGAAAATTCCAAAGAATGCAAAAATTAGCTGTCCGCACAACAGTTATCAAAAGAAATTTTACAATTACCCTCTCTACACTGATCCCCCCTTGGCAGAGTCTAAACTTGTAGCACTACTTCTCTATCTCAACTCCACAATCAGCAATAACAATGACATAAAGCAGAGTAAACACAGGTGGTAATCATTACCCTCAAGACCACTCTATCTCTTATAACCCAGTATTTTTCAAACTTGAATGCGTATGTGAATCATTTGGAAAATTTTGCTAAAACGCAGATTTTGAGGGGGATAAGAGGTTTAGAGGGAGTAGAAAAGAAGAGGGGTGTTGTGATTCTGCATTTATGACAAGCTCCACGGACCTGCTATGGCGAGGCTGACAATGCCGTTTCCTCCGCCCCACTTTGCAGAGCAAGTCTGCAGCACCCACAGTACCTGGCATTGGGGCTGGACTTTGATTTTTTTCTTGGTTTGTTGCAGACTAGGTAAAAATGACAAGTGGTCAAACTAACACCCATAGGCCAAATCTAGCCTGCTGCCTCTTTTGTAAATACAAGTTTATTCACATATTTACATATTGTCCACGGCTGTATTTATTTATGGCCAATGGCTGCAGTTATAACACAGCCATGCCGATTTATTTACATATTGGCTATGGTTGTTTTTGCGCCATCGGCTTCTGAGTTGAAGAGTTGTGACAAAGATTGTATGGCCTGCAAGGTTGAAAATATTTGCTATCTGGTTCTTTCAGAAAAATCTTTCTGACCCCGGAACGAAATGACCGAGCAGTTAAAGTGAGACAGACCTGTGAGTGGGAGCAGGGGAGAGAGTGAAAAATACAGGAGAGAGAAAGACACTGAATTTAAAATCAAACGCACTTCATCACGCAGTGTTTATAGCCCAGGGGCCAGCCAGCTCATTTATGTCAGAGCGTTAGCTATTGTCAGGCCTTCCCCACAGCATGATGATAGGTCAGGTCTCCTCAGGTCTCCCTGTTGGTGGAGAAACCAAATACACCCCAGGGAGCCGTGGAGAGTCCATGTTGGCCTCCATCACAGAGGCCTGGTGTAATTGGCAGAAGCCGGTAAATATGCAGGGTGACGTGATTCTGTTTATTGTGGTTCAAGGTGCTCTAGGAAACCCAGCTGGCCCAGGCTGTGTCCAGAGACATGGCCAACTACTCCCTCAGAGGGCCAATTCATCCTGACACTGGGCCACCTGGACCACAAAGCAAAGGTCCTATTATTAAGAGGTTGGCTGTAAAACAACTGGAACAACCCGGTGCGGTTATTTCAGTATTTGTTCCTGAAACATGTATTTTATGGGTCTGTAGACTCTCAGAGCCAGAAGGTACTTTAGAGGTCACCCACTCTGATACCACATGCCAGTCACAAGTTCTCCCAATCACTGTTCTGAATAGGTGATTCCAGTCTCTGCTTGAATACTTCTGATGATGGGGAGCTCCCTATCACACATTCTTGCACAACTACCTACAAGAAAGTTACTCTCTGAACTGAGTTCACCCCTGCTTCCACGTGACACCCATTCAAGGTCCGAATGCTGTGTTACAGAGCCAAAGAGAACATCTCACTCGCGTCACCATCACAGAACACCAAACCTCTTCTCAGAGGTGGTATTGGATAAGTTGCTTTACCCCTGGGAGCCTCCATTTCCTAGCATTTAAACTGGAGAGGACCTAACTGAACATGCAGAAAGTTCGGGAGGGTCAATTAAACAGTGCTTATCTAGTTTTCATCCACAGTATCTCCTGTGATGTTCACACCACTGTGTGAGGTGGAAATCTGTGATTCTCATTTTTAATACAAGGAAACTGAAGCTCAGAAGGGTCAACAGCTCTTTTGGTGACGGGATGGTTTCAAATCCAAGCACACCTGACATAAACTCAATGCTTTGTGGGTCTCAGGAGAGTAGGGGACTGCTTTGCGAACAAGGAAACCCTCAGGCCTCCCAATTCTGGACTTGAGGGTTCCAAAATGGGCCCCTGAAGGCTTGAAATAAATCAGACCAATCCCAAACTCTCTTTGTTTGGAAAAATGAAATGTTTTATCAGCTTCTTCAACAGAAAATCTGATTTCTGTCCTTGTTGCCACTTTATCATTTCCTCCCAGCTGTTATCGAGATCACAGCTTCAGAGATGGTTAAATGTTTGTCACATTTAATATTATTGTCCCCATTTTTCACATATGGGAAGCTGACTGATGCTCGTCGGAAATGCTGGGATGAAAACGCAGCTGCTTGCGCTACTATGTGTGTGCAGGGCCAAGGGGCCCACATTGCCACCCAGACATCTGTCTTGGTAGTGGCAGAGGATGGGTCTTCTGACCCTCAGGGGACAGGAGCAGGACAAGCAGATCATGAGGCTGAGCAGCCTGGAGATAGGAACCCGTGGTACCAGTAAGTCCTGTGTATCCCCCCACCATCTAACTAGTTCCTCCACCCTACTTCCAGTCTCCTTTTTTAAGGCATCAAACATACCTCCCCTGACTTATTTCAATTCCTCCATGCCAGTGTCTGTGGCCCCAACCAGTCCCTTTGCAAAGTTTTCCCCATATTCCCCACACAGCCACCAGGAGTGATTTTTCTCAACTGCAAATATGATCATGTCACATCCCTACTCTACATCCTTCTGTGTCTTCCCGTTGTCCCCAGGATAAATTCCAGACCCAGGGACACGTCTCAACAAGGCCTGCTCTGCTTCACTTCTGCCTGTTCTGAAGCCTCATCTGTTATTGTGGCCCCTGAGTTCTCAGGCACAGCCTCTGAGGGCTCACTTCCAATCCTCCCACTCGGTGAGGCTCTCTCTAACCTCCACACACGGCTCCCTCTGCCTGGAACCCTCTTTCCAACTCTTCAAGATGGAAGATTAGAGAAGGCCACAGATTCCTTAACACCTTCTCCATCAACAAGTGGGGTCTTTGTCCTCTCCTTTCAAATATGGGCAGGCTCTGTGACTGCCTTGGCCAATGGGGTTCAAGGGAAGTAACACCTTGCCAGCTTGAGGCCCCAGCCTTAGGGGATGAGCCACTGCGTCTTCTCTGTTGGAGCTCTTAGCATGTAAGAAATCTGGCTGCGTTGGTAGGGAAACAAGAGAGGACACGTGGCGAGTCCTTGGGACTATCTAGAAAAGAGAGGCTGGCTCCCAGCTGCCCCCACCAAGACACTAGGCACGTGAAGGAAGCCGTCTTGGACCCACCAGACCAGGCTAACTTCCAGCTGAATACTATCCAATGACCTCAATTGATACCACGCCGAGAAGAATCCCCCAAATGAGCCCTATCCGAACTCCTGACTCACAGAACCATAAGATTTAACAAAATGGTGGTGGTTTTCCATTGCTACGTTTGGGGGAAGTTAGCTATGCAATAACAGATAACACAAGCATTTCTTCTCCCTCCCTTTTGTTGACTAACTGCGATACATCCTTTAGCTCAGATGTCACTTCCTCCGGAAAGCTTTTTGTAATGACTTCTTAGGTGCCTCTACACTCTGTCCCCATAGAAATCCATTCCTCTCCCACCAGAGTGTACTTCGTTGCCAGTTTCTCTCTCACACTACCTTACGAGGTCCCTGTGTCTGCCTCAGCACTGCAGCTCCAGCAAGGAGCACCACACTTGGGACAAATAAGAGGTACCCAATTAAGGGGAAGAGGTCAGCAAAGGACAGAATCAAATTTGTAAAGGAGTCCCAGCAGAAGGACTCTATCAAGACTGTGAAGGAAGTGATGCTTAAATTATGACCAGCCCTAGGAGGTTGGTCATATAGATGTTCCAACCAAAAGATAATGAGTTACTAGTATGCCATCATGAAACATAGTCATATGTGAAAAGCAATGCCAAACAACATTATACGATAAGACAGTTAACAACGCCCTACTCCCAATACCCTGCCACCAGACGCTTGCAATCACATGAATGCCAGACCTCGTTTATTTGTTCATTCATTCCTTCATGCCTTCATGTGTTCAAGAAGCACTTACCAAGTATCTCCTGTACACTGGATGATTTGCCACTTGCTGCAGATGTAAAGCCAAAAGGCACAAGGTCACAAGTCCCGAGGGAGCCAGACCGGAGCACCCTGGGCAGACTCAGGGCTGATTAGGGAAGGCTGCCCCCCGAAGGTGACTTGACATGAGGTTTTAAGGAAGAGGAAGTGTTACTGAGAGGAGCTAGGCAGGAGCAAGGAACACCAGGTAGAGAAAACGCTGCATCTTTGCTCCTGAGTTACCAAGGATTGTATTGCTTGTGGCTGATAATTATGAAATTAAAAGCAGCTGGGGATTTGGGGCTAAGAGAGGAAGCTTCAGTGGTGGGAAAGGAACAGATGCTTCTTAGAAAGAAAGCAAACAGGCAAAGCCCAAGGCCTGCAGTGATGGAGGAAGACTGAGACCTTTTAAAGAGGGAAAAAAAAAACAAAAAAAGAAAAGCTTAAGGCAAAACCCAGAGTTAAGGCTTAATTAAGAAAGCAGGCATTTTAGGTTCACACAAATAAGCAAACAGACTCCCCTCGGCCTGTCCTGATCATCACCAAGTAATTGCTTTAAAGCTGTGGTTTGCTCTGCTTGGACGGTCCTTAAATACGTGTTGATAAATGTATTGAAGATACGAGTGAGTGGAGAGCAGGCTGCTCCTTGACAGCCCAGGTCCTGGTTTGTCCTTGGCTATGTGTCACCTGGGCAGGTCACGCCCACCTGTGGTGCCTCTATTTTTCTCCCCATCCCAAAGCACCAGGGTGTGGAGTTGGGGGGGGGTGTTGAATAAATAGATCCTGACTCTCCTCCTGGAAGTTGGATGTTCTGGCACAAACTCTCACTTTGACTCCAATCCACTGGGGTTCACATTTTACCTCCATTTACTACCTGTCTGACCTTGGGCACAGCAGGCTAGCACTTTGAACTTTGTTTCTTCTCACCTTGAAATTGGAGTTTTTAATGCCGACCCACTACTTCCATGAGAATTAGCGGGGGGGAAGGTCCAAATCATCAGTAGGCAGGAAAGTTCATCTTGTCTCTCCACAGGAGAGCTGCTGCTCTCTACCACAGGGCACAGCCCAAACCAATCGTTAACAACCCAGGAAGGCAGAGCGGTACACTCATGGAAAGGATGCTGGTGGAATCACTAGGTATTTATATTGGCTGTCCTGCTGTGTGGAACACTCTTCCTCCCCTATTCCTCTTGTTTAACTAATAATCCCTCCTCACTCTTCAGGCCATGACTTGGGAACCCCTTCTTCCTGGATGCTGCCCCAGGTCCCCAAGTTTAGGTTTGGTTCTCTTGCAACCATCAGACCCTTCAGGATGTACCAGAGCCATCTGCCCCTTTGTCCCCCCATGTCCCCTGGACTCCCATGACTGGAAGCTCTGTGGGAGCAGAGATTATATATACATGTTTCCTTCACTGCTGAACCTCCCAGACATTATGTAGTACTTTGTAGCAACTCCATGACTGTTATTTAAATCAATTTTTGAGTCACTCCATCCCTTCTCCCATACCACCACTAGCTAACTGCATGACCTTAGGAAAAACAAGCCACCTATGTGAAATGGGCTCACTAGTACCTACCATATTTAATCACCATAGGACACTGTCTATTATAGGACATCTGTTTTCTTATCTATCACTAAGAAAGGATCCTTCCAAATAACTTGGACCCAATGCATTTAACCTTTTGGAATTTTTAGTTTTCTAATTAGTTTAAAAGCTCTTTAGACTAAATAGGCAGAGATTTTATCCCGTGTCACTCTTGGGCACATATAAAAAGGAAAAATTATAAATGAATTCAATCGGTTAAAGTAGTCGTAAACCTTCTTCATATTCAGAGTCACTTTGAGATTCAAAATCATCACACAGGAAATTTTCTAAACAGTATGGCCCTCTGTGTCCTCAAGATTATTGGTGAGACAGCATTTCTTAACACTCCACGAACCAAAAGTCATGCTTGCTGAGCGTTGCTTCTGGCTTTGCGGGGCATAGTGCTAGTCTCCTATTAACATCCACTTTCAGAATATTGCTAAATACCTCTGATCTATCAACTTTGTCCCCCATTTTCCACAATCATTTGACTCCTGGGGACTAAAAGCATATTGTGCTTCTAGGATTTTCTTCCAAGCTGCCGACACCCGTTATGTGAGTTCTGATGCTGGCATGTGCAGGGACAATGACAAGTATATCATAGGGCTGCATGAGCAACAGCTATGATAAGGTGACATCCCTTAGAAGGCACAGCCCAATTTCGAGATATTAAGGAATGAAAAAAATATGCATTTTGATACTGATGAATTAGAGTACTTCATGGGGTTGTTCTGAGAACAGAAAGCACCACTTGTTTGAAAAGCCTCTAGCATACTGCCTTGCACATGGTGGGAACTAAAATCAGCTTTGTTTCTTTGTCTTCCTATTTTTTTCTCTTTGGCCAGCCTGCAGATGTTAGCTCTGATTGTAAGTCTCCTGACTGATGAGTGGTTGATGGAGGGAAAAGGTTTCAATGCACTGAATGAGCATCTGATGGGGTAGGGAGGGAAATGGGAGGCAAAGAGGGTACTGCACTTCTAAGCCTTCATCTATAGTGACCACATAATTCATCGTGCAAAGCAGGACACATTCGAGAGCAAACGAGGTCACTGTCACTGGGACCATAAGCACAAAGTGGGACTGGCCCCAGATAAGCCAGGATGTGTAAGGACCCATCATGTCTCATCTTCCATCCAGAAAGTGAGGCTGAAATCAGATGTGAATTTCTCTATGCTCGGACATGGAGTGCCTTTGTCCCAAAGCAGGAAGGCCATCAGATAATTGATGGGCATGCAGGCACTTTGGGCTCCCATCCCACAAAGGCGTAACAATAAATTCCAAAACTGGTTAAAATCTGACACTGCTGTGTTGTGGTAGATGTCCCCCTCCCTAGCTGTTATTTATGGTGCAAAGAAAAGGAACCGCATCAATGATGGATCTGCTCTTATCGGATAAAAATGGGAGCAAAGTAGGAGATCATGGTGAGATATTGTGCAGAATTTCAGCAGGACACTTTAAAAACGCATATTAGAGAAAATGAATTTTTCACTGGCTAAAATGTATCCATTTACAGTCCAAGCATCCATATATTTATGAGTGTTTTCAGCCCTTAAAATAGTAACCTAGGACAGAATAACAAACAGTCTCCAGTCTCTTAATAGCCCTAATTTATCAGACTCAGCAGTTTAAGAAAAATAAATAAAAATACGAGTGTGTGTGTGTGCGTGTGTGTGTATGAGAGAGAGAGAGAGAGAGAGAGAGAGAGAGAGAGAGAGAGAGAGAGAGAGATGGTGTGGGGAGAGAAGCAAAAGTGGAGATATGAAATACTGGAAATGGTACTGCCCAAAAGGTTACTCCATGTCTATGTTCTTAAAAAAATGAATCTTAAATGAATCTTAGAGAGCTTAGTCCAAAGAAAAGCAAAAGTGACTTTAAAAGCACCCAAGGTTGAGTCCTGATGGGGGCAATGAAAGGTGGGGATGGAGAAAGTGGTTTGTCCTTGTAACTCCATCTTCGTTTTGTGAATGAAGACTTTTGCCTTCCCAATCCCTTAACTGTTTTCTTCATTCTCCTGTTTCTTTCATTGTCTGATGTTTTCTATTATTATTATTATTATTATTATTATTATTATTAAGAAAAAGAGTAAAAGGGACTGTGCAAGAAATTGACAAAAGAAGAAATAAAAATGACCAAACAAACTTGAAAATTTCAAAAAAAGAAAGTCATCCAAAATGGTATTTAAGAAATAGAAATTAAAACAATGCCTGTGAATTTTTAAAAGGCCAAAAAGAATGATCATACTAAGTGTTGAAAAATAGTTGCTCCTGGAGCTGTAAAATTGGTAAAACTTTTCTAAATGGCAAGTATAGAATATCTATCAGAAGTCTTAAATATCTGTAAATCCTTTGACTCTAAAATTTCACTCAAGAACATTTAAAAAAGTGCATAAAGGTTTATATGTAATAAACTTCATTGTGTTATTTAAATTACAGAAAATGGGAAAACATTCTAAATGTCCGACAACAGATGGGTTATATAAAGTAGGATAAAATGTAATTCTTAGCCCACATTTAAAAGTATGCTTTTGAGAAAATTTCATAACAAGCAAATGTGCATAAAACAATTGCTAGCAGCAAATACACTGTGGTTATCTGTGGATGGTGGGATTGCGGGTAGTTGTTCTCTTTTCTTTGCATATTTCTGTATTTTGAAATTTTCATTTTAATGGGAGGAAGGAGGAAAGAACAGAATTGGGAAGGAGAAAAGGAAGAGTGGACACTGGCCAGAGAGAGCTTTGTTTCCGCCATGTTCTCTCTTGGATGCCAATTCCAATACCCTAGAAATTGTCACGAAAAGAAGAGGTGGCATTGGAGGATTGGCTTACCACTGACATGCTGTGTGAGATTTGCTCTGTCCTTAACCTGTCTGCCCTGCGGTTTTCTTCCTTGTCAGATGAGGATAAAATTGCCAGCCCAGCTTACGGCATTGGGTTTGCTGTGATGATTCAAAAGGATGCTGTGAGTGAAAGTGCTCATAAAACTGCCAAGTGCTCTGCAAGGCCTGGATAGTGTAATTATTGCCTTCGTTAGAGCGAGCATTCGCTCGTGCTCCATTATCCTTTGCTGGAGAGCTGCTTGTCAGGCCATGAAGTGCACTCAGTATTTCCACATACACAAAAGTGAAGTGCATGCGGCCGCCCATGCACTTCAACAGATCTGGCATCGAGACCTAACCAAGCAGGCATCAAAGACCCCTGGGGCTGCATGGTGGGAGGGTATGTGGTCCTAAGAGAACCGACTTGGCAGTGTACAACCCAGATTGGAGTCCATCTTGTCTGTCGTCAGCTGTGTGAACTTAGACAGCTCTCTGCCCCTGCCTGAGTCCCATTCACTCCTCTGTGAAATGTGGATAGGAATACTAGTTCTAATTCTATTGCATGATCATTTGGGAGGATGCCGCCAAAGCATGTGTGTGATTCTTGGTGACCACCAACCCATGCAAATGAATGCAACATGGAGAGTGCTATGTAATCTTGGCCACTGTATACAAAATGCACACCCTCCATGTCATAGCTCCTCTTGAAGTTAACAAGCAATCCAGGAAATATAGGCTCTGTGAGCAAATTTTTCAGAATCTCTGGATTTTCAACAATAATAATAATTATTATTATAAAACAAGTTTCTGTAAGACTTCTCAAAGGCTTCACTACGCTCTTATATAGATGAATCTACAAGAGCAAGTTAAATTTCCAAAGACCTTTGAGCACGGAACCTGGATTTTATGGAGCATCTGGCTTGCGCTCCTTGGTTCAAACCTGGAAAATCTTGGCCTGAGAGAAAGGTAACTGCAGAGGCCCCAGCTGCGATCTAACCCCCCTCTCTGCTGTCGTTTACTCCTGAGTCCTTCATCCTGATCCAAAGATGGAGCCTCTCATTGCCTTGAAAGGAAATATCACCTTTACTCATTTATGCATAGTAATTAATGTCAGCATGTCTTACCCTCTCATCCATCACCTTCCTACTATTTGTTTTGAATTAATCAATCCATCTATCCATCCATCAATCTGTATCCACCTACACATTCACTCCCATTGAACAGATTGAAAAACTGAAACTTAGGACGATGAAGTAATTTGCCTCAGGTTAAATAGAGCTTAGATTCAAATCTAAATATATGTGCTTCTGAGGTCTGCTGTCTTTTCATTACATCACAGCCCACCCTTCCACCCCCCTCTCCACCACTCACCAGGCCATATAGCCCAGAGAGTCAGGAAGTTAAATATGAAGTAGGAGAAAAGAAAGAAGCCACATCCAAGAGCAGTGGTGAGTCCTAGAGTTGTGGATAGGAATCTAGTGATGGGAGGGAAGATTGGGGTCCCCTCAATCCAGTGGGAGACAGCTAAGCCTAAAAAATAATGCTCATCATTCTGCTGGGGTAGTAAGTTGACCAAGAACTTTGGTACCAACGAAATTGAAGTCTGAATCCACGATCCAAAATTTACTAGCTACGTGTGTTCACTGAGCCTCAGTTTTCTTCTCAGTAAATTGTGATAATACCTGTCTCATTGCTAGGCTACGATAATTCAATGCTCTCAGGGGTAGAAGAGCCTTAGTGAAGTTCTTGGACGAGTGCTTAGTAAATGGTACCTTGCCCCCATTTTATCCCATTGATATGGCCTGGAAGCACCGGTTCCCACGAATGGAGTCACCATTCACTGGAGGCCCACTCTGTGTCAAGGGTGTTTGATGGACAAGAGCTAGATCCCTTCCCTGGAGGAGACCAGGACTTATTGGACTTCATTTGCATCTCTACCTTTCTTGCCAGGGAAGCTTGATGCATCAAGAAACTTCTTTACAAGCTCTGTAAAATCAGCTGAGACTTCCAAGGTTTGCCTATGTCTCATGAAAAGATTGTGAGAGAGCCAGTTCATGAACTCTGAGAAAAGGACAACCAAGTTCTAAGCAATTATAGTACCACTACTACTCCGACTGCTGCGAATAATAACAACGATAATGATAATGACAAAACGACAGCAGCAGCAACAACCTTGACCAAAGCCACGTTGCATGCGTCCGCATGTTATCTTTCTTCAAAACCGATTATTTGTTAACCCCTACCAAATTAGCAGCCTTTCTGAGGCAGCCCGGAAGGACCCTGCATATGTTTTGTTTTTTTTTTTTTTCTCTCTCTCTTTGTTCATTAAAAGGAAAAGGAGAAGAAAGTTTCCTTGTTAAAGGTTATCCTGGGCTGCACGGGGCACTGGAAACAAGGGTTGTGTTTTAGTAGAAGACATGGAGAGCAGAAAAGCTTAACTAATTACGTTACTAATTACTCCTAGCATCTGCCATTTGACGATTATGCCAGAGTAAGGTGAGATGTTTCAACGACTGAGGAAAAAGAAAGATGTCCCCCCTTTCACCACCTTTTCCTTTTCCATCCTTCAAGCTGGATTGTAAAAACTTTCTCTCAACTTGGGTGTCGTTCACGAAAAGTAAGGCCCAAGCCCTGTCTCTTCAGCCATGACAGGCCATGTAAAGCCTGATTAGTTTTTCCTCCAACAGCAAGATTTGTGTAAATAAATGAGTTTTGCTCAAAGGAAATGGACCTTTTAGGGACTATCCACCCATTCTGTTGTCCTTGGTTAAGTTTTAATTTTCAGCAGGGTGCGACCTCCACCAAGATCTTTAAGAATGTCCCAGAAGGATCAGAAATGTGAAGGCAAATAATAGTTCCTTCATGTGGTCAGGATGTGAACACACCAGATTTGAAGAGGATAAGCAGTTCTGAGATGCCTCGGGTCAAACACATTGGTAGCTGCAAGAGGGGTGCCGGGGTAAAGAGACTGGCAAAAGTCAGTAGAGGGAGACACAGAAAGACGAGCAAAGGTTAATGCAATCCTTGCACCGAGCAACTTGTCAAGCTGATGGTGAAGCAGCCCTGACTCTTTTTCCCTCAACTTCTCAGAACCACCGTTTCCTAAATAATGAAAAAGCCGGTTGAGTGACCATCTTGCTGCTAGTCAATGTGTGGTCCACAGGCCAGCTGCCTCAGCCTCACCTGTGGGCTTGTTCGAACTGCACCGTCTCAGGTCTTGCCCCAGACTTGCTGCATTTGAGGAAGATCTCCCAGGTAACGCATGTCCACATTAAAGTTTGAGAAGCCCTGGGACAGCATATACTCCGGATATGCTCGTTCTCAAAAGACAATCTGAAATTAACATCCAGATTCCCCCAGATCCTTGCTTCTACACATCTCTAGAAAGACGGACAGACTGAGTCACGGGCAGGTATGGCAAACATTTGTCATCGCAGATTGATCGGCACTACCCACCTGGAGTGCTGTATGGATGAGAGGATAATGAGGCAGCGTCCAGGGCCAGCGGGAAAGAACTCTGTGAGCGATTACTGGTGTCTGCCACAGGCACTGGCACAGGCCCAGGGTGGCAGATGTGTGCTCAGTTACATCTTACTGAGTTTACGTCTTACAAGAGGACTTGGAGGCAGTGGTGGGTTATGAGTGAGAGCCCTGTGATCTGGATTCCCGCACTCGATTCTTGGTTTCAGACCTCAGATGAAGGTGTTGAACTCAGATCTCAAAAGGCCCTTACTACCCTGATATTCCTTAATCCCACCAACCTATGATTGCATGTGTACGTACTCACATGACACATGCTCATGAAAGTAGATTTTGTTCCTAAGTCACAACAACCCCAGATTCCCATAAACCAGAGCCTTCCTCTTAAAATGATAGTCTGTTGGTGCTTGCAGGGGTGGGGAGAAAGAGAAGGGAGGTTGAGGGGTGTGGGAAGGCGCTGCCAAGCACGCTTTCCTGCAGCTGAGCACCACCCCTCCACCTCTGCTAGGCATCTGTTTCAAATGAAGCTAAAGAAATTCCTGACCCTACTCCTGCATTCTCTTGTTGCCGCCCTGCCCTGCTCTCGCCTCCACATGGGCCTCTCCCCTCTGTGGGCTCTGGTCCAAACCAAAAATCCCCGCGGGCTCTCAAGGGCCCGGAAGATGAACAAAGCCTGGCTCCTCTGACGATGGCTAGCTGCCAACGTAGATTCTCAGAGGCTGCCTAAAGGTGTCTATGAGGAAAATCCACCTTGCCGGGTGTGTGAAATCTGCTGGAGGGGAGCCAAACCTCGCAACATGGCTGTGTATTAGGAGGAGAATTCTAAACTGACCTTTTGGTGATGTTGCTTTTCTAGTGATACCTGCACACCTGTATCCAGAAACTACACGCCATCACCAACACTGCAAAACAGAAGGTGAAAATACACCTAGAAATCCTAAGTGAAAGGTACTGGTTCTCAGTTGGGGGCAATATTGCCCCTCTGAGGGCATTTGGCAATGTCTGGAGACACTCTGAGCTGTCACAAGTGGAAGGGGCAGTGTTACTGGCCAGGAATGCTGCTAAACACCTCACAATGCCCAGAAAACCCCTGTACAACAAAGAGCTGTCCAGCCCCAAATGTGAAAAGGTTCAGAATTGTTGGTGTGAAACAACTACCAAGCCCACTTTCTGGTTTACGGGCAGAGAAACTCTGAGGTCCACAGGAGAATGCAGACTCGTTCCAGGTGGCACAGTGGGCTAGACAGGGCTCAACCAGGTGCTCTGGCTCCATTATCCACCCAGCTGCACACTCTGGAAAGGTGGAAAGGGAAGGGAAAAAAACTGGTCCTGAAGATAGGTCCTGTCCAGGCTTGTAGCAAGAAACTGAAGAAAAAGAATGGAATATAGGAATGATGAGCTTTAAGATACAGTCACCACACCCAACAGCAAAACGTGTCTCATGGCTCTCCTAGCATCATTCAGACAAGCAAACACCTTCCTCCTTATTAGTAATTAAAAAGAGGAGTGGAAAGTAAAATGGGTAGAGGATAAGCATGGAGAGAGGGAGCTGAGGAGATCACATCCCACCTATACACACTACTGAGCCACCAAGAAACCCAAACAACAGGCAATTTGTGTTTTATAGCTATTTACAGAGCAACTATCCATTTTTCTTCTTCCAGAAAGTGGCTCCTAGGACACTGTTTTGACATGCGTCCAGGTAGAGCACTGGCTAGTCTCAGGGAGTAAGTACCACTATCATTCTGTGCCTCTAAGGTACAACCTCCATCAAGAGCAGACAGGTGGAGGGCTGGCCCATGTCCATGCTCCTGATTCAGTACTGAAATCTGCAGGCTGGGTCAGAGCACCTTCTTTGTCATCTTGCTTCAGTTATTCTAATTAGCCACCTGTTGTGGGTGCCTTTGGAAGTAGATGAAGCTGGCGGCAGCTTTGACATGAGCCTCTGTCCCATGACCTCCATTTGGTTAAGACTGTCCATAGTCAGTTTGTCTGACCCAACCAACTATTCCATGTCATCCAAGGAGATGTCAAAGTGATGCCAAAGTTGGGGCTCATTCTGGAGGGACTGTATGAAGCCTGTAGCCTCAAAATCTCTCTTACGACTGCCAACTAGCCCTCACCGTTATCATTCCTGTAGCGTATCCAGAAGCCAGTTCCATTTTTGTTTTAAATCAACATACCTTCTGATTTTAAAATAAATCCACATACAATGCTGAATACATGCACAAAAGAAAATAAATGTCCCTTGAAATAGCCCTATCAAGAAATGCCCAGTGGGAAGCAATAGTGCATATCCTTCTATACTTTCCAATACATGTGCATACCTGCATATATATATACTATGTAGCATATGCAAACACACATAAATATTTGAATTCAGTCTCCTTGCCTACAGAATTTCATCATCTGCTGTTTTAACAAAATATATAGTATAAGTTTCTTTCCCTGTCGTTAAGTCCTTTTTATATATCATTACTGCATGGCACGCCATCATATCAGTATCTATCATAATTCATCGAATTCCTACCTTCATATTAGATGATACCTTCCTCCTTTTGCTATTATAAATACCACTGTAATGAACATACTTACAATACACCTTGGAGTGCAGTGTATCTATAGCTTCCTAAGGTGAATTCCTTAAAGAGAAACCACAGGGACAAAGTTCATGTACCATTTTTATGGCTTTTGAGACATACCTTCAAATTGATACATCAAACTTTTGAAAATACTGGAAACCTGTTTCAAACATGAAGGTATATAAACTTCCACATTGGAAAATGAGTGGGATAACTCTTTTTGCCAAGGTTTGGGAAGTTAAGATCTAATTCTAGTCCTAAAGCCTTACTATTCACTCCTGATTGGTTCTATACCTGCAATTCAGTGATTGACCACTAGTGGCCACTCTTTGCGGATGAGGATAAGACAAAAGTCAGAGGTATCCATTACTGCAAATCCACCAATCGTATAGCATATATTATTCATAACTCTGCTTCTCCCATCAGATTGAGGTCCTCAAGGGAAGGGGCCCCATTAACCTCAAAAAAAACTAAAGATAACCAAAGTGTCTGCCACAGAGTACACATTTACTTAATAGGTTGGTAAGTTGCCATCAACATTTTAAACAAAAGCCTTGATAAAATTTACATGGCCAGAGTGCTACAAAGGCCCCAGTGAGATTTTGCTTAACCAAAAATGGAACACCATCTCTAGTACAGACCTTAGTGTCGGCCTAGGAGTAGGTACAATTTTCCGTTCTCTGATTGAGAGAAATATATTTAAATGAAGGTGTTTCTTAGGAGAGAATGATAACTTAAAATATACAAAAAAATAAAAAGAAGGTAGCTTGTGGTTTCTTAGGGTAACCAGCCAAAGGATGACATTTCTTTCATGGTTTCCAGTGCATATTTCTGGGAACAGATTAGGCTATAAATGGAAATAAGAGTGTGTATCATTCCAGGTCCTAGAAAACAGACAGTGAGAGGCACATAGGTTCATTTCAAAAACAGAGGGTCTAACTTTGAACGCTTGGTGGTGAATGAACCAACTTTCCCTGCAATGTCTGGCTAAGACTTCTGTCTATACTAAGTGCCAAGAACATTTAAATGTGTGATATTTGATTTGCTGGGTGCAAAGCTCAGATGGGGCCTGGAAAATCCATATGTACTCTCCTAGCTTTTAACATTTATGCAGGCTTTGGTATCATCGATTAGGCACCGGAGTGTAAGAAGTCAATGGGATAGATCCCATGATAAGCTTTCAGAATAGTAGAGAGGTGGGTGAATTTTGGCCAAGACTGGAAGGCCCATTAGGATCATATTCTTTAAGATGGAGAAAGTAAGCCCCACAGAAGGAAAGTGACTCACCCAAGATCACACAGCTAGTTAGAAATATAGCCACAGCAAACAAATATACAAAAATAACTGGTCTGTTGACATGCAGGTTGGTGCTCTACCCCTCACCTCAATTCTATTTTTGTTTTGAGCCTCCTTGTATGTTTCATTTCATGGAAACATAAAAATTGGGGATAAGTTAAAGCATTGATGCCTGAGTACGCATCATTATCTATAGGCTGAGTGACTTGACAAAGGACTTCAAAAGACACATGATATTTGAGATCTAGTGGACAGTATTCCAAGTGGTGGAATACCATAATGGCAAGGAATACCATTTGGGTCAAGGAAATAAGGAATTACAACTCTAGGTAGGATTTCAATTAAGGGTATCTCTGAACCTTGTCCTCTCCTCCAGCCCTGGGACAACACCCTTATTTCGACTTTCACGTATTTTCCATGTACTACTTCAATAAACCGAGCCTCAGTCAGGGTCCAACTAGAAAAACAGAAAGCACCCTAAGTATTTAAACAAGAGGAACTGAGTGCAGGAGTTTTGTTAGACCAGTGCAGGAAGATCGGAGAACCCATCTAGGTGCGGTGGAGATTCACAGCAGCACAAGCTGTCACCTTCCTTAGATTTCAGGAGCAAAGGGATTAAGTGAGACTACCAGAGTCCAGGGTCTTGACTCAGGTGGGGGAAGCTGAAACCATGGCAGGCCTATTTAGCAAAGAGCTAGGGAGAGGGAGAAGTGAGGGTTTCAGGGAGGTAAGGAGGGAGGCAGAGGGAAAGAGAGAGGAAGAAAGAAGGAGGGAGGAGGAGAATCCTGGTTTCCCTCTGACGCTAGGGAGCAGAGGTAAGTAAAAAGGTAAGTGATGGGTTTAACCCAGCCTGATTCAACTCCTGAATTATTTCATTGCCTTTCATCTGTCCCTTGCAGAATTTGTCCATCACAATGCTGCCAGAGTGATCTAACACACATCTGATATTGCCATTCCCTGCTTTCAATTCTCCTTTGGCTTCTGAGGAAACGTCCCTGGCCTCCAGCACAACATACAAAGTTCACCTCCATCTGCTTGAATTTCAGGCAGACCCAAGTTGTTCAGGTTTTCACTCTGAAAAGGCAAATCCCTCTGGCTTCAGGAAGGAGATGGCATGTCGTGAGCCCCATCAAGCTGGCAAGTGATGATGAAGGATGTGAACGGAGGCCATTGTAACTGGAGGGAAGAGGACCATGGGCAGAGCACAGGGTGGGGGCTCAGAAGAGGCTCTACTGGACTTCAAACCACCTAAGTCCAAAGCCCATCACAGAGAAAATGGATGCACTGGGTCTTAGTAAGAGGAAGTTCTTTCTTCATATCCCCCATGTGAACGTATCAAGCACCTCCTCCATTCCAGGAACGCGACAGAAACGGTGTGAGGACAAGGCTGAAAGTACAACTTGGGCCAAAGGACTAGGCCCTGGAGGGCCCTCCCAGGAGCCTGGACTTCATTCAGGGGGCGGCTAACGTAGGCTCAGCTGCGGGATGGAAAGCCGTTCTCGCCCGCCCCACTCCGCAGCATGGCCTGGACAGGAGGAGGCTGGGGTGAGGAGCCTTCCGTGGTGGTGTCTGCTGCCCCGTGCCCAGCTCGAGGCAGCAGGGCCTCTGCCAGCCCCAACCCAGGCCCGAGAGCCATACTTCGTGTTCTTCCGAGGCAGAAAAGTCAATAAACTCATTTTCTCACGGAAAGAATATGTCTTCGGGAAGGCCCTGGGGAGTTTATCTGCAAAGTTTAATTTCTGTTGAAGGATCCTGAGTAGGCAAAGAATATGGAATGGGAGGGGGGTGTGAGGAGGAACCAAAGGAGCTGGCATCTGTTAGCTGAGAACTTAACTTGCAATAGGACTTTGAGGTACATAATTTCATTCCATGCTTGCAACAGCATTCTGAGGTGAACAGATAATGAGGGCATGAGTAGAATTTGGAAGAGATCAGGGAGAGCCTCTGATCTCTAATACTTGACTCATTCAACAGATAATTATCAAGTAACTCTGGGTGCTAGGCATTGATCCTGGTGCTGGGGACCCAGCACCAGACATGACATTGTCCCTTTCCACAAAGATCTCTCACTCTTGTGTTGGAAACAGACATATTGACAGGCCTTTAGAGCCCTTTTCTGGTGCATTAACCTCCATCCCATTTCCACCTGATCGCCTTCACCTCTCAAGTAATTTACCAAACATCCTTAAGCATATGGCAAGTATTTCTTTTCCAGTTTTATTAGGCTTTGAAAAATCTGGAGGCATCTTACAATTGATGCAGAAATTTAATAAGGTTGATATTTTTCTAAAAAAACCCAACCAAAAAATATCGTGCTATTCAATCAATGATGTGGATCGATTGAGTCTTAAATCTGAGTAAGCATGGAAAATGTTTATAATCGAGATATTAATACCTCCCACTTGGGAGGCATCCTGCAGTGTCTGGGGCGGGGGAAGGTAATGAGGGATAAAATTTACATCCCCTCTCTCTGATGCATTGATGCATGACCGTTTAATAAACATGAACTTAGCCACTGTCCCATGTGAGTCAATTAATGTCACCATGAAAAACAAGCAAAAAAGGAAATCTGCTCCTTAATGTTACTTAATATGAAAACGCAACTCTTGGAAGAGGAAGTGTGTAGACCAGCCCAGACTCAGTGTCTGACCAATGGATCAGTCAAGATAAGAACACAGACGTATGCGAGGAGTTGAATCAACGCCTGTCTCAGCAAGGAACCATCACAAAATACACTGTTTTCATTTGTTAAGCCACAGTCACCCCAGCAAACAATTCAACTTCCTTTGTTGAACCAAAACTCAATTCCACGTAACTGACATGAATTTCCCCAGAGTCTGAAGACTGAAAACAGTACTATATAGGTTTAAAAAGGATGTAGAATGCATTCCAATTGCCCTCTAAATGAAGTGCAGCAGAAGGATTTTTAGATGACACATCTTGAGAGCATCTGCAAAAGGTGACCCAGGAGGCAAGATATGTGTTTGGAAATTAGGTGGCTTCAGAAACATACAGGGGTCCATCAGAAAGCGGAGTCCCTCAGAACAGAGAAGCAGGAAAGACCTGAGCTGAGCGGGTGCATGACATGCCCCTTTCTCTCCTCTTCTAAATGGGACAAGAGAAAATGTGATTTAATATATATATATATATATATATATATATATATTTATATATATATATACACACACACACACACACACATCAGTTCTGGGGATCTGCGGGGGACTTTTGTTTTGGTAAGATTTCAGGCCTGATTTTCAAGAATAATGAGGTGCCAAGTGTTTGGAAAAGCCCCTAAAACAGCATGATCTCTGGCCCTTAGGATATTCATCTTTTAAAATCCTGTTGCTATAATAAAGAAGTAACTAAGAGGCCTCATATGAAAGGCACACAAGTTTTTAGAGACTGCATGTAAGGAAAATATGTGTATAATATTATAAAACAAGTACGTTGAAGGACAACTAGCAGATTTTGGTCATCGTCACTTAAACGCACATAGAATGTGACACTGTGAGGCATGGGGGACATGAGTCTGAACACAAGACATTGTCATCAAGGAATGAACAGTCTGGAGAAGGAAACGGATTTGTAAAAATACAAATTTTAGTTTTTTGTTTGTTTGTTTTTTCTTTTCTTCTTTTTTTTTTTTTTTTACAAATTTTAGCTTTTGTGTGACGCAAGATAGGATAAAGGAACCACAGCACAGGGAAAGTGTGAGTACTGACTTCTTAGATGGAATCAAGGCTTTCCTGAGGAGGTGGCTTGCATTCAGTCTACAAAAGTACACTCTCTTAACTCTCTTAAAAGCGTCTATACTGATGTGTTAGTTACCATGTTTCCCCGAAAATAAGACCTACCCGGAAAATAAGCCCTAGCATGATCTTTCAGGATGACATCCCCTGAACATAAGCCCTAATGTGTCTTTTGGAGCAAAACTTAATATTAAGACCCGGTCTTATTTTCGGGGAAACATGGTACTTATAACTATATGACAAATTATGATGAAACTCAGTGGAAAAAAATAAAGCATTCATTACCTCACATGGTTTCCATAAGCAGTGATTTGGGTGGGTGCAGCTTTGGCAGTGATTCTGGTTGAGGGATTCCAATGAAGTTATATTCAAGATTGGGCCGGGGCCACATTTCTCTGAAAGGTTGACTAAGACCAGGGGATCCGCTTCCAAGGCAGATGGCTCACATGGCTGGCTTGGTGGTGGTGGGTGCTGGTGGGAGGCCTCCTCTCCTTCCCACGTGGACCTCTCCATAAGGCTGCTTGAGTGTCCTCACAACATGGTGGCTGGCTTCCCCAGAGCAAGTGATCCACAAAAGGTCTAAGCAGAAACCACATGTCTTTGGAAACTTAGCCTCCTCAAAAGTCAACCTCTGTCACATCCATAATATCCTATTGACTATGCAGGTCAGCCCTACCCAGTGTGGGCAGGAATATGCAAAGGCAGGGATGGCAGGAGGTAAGACTCACGAGCCACTTGGGACGCTGGCTACCACGACTAATGATAGTGCCTAAGGTGACGGCAGTTTGTTGTTACTATGTTTGTTCTGTAGTGATTGGGGGTAGAAGTAATGGGGGAGTTTGTTCAGTGGTCAGACTTGAATCGCATAGGCCGTGGTTTGAATCTGGGCCCCATCATTTATGGCTCTGTGGCTTTGCTGCTGGTTGGGAGATGATAAGAACTGGAAAAGCCATATTAGATGCAGAGATGGAAGCCCTATGTTGAAAGGAGCGCCACTACGGCCAGCAGTCCTGGATCACCTCCCTGCGGACTATTACATGAGAAAGAAGTAAACTTCTACTGTATTTAAGGCCTTGTGTGTTAGGGTCTGTTTGTTATAAGACCTTCACCTGGACCCTAATACAGTAGCTGGTACAAAAACTTTAACCTCTGAATCTATTTTCCCCATGTGTAAATTAGGGATAGAAAAACAAACCTTACATTTTTTTCCTGTGAAGAAAAATGAAATAAGGCATGAAAGTGTCTGTCCAGTGTCTGGCCCAGAAATCACACACTCATCATTGTCACTTTTGTCCTATTTGAATTTAGGACCAGTGTTCACACACTGGATGAAAGAGAACATCCAGTGATCACTAAATGTGCATATCCATCCACCAACAGTGTTGCTCAACAGTGTTGCTCCCGGGGTTTTTAAAACAATTTGCTTTGGAGACCCCTTTAATGGAAACTTGTGACACTTACACAAACAAGGCAGTGGTTTCATAGAAAGATCTTTCAGAGCCTGGGGTGGGGCCAAGATCTGCCCTGGTCATCTCGCACTGTTTAGCCCTCAGTTTCCATCTCTGTAAAATGAGAGAAAATAGAAAGGGGAAGAAGGAAGGAGATGGGGAGAAAGGAATAGAGGAAAGGAGGAAGGAAAGAAAGGGACAAGATCAATGTTTCTCAGACCCAAGATTTCCGAGAGCAACCAAGGTAGTTCTGCTATTTCCTGTGTTACATACGAGGTCTGACAATTAAGTTCGCGAACTTGTTGCAATGATGTTGCTAACCTTTTTTGATCAGAGGGATATTCATTTTGAATTTGTACCAACTGGACACACAATTAGCCAAGTTTACTATTTGGAAATGCTGAAAAGGATGTGTGGAAAAGTTGGACGAAAACAACCTGAACTTTTCGCCAACAATTCATGGCTCTTGCATCACGACAATGCACCAGCTCACACGGCACTGTCTGTGAGGGAGTTTTTAGCCACTAAACAAATAACTGTATTGGAACACCCCCCCTACTCACGTGATCTGGCCCCCAATGACTTCTTTCTTTACCCAAAGATAAAGGAAATATGGAAAGGAAGACATTTTGATGACATTCAGGACATCAAGGGTAATATGACAATAGCTCTGATGGCCATTCCAGAAAAAGAGTTCCAAAATTGCTTTGAAGCATAGACTAGGCACTGGCATCAGTGCATAGCTTCCTAAGGGGAGTACTTCGAAGGTGACCGTAGTGATATTGAGCAATGAGGGATGTAGCACTTTTTCTAGGATTAGTTCATGAACTTAATTATCTGACCTCCTATTCAGCTCTGCATAGCATTCTGCTGAGGAAAGTGTTTTACTCTATAGACAAGCTTGCAAACCACAAGATGGACCAGATGATGTACAAGGCACCGTCTGGCTCTATGAATCTTTCCTCAACCAGTTGCAGACACTTCTCCAGCAATAACTCCTGCGTCAAATCAAAGAATCTCCCTACTTCTTATACTTTGACGGGCATGCTGTTTGTTCCAAATGAAATTTTAAAAACGACAGTTGGTACTTCCCACAAGTCCATGGAGGACTTCCTTCGCCCAGCTAAATCTATACAACTCAGCCGGTCTGAGTCATGCCATCTAGTGAACAAACTGGGCAGTAAAGCATCCTCCAGCTCATGTATGTTCCAAGATGGGCCGAGAATCCTCCTTCAAGATGCAATGACAATTTAAATAAAGAATTAAAATGAGAAAATGAATTCAAACGCTGAAATGTCATCTCTATCCAATGCCCTGGGCCCGAAATGATGAAAACTGTCATTCTCTCTTAAAATTACTACTTTTCATTTCATTTCCCTACTGAAGTATCTATAACCAACTCATCAAATTTTCTATCAAAATTACCCACTGAATTAATTTGTATGCATAGGAACAAAAGAATGGGCTGACAAGATTGGCCACATCAGAGTGAAAAACAAAAACAAACAAACAAAACAAACAAAAAAATAACCCACACCACAAGAATAAGTAGATGGAACAGTGGGGTGGGGGTCACTGCTGTGATGTCCACACCATCCTTTTTGGCTTAATCCTCTAAGTGAGAACAGAGCAGAGATGGAAATAACTCTACCTGGAACGATAGAGAAGACTTTCCAGAGACCATGCCCTTTGAAAAACTGGTGGAATAGGGAGTAAAAGGTGGAAGGGAGAAATCTTCCAGCCAGAGGCAACAGATTATGCAAAGAAAAGGAGGTAAGAATTTTCCCGGCCCACTTAGGCAAGATCCAGGAAATCAGAGTGGCTGGAGTGGACACTGAGAGAAGAGAGTTTGTGGTAGACAAGATGAGAAAGTTGGCCCAGTCAGGGGGTGAATGATGGCCCTGAGGGGCCAGGCTCAGTAGGAAAACCCAGGTGACCTGGTACCTTTCAAAGCTTCTAAGCAGAGATGGTGGTGTGTTCTGATTGGAGTTTTGGTTTGGAATTACATTCCCGATGAGCTGACTCCTAACAATTATATGGCCAGGTGCATAGCAGTGACTTAGCACATGTCGAAGGGGGTCAAATGAATTAAGTCCACGGTATAATAGGAAATCTTTGTCAACTAATTTGCATAAATTTACATAAATATGTTGATGTGCTTTAATTGAACAGATGCTAGGAAACATGCAAAACAAAAATGTGAGTTCCTGGACATTTTCTCATGATGTACAAAAAAAGTCACCTGAAAGCTTATTTTCAGAGAAAACAAATGTGAGACCCGCAGGTCTAAATCTCTGGGTCTTAGAGAATCATGGGAAACTTGGGGACTGTTAGCCCTCTTCCCAACTGTCATGCAGGGTTTCTGGTCCCGCTCCACACGCAAGAACGCAAGACAAGGCTAAGCCAAAAGGAAACAACAATGGAGCCATAGGTAGGGGAGTCATACCACTATATTCTCAATGGTGGCTGTTTGAGACACAAAGCAAACATCTGCCAATACCCCAACGAGGGGTCTTCCTGCACCCCAGTCTTGCTGGCGGCTGGGCGAGACACTGGAAGCAGGATCAACACGATCCGCAATCCACAATCCGCTTGCTAAACACACTTGCTAGCTGCAATCCACCGTCCACTTATCTGCCAACCAACCAACCCCTCAGTGTAGCCACAGCAGTTATATTAGTGGCCAATGGCTAACCGGTAACAGTTGATAGCCAACCAGCCACAGAGGATGGCCATCTGATTACAGCTGATGGCCATCTACTACCCGAGCCAGCACCTTTCCACGTGAGGCTGAGAGCCAACTCACACCAACTCATGTGCGCCACAGGCACCTTAACCCCGTGTCTAGTGATGGATGGAGGGGTCACTTTCATGGCCAGTGTGCAGACATCTGTCCGCTGGCAATAGGCAGAGCTGCTTCCTGGATTCTGTCCATTTTCTACCATGTTAGGAAATTCATCTGGAGAAAGCACATTCCTTCTGAGCTCACCCCATGATTAGCATTTTGTACCAAAAAAAGAAAAAAAGAAAAAAAAAACTTTGAAGCTGAATTTTCTTCTCTTGCCTCTGCCCAACTCAACTCCAGTTGGTTTTCATTTATTTCAGTGTGTACTTTGGAATCAGAGCCTTGTGCTTTCCAGTTAACTCCCACCACCTGGGGCATGTTATTTTGAGGGGGGCAGGGACACTGGCTCGTCCCTGCTCCCACCTCTTTCTCCACATGGTAAAAACAGATTGTTAAAAAGGTGGCCTCTGTCTGCAGAGAGCAAGAGAGAAAAAGCACCCGCCCTTTCTGCTGGGCCATGTTAAGCAAAGGGCCTGAGGGCAGTGGCCGCCTTCAACCAGGAACTGCAAACCCAGCCCAAGACAGAGAGCCGGACAGGGTGATGGTTCCCTGAGACAATCCCCTCTGTTTGGAGCCCTTTTGGGGTGAGTCTAATCATGATGGGATGTATGACTTCAAAACAGCTGGGAAGCATTACAGGTCAAAAGTTTAAATCAAGTTAAGAACCATTGGAATGTGCAAGCCCCACTGTTTCTCTATTCTGTCTTTCCCTCTAATCTGTACAATGCTCCTTGTGGATGAAATATCTTGGTCAGGACTGGTGTTGACACAGGGGCCCAGGAAGGTACATTTTGTGAAGGCAGAGCTGCAGCGGCTTATTTCCTGGGGAATAAACAAGAAGTAGCTTATTTCCTGGGGAATAAACGAGGCAACTCCAAGTGAAAATACAAACAAGGGAAATGTAGAGTCAGAATACAAAAGCTAAAAAGATCATTGCATATCACTCAAACCTTTTCATTACAAGTGTGAAAATAGGCCCAGAAAGGTTAATTTCCAGCTCAAAGTCACACAGCATCTATTGGCTAATGTACCAGAGGGATAAATACATTCAGACAGTGCCGCACCCCTGCCCAAAAGCCAATGGCTTGTGCTTGTCATTAGGATGAAATAAAATTTCTCCGGTGTGTGAGGCCTTGGGTGGTCTCGCTCCCATCCGCGGCTTTGTTTGCTGGGACCACACCCCACCTTTTCCACCATCCTCCTGGCATGTTGGCCTCTTCTTTGTTCTGTAGATTCATGAAGTCCTTTCTCACTTTTGAGCTTGGGGATTTGCTATTTCTCCTTCCTAGAAGGTGTGTTCCCTGTCCCCACCCCCATTCCTCTCTCAGTTGGGGGGTGAAACATCACTCCCTTAGCAGGGCCTACCTGAAGCTGTCCAGAGTGATCCCCCCGACCCCTAGTGGCCCTCTCTCATCAGCTAGCTCACGGCCTTCCTAGCACCTGATCTGCCACAACCTTCTCCACTTGTTACTCAGATACTATTGTCCCTCCTTTTAGAGTATAAGTACCTCAGGGTAGAAACCTTTTCTGTTTTGCCTATACACCCTGGTGTCCAACACGTGACAATTGTTCAACCTGTACAGAGCGTGTCAAAAAATGTATACACGTTTTAAGAAAGGAAAACTGTATTAAAATTGTAATACTCAATATATACCAATAACAAAAGATGAATACAAGTCACGTTTGACTTCTCTGATTACAAGAGGTGCTCAAAGTGGTTCCCATAAGTGTCCAGACACTTCTGATTACGGCGAACTACTGCTTGAGCAACACTGACCAAAGTGTCCACTTATGTACATTCTTTTGGCACCCCCAATATTTGATTAATAGATTAATCAATCAACCAGTTAGACAATCAATAAGTCCAAAGATACTCTCTAAATGTCCCCTTAGTGATTAAGCATTGGGACATTGGTACATTCAAGATGGCCACGAATTCTTTGAGCAGGGATGGTCTACGTCCCTTCCCTTGATTCTGGGTGGATTCGTGGCTATTTAGTTAATAGTCAAATGTCAAAAGTGGACCGTGCCACTTTCCAAGCTTTAGGAGATTGGCAGCTTCCATTTGCAACTGTCTCTGGGAGCCCTGAGCTTCCATGTAAGTAATCTAGCTACCCTGAGAGACTCTCCATCCCGGAGAGGCATGTGAAGATGCCACACTCAGTAAGAGCCCCAGCTAAGCCCATCCTCCCAAGCCCAGCCGTCCCAAGTAAGTGAATGAACTTATTTTGGACCTCCTCCCCCCAAACAAGCCCAGCCACCAGCTGAATACCACCTACTGGCCTCAGCCAATGCTTCAAGGAGCCAAAGAAACACCTAGCTGAGCTCTGCCTGGATCCAACTGTAACGGGTGTTGCGTTAAGCTGTTCGATTTCAGGGTGGTTTGTTATACAATAGATAACTGCAAAGGGGCTCTATATACAGATGGTTTGGGTTCATATTTTCACCCCACTATTCCATAGCCAGCTGGGTGACCTGCTGCATGTTGATTTACTTTTCTTAAGCATCAAAAGCTGGATCATCTGTAAAAGGGGCCTAGTGGGATTCTCCACCCAAAGAGTTGTTAGGGGATTAAATGAAATCCATGTCAAGTAGTTAGTACAGAGCCTGGCTAGTGATATAAATGATCAGTAGGCCTTTCCCTAACATTGTTTATATGCTCGTTGACATACTCTTCCAGCTAAGAGAAAAGATTCCAAGCATTCAAGTTACACCACTCACTTGGCATTAATTCACCCATGATCTTCATCACCAAAAAGAAAAACACAAACGCTTTATGATTTTCAAACTCTCACCCCGCTTATATGTTCAGAGCATTGCTTGCCTCCAGCCCCTCCTCCTCTCAAATCCTGTTCTGAGCCATACCTGTGGACCCCCCCTCCACCCCTCATGCACACACTCCCTAAAATGACAGGAAGGAAACAGATAAATGCTTCCACCGTGATTTTTTCTGATTAGGGAAATTATAGGCATATTTCTTCCTTCCTTGTGATTCTTTTTTGTATTTTCTAAATCTTCTAAAGCAAACACTTTATTTTCATAAAATATAGTAAAGCTTACAAAAAACAGGAAGTGACAATTTCTTCTACGTGAAGACTAAGATGCTATTCTATTTTTCTCTTCCTTATGGGATCTGCCTGAATGTGTCTTGTATTATTGAGTGAATGAATGAGATAAGAGTTATGTAAAATTCATTCTATATATGTTAGGCAGAGTAGCCTCAGTTTATACACAGAATATATTTGTAAAAATATTGAAAAGTCCTGTCTTTGTTTTCTATTTTTTGATGACGATTTTTAAAATGTAAAAACTATATATATATTTTTTAAATCCAGAATGCCAGTTTCTTAAAATGAGTTTCTCTTTCTGTGCCTGTGTTTATAAACTAATGAGAGGCTCTTAAACACTCATTTAGCAATAAGAAAGTTCCAAGACAGTGTGCTATACTCTGGTTAGAAGATTCAGTTTAACCAAATACATATAAATCGCTCACACACCAAAGGGAGATGAGGTCTCTGGGGATGTTATTCTACAGAAACCAGACCTGTAGCCACAAACATTTCTTCTCTTGGGGCAGCAAGTGAGCTGACTCGATTTAGCCAAAGCCTCCTGGGCTCAGGCATGGCAGAGACGCACCCATGTTTCCTAAAGTCCTTCTCTCCCTCTGTGTTTCTTTCAACTGCCTAGCTTGCTGGACTCAAAGGCCTTGCTTCTCCAGTTCTTTCACAAATTTTCTAAATAGGTTACTAGTTCATGTGCTGGATTTTTAGGCTCTGGTCGACTCACCAGCTCAGTGTAACCCAAATCAGTCCAGCCTGTGTGACATGAACTCAGAGAATGTGGAAATTGTCTCCAAGTCTTTCATGTCTCAGATGTATACACGGGCTCTCCCAAGAGCTCCTGTTTTGCATTCCTTCTGCATTAGCAGCTAAAACTGACCTCTTCTAACATGGTAACACCACCACTACCCCCTTCTCGCCTATATTATCTCAAGAAAAGTTTGATTCTAAGTCAGCCCAACAGGCTTCTTTTCTGGTCATTTCTCATCACTTAGAGAGCTATAAATATTAATAACAAGCCTCATATTTTAAAACCCCTTTGAGCATATTAACTATTTAGCCACATAAATCAATCCTAAACTAATCTTAGAGGTTCATCATGATTTCACAAATTCCAGAACTTTCTATGTTAGCTACCGCTCTCCACTGTTTTTGCCACCAAAGTTATTTATTACTTTTCCAATCTACTAGAAGACCCTTCTTTAGATAAAAAGGAACAAAATAGGAAGGTGGATAGAAGGAGGAAGAGAGAGAAAGAAGTGGGGTTGAAGTAAAGGAGGGAGGAGGTGAAGAAGGAGGAGGTTAAGAGAAAGGAGAAAGGGAGGACACACGGGTGAGAGGGATAAACCCTGGGGGGACTAAAAGATCAGGGACCTCCTTCTGATTCTTCACCTGGCCCTGGGAGTCCTGAGCAAATCACCTAATGTCGCTGGGATTGGCTGGGTTTAGAAGCTATCTCTAAACCTCCTTACTGGCAAACTCTGCCCGCCTACAGTAGGATCCAGGGTTTTCTCTCTTTGCTACCAGAACATCCTTCTAAAAGGACGACCTCTAGGTAGAACAGAGGTTGCTTTGCTCCTCTTTTCTAAGTATTCAGCTGAGCCAGTTGAAGCACTCCAAGATAACTGATCAAGGTGGGTCCCCAATCCTTGCTTCAAGATTCACTGGGGGATAAGACTCTGTGGGTTTCTTTGCAGTGTGTTCCTATGCAGCCTATATACGAGTCAATTAACTCTCCGGATGTACCTCCTAGTTTAATGAAAACCACGTAGCCATGCTAGGAGTACCTGGGGAAATGCTAACAGCATTGATTGCTTTGTACCAGCTAGCTCAAGAAGGTATAGGGGGTGGGGCCCAGGGGAGGAGGGAGGCAGAGTAACTGAGCAGCTAGTGGAGCAGTCAGACAAGCTGTGGTTTAAATACTGCCCCCTGCTGGGGTTCAACATTAAACCAGGTGCTTCTTCTCCCTGATATTCATTTCCTTTACCTGTAAAGTGGTTGCTATTCAGAATACAAGAGACAGTGCTATAACATGTACCACTCAGCACCTGACTCAGACGTAGTGTTCAATAAATGTGAGCTATTATTATTACCATATTTCCTCCATTCTGAGACACCATCGATCGGAAGTCAAAGCATCAATTTAATAACTTCAGGGGGAAAAACAATATATTAAGCACATATTCCCATTTTAAGACATCGCACTTTCAACAATATTAAGAGGTGAAAAGAAATGCGTCTTAAAAAAATCAATGAAATATAGTCTTATGACTGTCACATTTTGGAAACATTTTAAGTCATTTCCTCGTTTTCTTGCCTTTTCCTGTTTAGTCTGGCTTCTCCCCAAGAGACATGTAAGTTCCATGAGAATAAAACAATAGATTCTTGTTTACCCCTGTGCTCCCAGTGCTTAGTACAGATGGCAAATGAATATTTGTTTGATAAAATGGTTTAATGTCATCTTAATATGAGGAGGCTACTGATTAAAACCCTACTAATATTGCTGGTTCATATAATGAAACTTTCCCTCATGTTCTAAATCCATCCATTCAACTTAATTCCACACCAGCGTTGGGAGAGGGTTTTGTTTGTTTGTGTATTTGTTGAGAATTGATATTTCCCTTGAACTATATACACAAGGAATGAGGATGAAAGCGGATAACAAATGCAGAGCATCCACCATGACCCCTGACACAGATGTAACCATCATAAGTCACACTTGAAATTGAACTCAAAGCATTGGTAGGGTGTTGGTCCCAGTCCAGCTTAAAATACGTGGCATGTCCTTAGGATCTCTAGATATGCATTAGAAAGTAATAAATATCTGTCTATAGAATCAACTAAAATTTCTCCCTGCAATTTACAAACCAGAAAAATAAACACTGAAATGATCTTCTCAGTGGAAATGACTTTCAATTCCCCATTCAGAAATCAAAAACATTCATTCACTCAATCAGCATTTATTGAGGAACTACTATGTGTTGGGCATGTGACAGGTACTGGGAAGTAACAGAGGATAGGGAAGTCAAATGAGGGTAGACTCCTGTATGTACAGATAACTGTTTCATGTCAGATAGAAAGAGGCACTGATATAGGGCTGTAGGACCCCAAGGTGAGGAGCGGGACTGAGTTTTAAAAGGAGAGAATGTCAGTCCCAAAAGACTAGGAAGAGAGATCTCTGATTTTTCATCACTCCAGCCCTTTCAGAAGATTCCCTGCTACATGAACCAAATTCCAGGTCAGGGAACCTGACAGACTCCAAGTAATGCTGTGGGTCCTATTGAAAAAGGAATGGCTTCTGCTTGAGAGGAAAGCAATTTTCCCCCATTCAATTGCCTTGCAAGGGGGTGAGGTCAATTACACATGTAAAAGGTACTTTACATTTATCATGAAACAGTAATTCTCAAATAATTAAGAAATTATTTTATAAACAAGAAATAGGGTCCACTTCCCCCAATCATGAAAATTTTGTTTCACAAGAGCCTACTCCAGCACACACTCTTCTTTAATGAGGATGAGGACGATTCAGTAGAGGAACGAGGAAGCAGCCTTATTATCAGAACAAGGATGAAGAAGAACTAAACGATGGAGAAGTCCATAAGACCAGTTCTCAGACCCAGCGCTCAATAGGTCAGGGCCGGGTTGACTAGGATGGGCAACACGATGAGTCTCACGACGCCGGGTGAGGCCTCACAGGTACTAGAGCAGGAAGTGTTGTTGGAACATGATGGCCGTGGGCTGGTCTTCAACCATGAGAAAAAATTCAGTATTGGCAGAAAGGGAGGAAGGTCATGCCACACTGAGAGAGCACTGGAGCAGCAAATATGGCACCAGGATACAGGGAGGAAGTTGGTGATGAAGAGGGAAGTAATGGCAGAAGCTCATTCAAGGTGGATCCTGATTGTACAAGGAGCTCAAAGTTGTATTGTGTTGTATTGTTTTGTTTCAATCGGCATCGAAGATGAAAGTTTTGAGCAGGAAAGTGATATAACCGGATGTGTGTTTCAGGAAGACAATTCAGCTGGCAGAGATGAGAAACATGGGAAGGAAAAACAGTTCTTGCAATAGTGCAGACAACAGATGGCAGGGTCGATCCTCAGATATTGAGGAAGTGGGTGGATGGGCCTTGGAAATCAGTCGGATTAAGGAAAAGAGGGTGAGGAAAAACACCCTGGCCTACTAAATTATTAGGACGGAGACTGTTATCCCCTTAAGTTCACCTGGAGGAATGCACTGGAACTCTCACAGCAGCACTCTCCATAATGGCCATATGGAAACTTCCCAACATCCATGACACAATAGAACACCACATGGTTTTGAGAAGGAAAGATCTCCAACAGAATGATCAGTATGGATAAAATGCACAAGCATAATACTGAGTGAAGAAAACCAGAAACTTCCATACACTCACCAAAACAAACAAACAAAAGAATATGCACTGTATCATTTCACCTATAAGTTCAAAACCAGGCAAAACGTGTTGATGCATCAGAAGTTATGATATGGGTTACATTTTGGTGGGGGTGGATGGCAGTGAGTGATCCAGGGAAACTGGGGACTCCTAGAGGTGAATTCTGTTATTCCAGTTCCCAGTTCTGGTTACTTAGGTTTGTTCACCTAATGAAAATTCATCTAGCTGTAAACACTATCTGTGTGTACATTAAACAAATACACTTAA
This sequence comes from Rhinolophus hipposideros, assembly GCF_964194185.1. Classification (NCBI taxonomy): domain Eukaryota; kingdom Metazoa; phylum Chordata; class Mammalia; order Chiroptera; family Rhinolophidae; genus Rhinolophus; species Rhinolophus hipposideros. The sequence goes on from NC_138067.1 coordinate 15,845,473, forward strand.
ATTAAAAATTTACCAAAAATTATTCTTATTTGCAGTACCTATTGTATAACGTTAAAACAATTTCAACAATAATTAATAATAATAATAATGCCTTCCATTCTGGAATGCTAATCCTAGAAACTGGTAGGTGCTAGAAACTGGTAGGTGCTGACAGCAACCTTGTGAGATCAATTTTAAATCTCCATTTACAGATAAGAAAAATGGAGGTGCTGAGATGTTAAATAACTTGACCATCACCATTATCATTCTTTAGGAACAGATAGGGATTGGAACCCGGGAAGTTCCACATGTTTCCACAAGAAGTATTTCAAGAAATGTAGCCAGACCTTGCTTATTTTGGATAAGTAGGGTTGTATAGACATAGGAGACCAGTGCCTAAAGTAGTAGAATAAACATTTAGGTTATCAATGAACTATTTCAACCTCAGCACAGTGTTCATTCCACAATCCCAGACCTCTCCAGTGCACACCTTCCTTATGAAACTTTCAATCAGACAAATGAATTCAACCCAGAAAAGCAAACACATTTTGGATAGAACAGTCATCTTTTTTAATCAGTTTTTGTGTTTCCTATATAAACCATCAGCCCAGAGGTACTACTTCTGAAAGCATTTTGTAATGGAAGATTTTACCTGTGTGCCATTTCGTATTATCGTTATTATCCTCGTTATTAATAATAATGATTTATAGAACAGTTTGAGGAGGCACTGCTATTTAGAGAGTAGGAACACCAAGCCTGATTTGATACTTAAATCAACAAATGTAATAGGAAGAAGAGATGGCAAGGGGAGAAATTAAAACCAACGGCTCTACCTTACGCAGACGTCTACCTTCAGGGACCACGAAGCAGGTGATATGAAGGAAAGATTCAGCAAAAATGGAACGCAAGCACAAACATTTCCTCCACTAAGTCACTGCAAGAGATAGGTCTGCTGAAACTCACTACGTGTTGCCAGAGGCTGGAGTACCTTCCGGCTTGTCAAAGTCCCAGGAGAGTTTTCAAAGCAGTTAGTCCTACAGACAAGATCGCACGTGCATGTGGCGCTGTGACCTTTGCAAGATTGCTGTGAGCTAGACAGGGGTGGCGTCACTTCACGCCTCCACCCTATCCTGCTGGTGAAGGCACTGAAACCTGTGGGAGCACAGTACCTTGTGACAACCTCACAAAATGCCACCCTGGCCACTCGACCATGTAGAAGTGCTGGAGCTGGAAAGTGACCACAGGGGCCATGTTGCCGGGAGGTTCACAGACATCACTGACTAATAACGACATTTGGGAATCTTGGTAAGGATCCAAATTCCTGAGTCCTATCCAAATCTGGGGGGGAAACCAGGAACTTATATTTAAAAAAATAAATAAAACTTCCCAAGGTAGTAATCATAGAAACAAAAGAAGAACTCTCTCCTCACTATGACAGACTCACTTGGAATGTCATAGACGACGAATAATCTAAAACTTGTACCGAGCAACCCGGTGAGCAAACAAACAAGCAAAGATGAAGAGAAAATACTGAAACCTTCAAGAGAAGAAAAGCATTATCTTCAATGGAACAGGAATCAGATTCGCAGCCGTTCTCACACTCTGAGGGAAAATATATTTTCAGTTATACACCCAGACAACATACAAAAAGGACACTAATGTTTCTGCAAAGAATAGTCTCTGTGAAACAACAATAAAATTGAGAATACACTTCAGCCAACTGAAAAAGAATTCCAAGAAAAAGAGAAAAGGAATCCAGGAAATCTAAGGAAAAATGGAAACTAAACCCAGAGGGGAATAAATGAAAGCTCAGGAGGACAAGTGTGTGGCAAAAAGCAATCAGTCCAAATGGGAACGGAAGTTGACAGGTGCCGGAAATAACATCTCCAAGAGGGAAACCAACTCTGTCATTTCATTTGTATGATGAAGTTGAAATCTCTTAATAGGAAAACGAACGCATTGATTTTTCTGTCAGTAAGAAAAAAATAAAGAAACCAAAAAAAAAAAAAAAAAAAACAACAAACAAACAAAAAACCAGAAACAAAACCATATACATGAAAGTCATGAGATGATTATGAAAAAATAAAACAGAGCCTACTTTTGAGGAATTCATTGGGTGTAAGTAAAGAGAGGGAGGTTTCATGATTTTCCCACATTCCTTCGTGTGGTGGGAGTTTAGTTAGAAGCACAGCCTTGTATTTTCTTCTCTGCGTGTCCAGACAGACCACACGACTGTGGTGAGTGACATGGACACTGAAGAGCCACTGAACATACTGACTCTGAGCAAGAGCGCTGAGGTCATGGATTGGGCCCAAACTCTGCCTCTGTCACTTGCTAGCTCTGTGGCTTTGGAAAAGTTATTTAACCTATCTGTGCCTCAGCTCTCTCCTGCTTAAAATGTCTCCTAGTTCACAGAGCTGTTACAGAGATTAAATGAGCTCATGTATGCATGCAATGCATGTAGAATGGTAATTGGCTTACAGTAAATAGGCAAATAGTAGGTATTATTATTATTATTATTATTATTATTATTATATTAAAATATAAAGAATAATTGATTTTCAATGCAAAGGTTATTATTAAAATTAGCCTCTTAAAACATAGAAGACTTAATGAGAATAAAATAAAAAAAACTCAAGCAATGAAAAATAAAGGTATAGCTGACAAAAGAGGGAAGGAAGGAGGATGAAGGGGACTGTTAACTTCTTCATCTAAGAGGAAAGTAACTAGATACTGTACAAACTAAATAGATTAAGCAATGGTTTTAAGCATAAATATAAAAAATAAATAAAATAATTTAATTATGAAACTAATCTAACTCATTTAATGTATTAACTATTCAATTTCTCTTCAATCATAATTAATTTATACATATATTTTATATGTATTCTACTTATAATTTACACTATATTAGTAACTAATTGTAATTATAATGAATAATTAATCTATAAACTTAAACGTAATATAAAATAATAAAACAAATAGTAAACATGACGTTTATAAATACTGGAAAGAGGGTAGAGGGGAGGGAAGGTGAAGTGAGGGGCAAGTAATGACCGCTGACCTTCGCAAAGTGCTTATTATACACCAGGTGCTGTTCTAAGAGCTCAACATATATTATCTCATTAATCCTCTAACAACCCCAAGAGTTAAATACTATTATGTTGATGATGACCATCTTACATGTGAAGAATTCGAGGCAGAAAGAGACTAAGTATCTCCCCCCAGTCATATGACTAGTGTAGGAAAAGTGACACTTCACCACTGCCTTCTGCTCACCTTTCCCAGTGGGGAAGTAATCATAGTGGTTTACAGACATGATTTTGTGTTAGGGTGGCAAACGCGAGAGAAGAAAAATAGCCGTAGTGGAATGAATAGAGTCCCACAAACATGTCACATCCACCCAGAACCTCAGATTATGACCTTATTTGGAAAAAGGGTCTTTGCGATGTAAAGGATATGGGTAGGTCCTGAATGCAAGGACTGGTGTCCTCATAAGAAGGGGGAAGAAAACACAGAGAAAACACAGGAAAGAAGCCATGTGATAACAGACACAGAGATTAGAGTGATGTAGCTAGAAAACCAAGGACCAGGGATTGCTAGGAGCCAGCAGAATCGAGGAAGAGGCAGGGAAGAATTCTTCCCTGGAACCTCAGAGGGAGTGTGGCCCTGCCCACACCTTGATTTCCTACTCCTAGCCTCCAGAACTGTGAGAGAATAAATTTCTGTCATTTCATGCCAGCCAGTTTATGGTAATCTGTTATGGTAGCCTTAGGAGACTAATACAACAATTAACCAAAAATTTAAAATAGAAATGGTCAAAATGAATGGAAGAAAGGAAAACTGAACACTGCACTTTACAACTTTCTGTACCTTTTGCTTTTAAAAAACTATCATGTGTTACTCTTTGTGATAGGCAGACTCAAAGGTGGGCTTGACGACCCCTCTCCTGGTATTGACACCACTGTGTAACTCCCTCCTCTTGAGTGGGAGTGGGACCTGTGACTTGCTCCTAACCAAGAGAATACAGCAAAGGTGACGGGATGATACCTCCAGGATGGCGTTATATAAGACTGTAATGCCCGTCCTGTAGATTCCCTCCCTTGCTGGCTTTAATGAAGCAGGTTGTCACGTTGGGGAGGTTCATGTGGAATGGAGGCAAATCTCTAGCCAAGAATTATCTAGGAACCAAGGGTGGCCTCTGACTTGCAACTGGTAAGAAACCGAAGCCCTCCGCCCAACAGGCTGAAAGGAACTGAATTCTGCCAACAAGCACAGGAATTTGGAAATAGCCTTCCCCAGTCCAGTCTCAGATGAGACCATTGCCCTGCCTCGCACCTTAATTGTTGCCTTGGGAGACCCTGAAGCAGAGGACTCAGCCAAGCTGTGCACAAACCCCTGACTCTCAGAAACTGATGGTTTTAAGTCAATAGGTTGGTGATAATGTTATTATATACGTCAGTAGATAACGGATATTCTCCTATAATGAAAAATGCGGTCATAATGATACTTTGAAGTTTTTTCAATCAGCAATCATGTGCTATGATTGAAAATATATTGAAGACAAATTATTCTGATGATCAGTCAGGTCTGGGAACAATTCCCTCATTAAATGAATAAGGAAACCAAAGCACAGAGAAGGGGAGCAGCGTGGACAGGTTTAGAGAGGTCCAAGAACATGGTCAGGTTCACACATTAATAAACTGGAACGTCACATTAGGGCACACCGACTCTCTACCTCCATCTCACTGCTGCCTACAGAATGACAACTGGAATATTAAAAAAAAAAAAAAATAGCAAAGAGCAAGATAATTGCTCAAATCAAGGGCAAAAATTCAGTTTTGTCTTAGATTATATTCATACAAAGCACTGTTCCCAACATTATCCCCAATTCCTGGGAGGGTAGATGTGTTAAACAGGCAGTTATTAGGCAATTTTTTTGACAGCTGCTGCCTTTCCAATTACTATAATATTTTTTTTTTCTTCTGAATAGCTCCAGATTTGTTTTTGTCTGAGCTGAGGTGGAAAATTGAGAAATAACGGATTCAACAATAATTTACTTTATTAGGAATATGAATGTATCACACACGCCATATATTAAAAACTCATTGCTTTTATATTGGCGTCGTACACTGTACACTACTTTTATGGATCCCCAGTCTCCGGTGTTCCCCCTTCTTTACTGTTCCCATCGGCTTTATGTTCCTCATTCCCTGTCAGGAGGAGGAAATAAATGGTTAAAAATCTAAGTGCTCATCAGCCACCAGCCAGAGTACATAAATGAAAGTGGGCAGGCTTGGGTAATTTAAGATATTGCTGTGAGCTGGTGTTGCCAAAACCATGCACTTCCTGAACCATAAACAAAAGTAATTAAGATGAGATGTTGATTACTGTGAAAAAAAGTTCCTCAGTAGTATAGAGAAGCGCAGGCCACGGAGGGAATCTCATTTGCATAAGCATCCCTGGAATCCCAGTTTGTCCAAGAAGAGCTGCAGGAGTCCCTTTGGCAAAAGGGTCCTGATGTCTCCTGGGGAGAATCCTGAGAAAGCCTCTGGGACATTCTGCACAGGGAATCACGTCTACCAGGCCAAGAGGGGAGAGAAAGGTGGACTGTTTCTTTATGGCACAGCCAGGAAGGAAGTGCCTCGGAGGTAGATGGCAGGCATACGGCATGTGGCAAACCACAGCTGGAACATAATACTGAATGCACAGCTGAATTGTATCCAGCAAAGCACCGCTTCAGCCCAACGTTGATTAATTCATTGGAGAAAGCCAAAAACTCAGAAAAAGAGGGGACCTCCAGGTGCTATCTTTAATGGCTGGACTTTCCCAGGGTGGCCTAAAAGCAGCTCTGACTTGAAGAGCTGAGCAACAAAAGCCTGGACCAAGAGCTGGCAGAGCACTGGCTGATCCTGGCTGCAGAAGTAGCGAGAACCACAGAAAGCAAGAATGGTGAGAAGGATGCAGGGATGGTTAGAAATCTGGAAAGAAAGCTAGGTGACAGGTCTGGACAAATACATAGCAATAGGCACACCCCCCACTCCACCCAGCCCTGAACCCACAAGCAGAACCCCCACACCACCCCAGCTAGAGCAGCACAATGATCACAATAGAAATCTCTGAACATTCTGCTTGTGTTGTCATCTCTTTCTGGAGTGGAAAGGCAACCCATTTATGGAGAATGGGATCTAAAATTCACCAAGAATGAGGCATATGGTAGATGTTCAACAATTGTTTATAGTGTGTGTGGGGCGGGGGGGTGGAACTGGGAGAGAAAACAAGGAATGAATGGCTGAACAGATGGAGTGAATAACTGAATGTGTTGCTGAGATGTAAGTTAAGGCCAGGACTGACATTTTGAGTTGCCTTGAGGAGGCAGAGTGAGTGGAAAGAGCACGACGGGGCAAAGCACCCCGAGACACATTTCAAGCAATGAGCAGGAGTAAGACAGGCAGGAGAAGAAAAATGAGCGTCCAGCCAGACAGATGATGTTGGGTCAACGCAATCCTTCCCCTTCTGTCTGGAGAAACTGCAGGCACACTTTACAGCATGCCGAACAGCCACAGCCAGCAGTGATTGGCATCTGGGAGCCCAACACCTGTGAAGAGAGTGACATTCAGGCAGATAGGTCCAAACGTCGGCAGCCAAAGGTGACAGAGCACCTCGCAGCCTGGATGGGGCCACTCAGACAGTGAGGTGACTGCCAGATCAGCGCAATCACCTCGAGGAGTGGTTTGAAATCCACGGCCAGTGGCTAGTTCATTTAACCAGGGTGCTTAGCCGATTGGTGTAGATGTGGTTTAGAAAGGTGTGGGAACCCAGGGAAAGGAATGTGTAGAGACCACCTATAGGCTCTCTACTGACGGCATAACACTAGCTGATATGGATCCTCGGCAAAACATTTGGGGGCTGTTAGCCCAATTTTACAGATAAAGAACCTGAGACTCAAATAAAGTAAGTGGTCTTTTAAAATTCACACAGGTGAGAAGAGATAGAGCCCGGATCGAACCATGATTTCTTGAGCCATGGAAGTCTTGTTCTTTCTATTCCTCTATACTTTTGACACTGACACCAAAAGATACAGAAACATGCAAGGTGAGATATTTTCCAAGGCAAAGAGGCGGAGATGGAGGAATTTTAAAAGTGTTTCTCTGAATACTGCTCATTTGCAACTGAAAGAGAAATAACTCGTGAGGCCCATGGAGAGTAAGATGGTCTGCAGGAGTCACAAGAGAAAGAAGTATCGTTTCTGCGCTGGGCTTGTACTCCACCCAGAGTTCCATGGTCATTCAGATGGAGACTGAGAGCTGGTCATTGTTTCCGGCAGAACGAGGGTCCCAGAGCAGACTCTAGGATCACTGGGAAGGTAAAGTAGGTTATACACAGAGCGTGGGAAACTCCGACACACTGTGCCGAGAGAGGCAAAAAAGACAAGGGACTCAGTGGTCCAGGATTCAGTCGACAAACATTGCGGAGTATTGTATCAGCGGCCCTCATCCCCATGGCTACAGAAGCCCATTAGTGGAAGTCCTGTCCACACAGCTGCCAGAATCAAAGAGGACAGAGACGAGAGAAGACATCGACAAAGACATAAGATGATGCTGTCCTTAGAGAAATACACCTTCCAAGACCAAGTTTGTAGGATTCTGTGATTTAATTCATTTACTTAATAAAGACTTATTGAGTGGCAACCTTGGGACAGACCATTGTAGGATCTAGGGGTAGATCAGGGAATAAAATAGATACTGAAGTCGCGGATCTCCGGGTGCTTGTATTCTAGGGAAATGCATGCCATCTGTGCCCAGCCTCACCACATTTCTTCTCCATGCATCTATCAGGATAGTCCTGTTGTCTCCATTCATCAGAGAAATGGGCAGCGGGGATCAAGGGTGGGGTCTTTTTCATACACAGGAAGCTTTATATTTGAGTCTTGGATTTGTCACATGCTAACTAAGAGATCATCTAAAACTAACCGATTGCAAGGGTGTTTTCTCACTTGGGAGATAATAACCTCTTCCTTGAAGCAATTTTAGGAGAGTTGGTTTGAGTATACTAAATCATCTAGCCAGACGTATAGACACTGAAAATAGGAGTATTTTTTTTCAGTTGAGACCTCTCTCCCTCCCAAGCCTGAGTTTGCTCTCTCAGACTGTGAACAACATAGTCCTGCTTCCAAATATAACTGTGTCCCCACAGCAGCTCCTTTAGACTGAGGATCCACGTCGATGGGACATACTACTTAGGTTCTACCACCACAGCACATAGAAAAGCCCAAATCATTAACTGTGGAAGACAGGGAGGAAGGAAGAGGGAGAGGAGATGCAGGGAGACCAAAATAAGGCATTTCTTGGGTCAAAGACAATGAGCCCCTTCATTGGAGTGGAAAGCAGAAAACCAAGAGGAAAGACATTGGAGAGATTTTTAGGAAATTCTTCATCCTACTGATGACATACTAGGACTGTGAGAAAGGGACACCCCCAGGATCGCCCAGTTTCTGATGTGGGCCACTGGGTGGAGAAGTGGTAACTATAAAGACTGAGTAGGAGCCAGGGACGGTTATGAGCTGCAGGAAATATGTTAATTCCCTGTGTCTGGTGGGCAGTTAGTGACACCGTGTTTCCCCGAAAATAAGATCTAACCAGAAAATAAGCCCTAGCATGATTTTTCAGGATGACATCCTCTGAACATAAGCCCTAATGTGGCTTTTGGAGCAAACATTAATATAAGATCCGGTCTTATTTTCGGGGAAACACGGTAGTGACTAGGAGTTAGATATAAGAATCCATACTTCATAGGAGATGCCTGGGCAGGGGTTCAAGATATGGGAGGCATGAGGATGTAGGTAGTATTTGTCACCATGAAAGTCAATGAGATAACTGTGGTAGAGTTAATAGGAAAGAGGAGAAAGGCAGGGGGAAAAGACCAGGGACACAGCTGTTTAAAAGTGGACAATGAAGTAAATACAGAAGAGGTGGGCAGAGCCGTAGATGAGAAACTCTGGAATTAAACTGGTCCACCCACCATAAAGAAGCATTGGCATCAGGACCAACAGTGGAGAAACCTTGCTGAGTCCTCTCCCCTCACCCATAACAGGCAGGATGGGCATACCCATGGCTCCCTGAGACGCATCCTCCTCCAGGGAGTCCCACGAGAGGACGCCACACATTCCAGAAACAGCCATCAGCTTTCCCTGAAGAAATGCCCCGTTGCAGGAGACCCAGCCCCAGAAAGGCAGGGTATCAGGGCAGCAGCAACCCAGAATGTACCTTAGATGGAACTCACTGAAGAAGAAGGATGTTCATTTGGTTCCCTAGAACTTTCTAGATGATTCATCCTTCCCCTCCTCTGTGAGGCGGAAATGCTTTAGAAGGCAATCTTCCTGGGGTTATAAATTCTCTTGGTTTCTTCTTAACCAGTCAGGCAAGATTGATGAGCTGAGCTGGTTGACATAGAAGCAATTGGGAATATCATTATTTGCCTTGTATTTATCTGCATTTATGTTAATGGCTTTGTTCTTGATCAGAGCAGCTACTAAACTAGGAGAAATGCTTATTTCACTCAAAGTTTCCCTGTGATGAATTATGTGGGAGTCACAGAATAGCCAATGCATATAATGTGTAGAAAACTTTCCTTTTTCTTTTTTTCCTGCTTCTGATCCCAATAGCGCGGGTCTCCTGCATACTTGGGACCAAATCAACTCAATTTTTCATATCTACTGTGTCATCTGATTGATTTAGTGCTTCTTGTGGTCAGACTTTGCAGACAAAAAGAACACACATACAATTCCTCTCTCTGGCATGCTCTCTCTTTCTTGCTCTTTTTTTTTTATGGGAAATTTTATAAAAATCACAGGTCTGGGAAGGACCTTTGTGTGTAGTTTTCCCCTAACTCCTTACTATACAAAAGCACTTCAGAGAAAAAAAAAGCGATGGAAAGAAATAACTTTTTAGACATCTTTCACAGGTCAGGCTGTGTGTTCACATACTTCACTATATTATCCTCTTTCATCTTCATGAAACTCTATTGCCACCATGTTGAAGATGGGTGATGAGGACATTGAGGCTTGGAGAATTAGGCCATTGAGTTGGCAAACCACTGCCTGTGGCCCAAATCAAACCTGCCTTCTATTTTGTAAATAAAGTTTTCTTGGAACTCAACCACACTTCACTCACTCATTCACTCATGTGTCATCTACAGCTACTTTCAAGCCACAGTGGCAGAGCTGAGTGGTTGCTACCAAGGCCTAATATATTTACTACCTGGCACTTTAGAGAAAAGGTTTGCTGACCCCTGGTATAGAAGATTTGCTCTGGTCACAGGTAGTATGTGACTATGCATAGGAAAGACCTTGTTCTGCCTGACTCCAAATCCTCTTTCTTCCATGTTACTGTTATGCCTATTTGCAATGTCCACCCCCAGAGAACAAACCAGTTCAGGTGGCCCCTCAGTGTATTTAATCCAGAAAGGTACCCAACCACCTACTTACAAATCCATAAGGCTTCCTACAGCAAAACACAGAGTGTATCTGCTTGGAAGACAAAGGGATAAAGTAGGGACTTAAGGTCTTTCCTACCCTTTACCCCACAGTGGGTTCCCTTTTCTGTTAGGCATAAAGGAAACCAAAATGGATATTAGTTTAATATCATTTAATAAGGATGGTAATATCCTTGACAACTTGCTTGGTTAGAGAAGGCTTCCTGGAAGAGGTAGAATTTGATATAAGTTTTTTCAAGTCACGGTCATAAAAGTTTCTCAGAAAGCTTCTAAAGGAAATGAGAAGAGGTGAAAACTGATTTTGAAGACCATAAACCATACAGAAAGGTGATACTAAGGTGGGCAAGCAAAAGTGACAGTGTTAGGAGTAGCCATTCACTGAACATCTATTACCTGGCATGGGCTTGACATGGAGTTCTTCCAATCTGCACAGCTCTTAAAAAGTAGATAATTTTATGAGATGAGGAAAGGGAGACCCTAAAAAGTAGAAGGACTTATCCAAGATTTCATAGTTAGCAAGTAGTGGAGATAGGATGTGAAGTCGGGTCCACATGCAAAGCCCACTCTGGTTCCCATATACACTTCTTAAATGAAGCCAGCAGATAAAGCAGTAACTTTCAGAGTTGATCCCAATGGTAGTATTCAGGTTTTCTCAGGGTTAGCTTTTCTTGGAGTTGAAGTAAATGTGAATGAATGGAAGCCAATCAAAGGCAAATATTCCTGGTCCTGATGGGAGTTAGAAATCTGAAAGTGAGAGAAAAAGGGGCTGTGGCAAACGAAGGGTGTGAGGAGGAAGGGCTTGAGGGGAACCAACATGGAAAGAAAAAAATACATTCAGTGCAGGCTTCCTGGACTGGGAGACCTGTGGGGATGAATCAGAGCCAGGAGGAGACCCAAAAAAGACCAAGTGAGGTCCGTTCATGGAGGCCGAGTCTATGGGGCATCAGAAGAGTGACACATCTGACCTTGGGATCTGATTTGAGATGTGATCTCTACTCAGAGGGTCTAATTAATCAGAAAATTTCAGGACATCAGGCAAAGAAGGGAGTTATGGGTCATCTGATCTGATCTTCCATCTCATCCTGACACCTCTCTACAACACGCACCCTGCTTGACCACCTCTAGTGACAGGGAATGTAATTCCTACAGCACCAGGCAGCTAAAGTCAGACAGGTGATTTCCCCTTGACTTACACCAATCAATCCCACGCACCCCACCCCCAGGAGGAGCTCAGGACAAACATAACTACTCATTCACATAAAATGTCTTAAAATACCCAAAAGACAGTTAGCAGATACCCTTACAACTGTCTTCTCCAACTGAAACATAAAAATCACCATTTATAGATGTCTTCTCTGGATGATCAGCTCACCAGACGTTTTATTTGTTATATCCCTAAGAGTCTTTCATTACTACCTCCACTTTCTAAGAGAGAGAACTTACTCAGAGACTGTAAGTTAAGTTCCACATAACATCACCCAGAGGTACAAGAGACAGATTTCCAACACAGGTCATTCTTCAAATCCTATACAATTCCCGACACCAGTATTTTGAGCTCCCTCAACATTATGGTAACTTTACTCTGGACTTGAAAAAGTTGAAAAGTCTAAGTGGGCACTCTTAATTTGTTTTTCCATTATATTGACAAGGAGGAGAACAAGTGAGTTATGAGTAGAATTGAGTCACAGCGATGTAAGAAAGACAATTGACCAGTTAAAGAATGTCTTTTTATGAAATACTTTCGCAGGTTGTTTCTGATGTTTAAAATAAAAATCAGTGGTGCGTGCCTCTGTAAGTGCAGGTGAGAAATTAACCAGTTTCCCAGCAACAGTCAATAAAATCATATTTCCTTTCATTTATTAAACAGTGTGAGTATATATTTCATAATTACATAAATTTCTTCTCTTTGTCATTTTAAAATTAATAACATCTTTAAAATGTATTTTCATGATAATCTCCTGTAATAAAATGTATCAGAAGAGGCAGTTTCATGGACGATAACATTACAGACAAAGAGGTTAATCAAGGTGGATACATTTTTTTAAATGACTATGAGTTCTCAAGCCTCCAAGGTCGAAAGACAGAAATCGACTATAAAATTTGGGTTTTAAATGGCACCATAAAGGCCAACACCAGTTACGATTTTCAGGTCTTCTTGCTTCAATACCTATGCCCAACACCATTTCAAATTCGGAACTAGCCTTCTGTGAGCTCCTTAAAAAGTTGTAATTCCTGTGACTTCTTTGTCTGGATCAACTTCCTTGTGCTACATCCAGATGAAACCATCCACAACCACATGAGCTAAAAGTCTGACTTCCAAAAGCCCAGGGCACTCACAATCTGACATACGCTTATTCTTTGAATATTTTAAAAACAAGGGGACTATACACTTCAAAAATAACAGATTCTGCTTTGCATGAAAATATGTTTCCATCTTAATGATGTAAAAGAATAGCTTGTTATCATACTGCTTCTGAAGAAAAAACAAATTACACATGCAAATGTTTTGGGGCTAATTAATTCAATTCTAAAGATAAAATTGGGATAGTACAGAATTTCAAGTAGATTCCTAATAAATTCTGGAATCCAGCAATTTTTAACTAAGATACCAGACCATCTATTTCTAGTAGCTGGAGCTTCTTACAGACCCTTATGTTGGTGTCTGATTCATTCCAGGTCTGTAAAAAGACTTAATATACTGATTAGTTATTTGTCCCATCACTCCTATAATGTAAAACTTTCAGGGTCAAAATTTAGACTAAATAGGTGAAAATTCTAGTCGCCTGGTACAAATTAAAGTTTCTCCCAGAAAATGATTTCATCTATAGCCGTGATATAAAGATGACATTATAAAACCTCTGTCAGTTACACAATTAAACTGGTCTTTGAATCTGAAGGTCCAATTCCATTTTAAATTAGTGGAAAGAACATGGGTTTGGAGTCTCACAGATCTGGCTTCGAATAAGGAATATGCCAGCTATTTGCTATGGGAGAGAAGAAAACATAGTTAAAATCCCTAATACATACTCTTTCACCTGTAAAGTGGGATTTAAAATGTCTGCCCTCAGGTTTTTTTTCCTTTTCTTTTAATGGGAATTAGAACCCAAAACGTATTTGTGTTAAAGGAAAAAAAATCTTTACAATCCCAGCTGCCTTTTATGTGTGTTTGCTAAACAAAATAAAAATAAAACTAACACTTTTTTCTGTCATGAGATGAAGATCCCTTGAAAAATCACAAAATTCTTGAGAACAACTTTGGACTTCCCCAAGGTACAGCTAGAGGAAGCGATTAAGCTTGCCTCATCCAGAATTCAGGAATCAAGAAAGACCCTAACCCAGTCACTACAGAAACTACGGTATCTCAGAGCTTGATATACAGTAGATGGCCGAGAAACATTTCTTTCCCTCTCGAGGCATTGTTTCTGTGCTACAATTTCCCAGTTTGCTAGAAGTACCAAAAAGTTCCCAGTCTTCTGAAAAGAACATCAAATCCCTTCAGCCCAGTAGCAAAGAGAAAGGATTTTTACTCTGTACCTGGTGGTAGGCTCTACATGAGGACTGGAAGTCTATATATTTATATATATATATATATATATATATATATATATTTTATATATTATATATATATATATATATATATATATATATATATATATAAAATAAAGTATGTGACACACAGTCACCATGCCCTACCCTGTGGTCAGGAAAGACTTTGCTGACCAATGACGGAACGGCCCAGGATTCTAGAACTCCACATGGCTAAGGAACGGAAGTGGGCATGAGAAATTACACAAATTTTCCATTATTCATGTATCCCAGAAAAAGGGGAACTTCCTGGTATCTTGCTCCAGGGTCACCACTCTGAATGTTCCTGCCAGCGAGGAGAGGAAAATACCGAGAGTCACTGGGCTAGGAGACTTGCATGAAATAGTCTTGTCTAGACCACAGAATCCAGAGTTAGAGCCTGGAGTGAGAGGAGAGAAGGACCATATGAGCTGATGTCCCAGAAAAGAGTTGAGAACAAGGCAAAGAGACAACAGAACCAAGTAATGGAGCAGGTCAAAGAAGAACCAGTAGAGCATGGACAAAGAGCCAAAACAGGGCACCGATCCCAGAAAGTGCCTGGCAGGGACACCAGGCCAGAACGTTGGGATTTCCAACACTCCCCCTGTTTTGAAAGGCTTAGTCTGAAAGGGGCCTGAGAGGAGGATTCCCAGAGCAGGAGAAGTAATGGGAAGGTATGAGTCTAGAAAACTGGGAAGGGGCCACAGTCATGACCAGCCAGTACTGGGAGCTTAGCAAAGGGGTGAGGGCCCATAGGACTCATGGAACAGCTACCGCCCCAAAACAGTTTTAATCTCCAAGGAATGCCTTTGATCTCATACCAACATCCAGGAAAATGCCAAGGACAGGCAAAAGCCATACTTCCAAGTCAAGGGAATAGAGGTCATTTTGATCATCCTATTGAACGAATCCATGAGCCTTACTGAACAAATCCATCATGAGCCCAATTCTACATGTTTTTCTTTCTATAATTTACCACCAATACCTCTTCCCTTAAATGCTTCTGAAGTCCTCCCACTGACACTGATTTCTCTGAGCATCAGTCTTCTCACCTACCAAATGGTGGGTGGGAATAATATTTAGATGATGGCAAGTCTTAAGATGGAATTTCAGGAGGAATTAGGGAACCATCTTGACTCTCAGGTTACACAACTCTGAATTCTGGAGTTAAATCTGTTTCATGATCTCTGAACTTCAATTCTAAAACAGCCCTATCTAGAAAACAAGGGGACCCGTGGATGATCTGAATTCCCTCTTGGTTAGAACCCTTGGCTTCCATTTAACTAGTGGAGGAGTAGAATGTGTGCAATCTTATTTCACATTGGTGGCATCGTGTGTAACTTAAGAAAAGACCCAAATGATATCAGTAGTGTTAGGAGTTCAGAAAAACCCAAATTGGAAATTGTTCAGGATTCACAGGGAGATTGGAAAAAAATATTTTCTTTTACTCTACTGACAACACTTCTGACACCAAATGTGTGGGGATTTTTCCCCCACACGAACCAATGATCCCGTTCTCCAAACTCCACCTGGGTGTCCTACAATTCAGTTATGACACTAGCTTCCTAGAATGAGTACAGGCCCCAAATGTTAAGAGATCAGTCTCGTAAGATTCCCTGCAACTTGAGATGCCCAATAGCAAGTCGTGGGTCCCACACTTCTGTCAGAGTTGGCCACAAATCAGAAGCTCCCAGAATCCCTCCTCAGGTTCAATAATTTGCTATCACAGTCACAGAACTCAAGGACATACCGACTTAGGTAATAAATGTAATATTACATAAGATACAATAGATAATTGAGATAAACAGCCAGATTAGGAGACATATAGAGCGAGTTTGAGAAGGGTCCAAGCGGCGGTGCCTCTGTCCCTTTGGGGGGTCAGGTGTGCACGTGAATGAATGTGTTCACCAACCCAGAAGCTCTTCACCTCGAGTGAGTGGCCCAGCTGTTTGTGTATTTTACCGCATATGGTCCTTGGTGAAAAACGTTGAAAAAACTTTGGACACCCCTGCCCTAACCTCTCCATTCTCCATTTGTGAAAATAGATGGGTCTTTATGGTAACGGTGTAGATAACTAACATTTATTGAGTGTTTGCTACATGCCATGTACACTTCAATGTATAGATAAATAAATTATCTCCTCATAACAACCCTACGAGATGAGAACTATCGTTTATTCTCATTTTAACAATAAGACAACTGAGTGAAAGGGGATAAAGATTGACCAGCTCTAGAGTGGTGAAGTCAGTATTTGAATCCAGGCGGTGACTCCAGAAACCAAGCTTTAAGCCAGTCTATATACTATATTCAGAGTTAGGGGAGGTGAATGATCTTGGAAGAGATTTTCAGTGCAGGAGGGGAGGGTTGATTTCTATAAACATTGGTCACAATGTTCTCCTGATGCTGAGATGTAGACACTCTAATGCCAGAGGGCATCATCAATGAATAGCTGACTATATGGGAGTCAGCCCTGTTCTGATCTTCTCTGCATGACTCCAGCTCCCAAGAACTTAGAGGAGAGGGGGAAGCAAAAGACCAGAATACTGACCATCTGACTGAGCCCTTTGGGAGCAGAGCCAGGGCCTGGACTGTCCAACTCCAGGTTCTGCTCCATCTAATCTTCTAATAGTATTGATTTGTAAATTACCAAAACCCCACCCATGAAGGATTGTGGGGGGAAGACAAGAGAGTCCCTCGTCCTTTCTCTTTACTTCCTTTTTTTAGCTTCTTATCACAAGTTCTTTGGTAATTTTCCCATTTCAAAGGAAATATTTGGAAGGATATCTGAGGACTGGATGCATTCATGTTTTACACCAAATGCTTTCAACATGAGAATCCACCCAGTCATATCTAATAAAAATATTCTTCCTGAGCTGGTACCAGGAGGTTTCATTAAAATAGAAGTTGATAAGCAGAGCTGATCTGGCATGAAGGGGAAAAAAGCATGGGCATCTCAGGCCTTTGGAATTCAAGAACAGAGCTGAAGCTAGGCTCCTTTTAGTTGTCTTAGGACCATAGTCTACATTTTGCCTCATCAGATACTGAGGAATGTACTACAGCAAACTGCATTGAACTGTCAACAGAGATTTTGTCTCTATCCATCACGCCTGGGGCAGAGAAACATGAAATGGACCACTGTCGGTGCCCTCAGATGGGGGACCCTCCTGCCCAAGAGTTCAGGCTTCTGTGAGCTCTCCCAAGGGGTTTCTTCCCAGGGCTTCATTTTCCTGAACACAACTGCCCGAGTAACAAAAAATCAGAGTGGGGTCACAAATACAGTAATCCTCCTTTACCCATGGTTTTGCTTAGAAAATTCCAGAAATAAACCATTCACAAGCTTTAAATGGTGCACCATTCTGAGTAGCATGATGAAATCTTACGCAGTCCTGCTTCGTCCTGCTGGGGAAGCGCACTGTCTCTTTATCCAGCAAAGCTACGTTGTATATGCTCCCGGCCCATCAGTCACTTAGTAGCCTGCTAGGTTATCTGATCTACTGTGGCAGCGTCCCGGTGCTTGTGTTCAAGTCACCCTTATTTTCCTTAAAATTGTCACATTCACTTCACTTTTATTATAGTATAGTGTTGTAATTGTTCTATTTTATTGTTAGTTATTGTTAATTCTTACTGTGCATCATTTATAACTTAAACTATCATTGGTATGCATAAACATATAGGAAAAAACATTGTACATGTAGGGTTTGGTATTATCCCCGATTCGGGCATCCACTGGGGGTCTTGGAACATATTCTCTGTGGATAAGGGGTGACTATTCTAAGTAATTCTTAATACGTTTGTTTTTATATTTTCAACTGCTTGTTACATTTCACAATGGGCTAGGTCTGCTAGGTGGTGGAGGCTCTGAATTAAACAGGGATCGCAACTGCAAGGAGGTTACCAACCAATGCGGGAGGTAAGAACACAGGATGGGAGATAGGACGCCATCGTTGCCCCAAGGGAACTGAAAGGAGGACAGACTAATTCCCAGCTGGGAGAGGCAGGGAATGCTTCCTGGAGGAAATGACATCCAAACTGTGCTGTGACTGTGGTTAAGACCTGGGCATCAAAGGCAGGAGAGGGCTTGATTGGAGGGTAATTAGCACATATTAAAAGGATGAAAGACCAGGACTGTGTGTGGACCAGGATCTTACAGGGAATACTTATAGTTCAAGCTGCGGGAGTTAACGGTGTGTGGAGGGCATGAGTGGCAGAAATGGTCAAACCATGTTAGTAACTGGCTTCTGCTATTTGGATATAAATTTACTCATTAATCCAGTGCATATACTGAGGTCACTGCAGCTCTGATCATTTCTAACTCCATCATTTTGATACAGCTGAAACCTTGAGTATTCCATAAAGGTGAGGGGGTTAATGAGAGGCATGGCAAGCAAAAGCATCCTTAAATTCCCCTAATTTGTGTCACTCTAGGCTAATTCCGATGCCTTGGCATATGATATTTTCCTTGCCTGACATGCTTTTCTGCTTCCTCTCCATGATGTAGTTCTAGAGACTCAGCTCATATCTAAGCTCTTCTGTGAATACAGGCTGTCCTCTCTCTTCCTAGCGGCCCAGCAGCTCCGAGCTCCAGGTTCCCACTTCTGCTTTCCCATCACATGCTGCCCTGGTCACACTGCGCTGAGTTTATCTGTGTAAGTAACAAGAGCAATGCTAATGGCAGATGCAGTTTCCAGAGTACTCAGGATGGGCTGGATTTTCCCTGCACCATCCCATCACTTCCTCAGATGGACTGGAATTCCCTACGGCCAGGAGCCTCCTCCTATGGTGAAAAGCATGGCCCTTGAGGCCAGACTGCCTGGGATTGGCCCGTGGTTCTGCCATGTTGACTACTACAGCTGTGTGAGCCACCAACCTCTCTGTGCCTCAGTTTTTCTCATCTGAAATATGGGGACTATATAAGCATTACTAAAATTGCTATAAATTAACAGAGAAAATAGAGGCCCCAGGGGTTGCGGTGGAGGTTCAATGAGTTGATATGTAACATACTTAGTACTTACCCCAGACGAGGTGCTCTATATAGAAATGTTTATTTTATCATATTTATTTTTCAACTCAGAGTTCCCAACGTCTAGCAACTGTGCTGAACACATGAGCAAAATTTTCCTAGGTTCCTCCCAGCTCCGGCATTTCCCAATCCCAGCTGCCACTCACCGGCCTTATATCAGGGCATCCCACCCTGAGCTGGGCACCCACTGCACAGATGTTTCAGATTATGCCTGAGACTAACAGAGTGACGGAAATGTTGTCCCTCAAAACATTTTACTTTTTTTGTTTCCAGTACAATGAATTAAGTCTTAAAAAAAAAAAAAAATAGAAGAAAAAAGTAACCGATCTGTTTTGTGCCAGAGCTGTCTAGTCTCTCCAAACACTTAATCCAGCAGCTCTCATTGTCTAGGATCAAAGCGCCTTCCCCACATGCTGGCTTTGTTCTACTGGGAGCAGAGGAACCGGCTGAAAGAAGAACTCCTTCAGGCTTCCTGCCCCTCCCTTCCCTGAACTACAAGAGAACAAAGAGATTTACAAGGCAAGGATCCCAACTACAAGGTGCTAATGATAGAAATCTAGGCACCCAGGCCTGGAGGAGTGCTCCAAAGGCAGAAGCTTCCTGGAAGGGGAGGCGTTGAAGGGAGGAACCCAGAGCTAGGAGCTGGAGGCCCAGGGCACTCTGGACTTGCCTCTTGGAATGCAGAGCACTCCCAGGCAAAAGTGGGTCTCCTCCAGGAAGGATGCCCTCCCCCAGGATTGCCCTCCAGGAATCAGGCAGGTTCCACCAGTCGTCCCCTTTTGCACAGCACCTGGAAATTGCTGTTTAGTCTGTCTGAGCAGACAATGGCAAAAGGTTTTGTTGAGAAGGACAGAGCACCAACTCTGGAAGGAGAGCTGTTTAGCGTGAATCAGAACCACCTCGAGGGCTTGTTAAAATACAGATCGCTGAGCCCCAGGCTCAGCATTTCTGATTCAGGAGGTCTGAGAAGGGCTGGATCATTTGCATTTCTAACAAGGTCCCAGATGCTGCTGGTTCAGAGAGCATCCTTTGAGAGCTGCTGCTCTGTACAATTTACTCCCAGGTTACTATGCACAATAAAGCATACAGGGCCTGTTATGGTCTCTAATCTCCGTTTCCAGTTGCATCTCCCGAAGGATATGGAGACCCGGTAAGCAACCCAGCAGAGTGAGTGGTCACTGCCCAAGGTGTGTCTCTGTTCTCGTGTGGGCACCCCAGCATGGTTTGGTCAAGGGTGTCCTGCTGGAAAGCCCTTACTATAAACCACCGAGATACAGTGCCCAATGTTTCTGTATCTGTACAGTACTGTGAAGCAGAGTCATGTGCATTGTGGCAGAGCAGGCAAGAGAGGAGATTAAGTCAGACTCTGTGCGTCCAGCTTACTAGCTTGCTGACCATGGACAAGTTACCTAAACTACATTAACTTGTCTCCTCCCTGGAGAAAGACGAGCATAACAGACTGCTCCTCACAGAATTGTTAGAAATACTATAAACCATGTAAAACTTTGTATCAAGCCCTATGATAATGTTAGCTGAAAAGCCAAACTACCCTGCCCTTGTAACTTAAACTCTGTCTGCCCTTTCCATGAGCTCGGCTCCTGCCTGCAACAGGTTTCAACCTCAGTGACCAAAATAAATGTCTTCCTGTCTAAAGTCCAATAGTAAAGACGCCAAGACCTGGACCCCCACCCTCAGTGATAGGGGCACAGGGCCTTACTGTTCACCTGGTCGTGTCCAGGTTTCTGACATCTGCAGTCCAGCCTGCCCAGCCAGGGGACCTCCTGTTTCATGGGACAGTCCCTTGCTGGGGAAAGGGTCTAGTTTCTTTTGCAGATGAGAACTGAAGCTGATGGGATTTCTGAGGGATACTTGAAACACAACCTCAGGAAGGGGTTCTCAGCTCTTGTTGGCAGAACAAATAGATTCCCAAACATTTTCTATTTGAAACAGAAAAAATAAAACTAAAGAAATGTGGTGGCTTTCGCCATCGTATGAACAGTCATAGCAGATACATCAGGACTGACTCCTAAGGACTCCCGCTCACGGGGAACATTGAAAAGGGAGAACGTGGGCTTGAGTTCACCTGCAAGCACTCTCTGTTCAGGGCCTAAGTGTCTGAAGCCCTCTGTGAGCAAGACCTTCTGTGTGGTCTTAAAGTAATCAAATCAATGACCACCTATCTCCGATGTCACATACCTGAGGGGCACGGAGGCTCCCACGGGCTGCCAGCTGGGCTCACAGTTCTCAGGATGCTGGACGGGGCACAGAAAGCAGCGTGTGGCCCCAGAGGGTCCACAATGGCTCAGAGGATGGAAGGAGAGGCTGCCTGTCAAGACTGCCTCAAGACCTGTCAAAACTGACGAGGTCAATAGGTGCAACAGCCCCCTGTGAGAAATATACAAAAAATAGTGCAAAGGCACTACCCGCTCAAGCCATGCTTCCAAAAGCCAGTAAAATAAATGGCATTTCCAAGAAAATATGTGGTCAGGTCAAGGGGTCTACAGCCAGCCTAGATGGTTCTTCCCTTGGTGAATACACCCAAGTGCCATTTTAGGTTCTCAGCTCTGGGGTTTGTGGCAAGGGGGTTTTGCCAGTCTCTGGAGGGGGAACCCCAACTCTCTGGGCCAGACTCCCACGTTTCAGGATCACAGAATCTAATAGACAAAGTGCCAATCTGTTCATTTCCGTCCAAAAATACAACTGCCACGTAAGCCAGTGCCTTCCTCTGCATGCTCTGTCTGTTCCATCGCTATCCTTCACATTCTAGGTAAAAGATTCCCCTGAGGAGCCTTACTCAGAGCAGTGGCCACGCTGAGAAACCACAGCAGGTACAGGTCAACCCAGAGGTCCAAGTACACTGATGGGTCGGAGCTCCAGCCTCCAGCTACAGTTGCTTTGGCTGGTGTGATAGTATAAAGAGCGGCCTTAGTTATTCAGGTCCTTAACCCTGGAGCCTGTAAATGTTACCTTAAACGGCACGGGAGGGAGGGGGGATTGCAGGTGTGATTAAATTAAAGATCTTGATATAGAGAGATTGTATTGGACTATTCAGGTGGACCTTAAATGTAATCACAAGTGTCCTTATAAGAGGAAGGAAGAGATTTGACTGAAGAGACAAAGCAAGGCAATGTGAAGGCTGAAGTAAGATGCTAGGCTTAAAGATGGAGGGAAGGGTCAGGAGCCAAGGAATATAGCTCTAGAAGCTAGAAAAGGCAGGAGAACAGATTCTCCCGTGGAGCCTCAAGAGAGTATGGCCTTGATGACACCTTGATTTTGGCCCAGTGAAACTGACTTACATAGGAGGTCAGACAATTAAGTTCGAGAACTTATTGCAACAATGTTGCTAATCCATTTTGATCTCAGAGGGATTATTCATTATGAATGTGTACCAACTGGACAAACAGTTAACCAAGTTTACTATTTAAAAGTGCTGAAAAGGCTGCGTGAAAAAGTTAGGCGGCCTGAACTTTTCGCCAACAATTCATGGCTCTTGCATCACGACAATGCACCAGCTCAAACGGCACTGTCTGTGAAGGCGTTCTTAGCCAGGAAACAAATAACTGTATCGGAACACCCTCCCTGGTGATTCCACAGGGCAAAGGGTGGAAGCCATTACTGTGAGTGGATGAGTATGACGTCATCAGGGGTTTTGGTTGAATACAATAGAAATCAACTTCCATAACTTCAGCAAAGAGGGAATTTATTAGAAGATGTGAATCACCTCACATAGTCATTG
This sequence comes from Rhinolophus hipposideros, assembly GCF_964194185.1. Classification (NCBI taxonomy): domain Eukaryota; kingdom Metazoa; phylum Chordata; class Mammalia; order Chiroptera; family Rhinolophidae; genus Rhinolophus; species Rhinolophus hipposideros. The sequence continues at coordinate 15,868,266 of NC_138067.1, forward strand.
GAAAGGCAGAAGAGAAGGCTCAGATCGTGGGCAGGAATAAGGTAGGCTGGTCCACAAGAATCACAGCCCATCCAGGCACCCGAGTCTGTGTGGTCTACCACAAGCACTCCTGACCCCGCCAACACTGGACACTGAACAGCACAGCTGGAACAATGGCCTCCAGATGCCAGGAACCACTGCAGTGGATCCTTGTTCTTTGTCACTCATCCCAATGACCTCTGGGTGACCCTGCTCAGGCTATTCTCTAATAGTCAAGGTATCAGGAGAGAACCATCTATCTCCTTGGGGTTTCCAAAGTCGAAGGCAAAGCTCTGCCTGTCCCCCATCTCCACAATAGAAAGGATATTTAGATTCCTGGAAGCCAAAAAAAAAACAAAAAACAAACAAACAAAAAAAAAAGGAATGCCTATTGTGAGTGTAAATGATCAGGTCAAGTCATGGACAAGGGACTCCGAATCTTCAGTGTTATGGTGAGTAGCTGAAGATGGGGCAGCGCAGAGACCAAGTACAGAAGACAGGAACCAGCACATCCAGCAGTCTGGATGCTTCCACATCAGGCAGGAGGGGAGGAGAAAGTGCTGAGGCTGGCCATTCTAGAAGAGGTCAGGGGGAAGTTTTCATCAGCCTCTTCCCTCTTCCCCGAGCCCTTTATCATCACGGCTGCCATTTATTGAGCATTTACTATGGCCAGAGCCAGGCAGTAACCACATTCTCATGACGTCTCATGATGACTTACAAGGATGACATCATCAGTACTAGTAGGGGGCTTTATTTTTCCTTATGTTTATCACTCCTAACACACTGCTTAATTCACTCATTTATCTTGTGTATTACCCATACCCTCCACCTCTAGAATGTAAACTCCATGAACGCAAGGCTTTTTGTCTGTTTTTGTTTATGCTCTCTACCCAGGGCAGACAAGAGGACCCGGTACCTAGTGGGTGTTTGATAAGTACTTGTAGAGTGAACAGGTTTCTCACCCAGGCAGACGCAGGCACTGCCTATTACATACATGACTATCGGGCACATGGGGAAAGGAAAGATCCAGAATTCAAATTCAAGCCTGTTGGAAGTCAGATCCTATGACCTGACTTCCCAAAGGGCTACGGGTTTGAAATGGAGAGAATTTCCTTAAAGAAAATGCATACAGCATAAACAAAGAGCCAGAGGTGCGAGAGCAAATCAGTAAATCCAGGAGAAGCCAGGGTTCAGACAAAAAGTCCCAAGGGCTGGAAATAGGTGTTGAGGAACCTAGTGACAGGCTAGAGTCAATGGGGTCAGGAATGAGAACGGGGGCTCGGATGGGGAAAGTGGGGGAGAGTCCTGGCAACTGCCTGCAGCATACCCTCGTAGGCCAGGTGGAGGTGGTGTTGGGCCACCTGAAAGTATCCAACGCGTGACAAACAAGAGCTCTATGACTGGCTGCGATGTTTAATCACACTAGGTACAGACTACAACATCCGAATGAACTTTTACTCTTCGTTCCCATTTTAAACTACAGGGTTTCCACATTTTCTAAATATGGGTAATAATAACTTTAGGATTTTGGAGCTACTCAAAGGGAATTTAGCATGTGAATTATTTGTATTAATAACTAGTTATGGTTATTCTTTATGGAATCCAGTTTGCTATGTGTCATAGACCCTATGACATATATGAGGGTCACTCTATAAGACAGCACACAAGAGCCCTATGACATAGCTACTCTTAGCGTGCCCATTTTACAGGTGAGAATACTGAGTTTTAGAAAGGTTGGGTTACATAGGTTACATAGATGGTCAAGCTGAGATTGGAACCTATGCAAGCTGACTTCAGAGTCTGTCCCCTTAACCACCTCACGCCCCTGAACTGAAAGTATGTGTGATGAAACATGGTATGATGATCACTATAAGATCATCATACCATGTTTCCCCCAAAATAAGACCTAGCCAGACAATCAACTCTAATGCGACTTTTGCAGCAAAAATTAATATAAGACCTGGTCTTATTTTACTATAAGACTGGTTCTTAATGTAATGTAATGTAATGTAATATAATATAATATAATATAATATAATATAATATAATATAATATAATATAATATGATATAATACTGGGTCTTAAATTAATTTTCTCTCTGAAAGACGCATTAGAGCTGATTATCTGGTGAGGTCTTATTTTCAGGGAAACAGGGTAGGTCCCTAGGAACCTACTAGCACTGATTGTCACCCCTGGCTGGTGTACCTTCCGTTGGTACTCTGTCAGCTCTCAGGCCTCAGCTGCTGAAACCCACGTCTTCCCAATTCAGGAGACATTAGCCACCACAGCTCAGCACTGATGCTACTGCCTCCATGTCTGTGTGTCCCATAATGAGGTCACCTCACTAGCCATGAGCAGCCAGGTGGCTGTGAGGTCATGATCAGCCTCTTTCCAAAGCTTGTGATTTGAGGAATACATAATTCAGACGGAACCCCAGGGCCCACTCTGAGCCCGAGTCTTGTCAAGTGGAGCTGACATTTCCTGGTGAAGAGTTACTGGCAGCCTGATATTGACATTTAGGAACAGTTTAAACACCTTAAGTCCTTTGAAGAGAGAAACTCAGAACATGCTTCACCATGTCTTATGCTAGTTTTCTACATCCGTCCATTTAGTAAACATTTATTGGACACCTGCTACTCTATACTGATCACTGGTCTGGAAGAATGAAGATGGTAGCTCTATCCAGGCCTTTCCAAACTTCAGAGTCCAGCACAAAAGGGACATGCAACGTGGGGCACAGGCCATTCCAGACAGGAGGATTTGGTGCTGGGAGTCCAGAGAAGAAGTGACTAAATTTGCCTGGAGGAGCTGAGAAGAGTTCAGAAAAACACTGATGCTCAGTGGCATCCCTAAGCCTTGCCAAGCACCGAGGGAAGAGAGCCCTATCAAGTACGGAGAGCAGCTTATATAGAGAAAGACTCAAAGACACTAATGAAAAGCGGTGCCAGCATGGCTAGAACACTGGTTACATGCAGAGGACGGGTGGGTTGTTGGGCTAGCGGGCGAGAGAGAGTGCTATGGTTCCAGACCCAAGCCTGGTTGGGATGGAGATTCTATGCCAGGCTATTACAGCAAAATCTCAAGTGGGCTGAGCCTCCACCCTTTCTTCCCTCTCTTGCCTCACACTCTTGAACCTGAACTCCAAAACGGTCACTGCAGTGCTCCCATGTTAATGAGTGAACAGCAAAGCATCTCATTCATATGCAAACGCTCTGACACAGACGCTGTACGAAATGAATTCAGATGGAATATGCCAGCATCCTTTTTTTTTAAATCCTTCCAGAGTTATGATGTTGCTACATAAGTTAATGAGAGGAATGGAAGAGCAAACGCCGCTCCCGAAAACTGTCAACAGTATAACTATTTAGATGGGTATTAAAGCCAGACACTGTCATATAATTTGAGGGTATGGTTGAAGACATCTTAAGAATAGTTTGTTTCTGACAATTGAATCATAATTTTAATAGACATCTCCAAAAAGAGAAGTGGTGGCAGCAGCCATGTAACGTTTATTTAGGAGCTGGTGAAGATCTCTGATTCAAAGTGCTGGCTGAAATGACAGTATCCAGCTCTTAGAGTGTCAGACCTGCCAGAGGGTTTGAATTTTATTATAACTGGCACCAAAAATATCAACTTGGTGCCGGTACTATGCAAAGCGCTTTACATACATTTTCCATTTAATCCTCACAGCAGCTTTCTGAGGTAGCAACTTTTATTATCCTTATTTTATGGATGGGCAAACAGGCACAGAAAGGGCAAGTAACTTGCCCAAAGTCTCACAGCTAATGGGTGGGAGAGTCAAGATTCCAGTGAATTCTACTGCTTTATTCTTAAAGGTGAGGAGATGGTGGCCAGTCCAAGACAGCAGTGACCTGGCCAGGCTTCTTATAGATACTCTGGAATAAAATTATTTTCCTTTAACCTACAGTTAAAGTAAGCTTTTCATCAACTCTTGTAAAGAGGTGGTATGATTTTGAGAAAAAGTGAGCTCTATTGGAATCTCTGTTCCTCATTTATTGGATCCGTTGCCTCAGGCAAATAACTAAACTTTCCCAGTCACAGTTTGATCATGTGTACAATTGGGAGACTCTTGCCTGTCTTGCTGGGTAGTCAGTGGGGGGCCTTGAGGTCCTCAATTAAAGTTCATAAAAATTCTCACTTCTGCAATTGCCCTGAAGTCCCACCCAATGGGTGCCCTGAGCTCTTTGGGGGTGAGGCTTTTAGGGTAAAGTCAATGTGACCATCACAGAAAGTTGACACCTCTGGACTGAAAAGAAAACAATCCAAATGTCCATCTAGAGTAGAATGGAAATGTAAGTTGTGGTGTATGGACCCAATGAAATACTATATAGCAATGAGAATGGACAATCTACAATTACATACAACACTGATGGTTCTCACAAATGTAATGTCAAGTGGTAGAAGGTAGATAGAAGAGCACATGTTGTATGATTCCATTTACATGAAGTACAAAAGAAGGCAAAAATAGCCTATAGAGTTTACCCTGGGGGACTGGTGACTAGAAGGGATAATGGGGGCAGGGGTTCTTCCAGTAATGGTGTTTGTCAAATTGGGTGTTAATGACATAGACTTGTTAATTTTGCAAAAATGCAATAGGCTATGCACTGACAATATATGTACTTTTCTATATATCCCAATACAAAAAAAAAAAAATCAAGGACTATAATTTAAAACTACTCTCACAAAGCCAAAGAGATGCAAGGCATACCCACCTGGGAAGACAGAGCCTAACCAATTCCCTTCTGAGAGAGAGCTTGGATGATAGACATGCAAGAAGGCAGTCTGTGGGAGAGTCTGTGGGAGGTGGTGGTGCAGGTGGGGAGAGCCTGGGAGAGAAGAACTGAAAGACAGGCTGGTGACCTGAGACCACCACCTCAATAACATCTTTTCTTGCTGAGGAAGCCCCATTATGCATGTGTCCACTGTGTGCCAGTCATAGCAAGGCATAGGCTAGCCATCATTTTTTTGGCCTCACAAGAGTCTTCTAAGATAGGCCTTATTTTCCCTTCTTACAAATGATGGAAACCAGGCTTTGAGCAAATGAGTTACTTGCCCAAATGTAGCCAGTAAGCAGCAGATCTGGAATTTGGATCAGTCAGTCTGATCGCAAGGATTCTGCATTGACCTAGACCCTGACCCTCCTCTCCATGGAAAGATAATTCTATCTACTTCCTAATCCTGCACAAGACTTGGACAGCAGCGATGGTGTGGGGGTGAGAGCGAACCAAAGTGTTTTAACCTCAGCCTGATTGATTTTTGGTATTAAACCTCCTTAGATCCTAATGATGGAGAGAAACCGAGAGAGAGTGAAATAGCTATTCAAAACATCCTCTAACAGCAGCATTTCTCAGTGAATTAATGAATGCCGAGAAGCAGCATTTCTCAGTGAACACCTGTGATGGCTAGGTAGCTAGCTCGTTGCACTTCACCCTCACAATAAGCTGGAAGAGAGGTGTTTCTTTGTTTTGTTTTTGTTTTTGTTTTATCCTCACTGCACATAAAGATGAGAAAGTGAGGACGAGAGCGATTGAAATAACTAGCTCAAGATTGCCCAGGAAGGGAATGGCAGTACCGGAAAGAGCCAGGCCTATTAATACACACTTCTGCCAGGATGTCAACACCCCAGCCCTCTGTTTAGACAGTGAATCCTCAAAACCATGTGAAAGAGAAGCCTCTCTTTGCTTAATGAAGCCCAATGATCCTTTAAAAATAGTATATACGAGCTACTTACTGTATTTCTGGAGTGCAGAGCAGCTGAACAGAATATTTTAATACCATGTTCTGAGAAAGATGTGGTGTTGAACCAGTGATGCAATTGGCAAACCTTCAGAATACAATTGCCTGTGATACTTGGACAAGTTCTCTCTCGGCTTGTTTCCTTGAGGTCATACTATCCCTGTCTGAGACCAAGGATAGGATAATAGGGGTGTGCTTCTTGCTTCCGAGTCGGCATAGCATGAATTAAAGGATTTACCAATCACCCAACTCCAGAAATCTCATCCTCAGCCTCTGAGTCAATTAATTCTGACACTAAGCAAGAGTGTCTCCAATGGGTGTGTCCTTGAAAGTTCTAAAACACTGTTATATGGCCAGTACTTTATTGGGTGTCATGGAGAGAAAGAAAAAAAGCAAGGGCGTGCCTTCCTCTTATTCCTTCTTCTTTTGGGAGAGATTAAACCACAGGCCTAGAACACAAATAACAATGGAACAAATCTAAGCTAAAGGTTATATCTGTAGGATTCAGTGGAAACCATCTAAATGGCCCCTCCCCTCCACGCGTGAACCAATTCCTCCTGTCGCCAGAAGGTAAGGAGCCAGGAATTTGAATCCATTCTCATTACACTGCTGTTTAATCTGTCCCATTTTTTGTTCTCTTTTTATGATCTTTGTGCAATAAAAAAAAGTGTTGTCACTGACTTTGAATTTGTACTCTATGGCATGAATCCTGACTCCATCAGAGCTGGAGACAGTCTCCACTGCCAGAGTCAACTCTGATGATAGTAACTGCTCTCTCCCCTGCCCTTTATGCTTTTTCCCTTTCTCTGGGATCTGCTGTGCTTTCCGGAAGCTGCCTGATCAGCGCATGTATCCCTCCCGTGTTCAGACATAAGCTGAAATCATTGAAAATACCAGCCTCCTTTCTCCACAGAGTCCAGCCCTGCCTCGCTCTCAGTGAACAGACACTGCAAGGCTCAGGGCTCCCCTTTGTTAATTAGGATCAAATCTCACTCTCTGATAACCAAAAGAAAGGAAAAGGCAGCCAGTCATGCTAAGAGGCTGTAAAAGAACTTCCTCTAATCCTCCCCAAGCACTTGAGAGAAGGCTTTCAGCCAAGTCAGGGTCATTTCATGTATTCTGCTCTGGAAAAGATATTAAAAATAATTAAGTTCATTTTAAAAAAAAAAGAAAAGAATATCTGTCTAAAGCAATGACCTCTGCCCAACAGCTGTGTTGAAACAAGTACCTTTTCTCAGGATCTGATATGTGTTGGAAATTTCAACAAAGCTATGTAGACAGGCAAGACACACCCACCCCAGGGAGGAGGTCTTTCTGCCGAGCAAACCAGAAGTGCCTCCCAGGTCAGACGCAAACATCCCAGGTCAGAAGCACACATCACCCACTAGAGGCTCTGTGCCCACGAGGAGCCAGAGAGGGTAGTGCGGTCTCTGTCCGCCTAGATCTCCCAGTCTCGTCAGAGAGACGACACATACATGTGCAGACAAGTAACTGATGGGCACACCAGACACAGCAAAAGGATCCCCGAACAGCGGATTCTGTGCTAAACCTTAAATCAGGAGTTGAATTTGGAAGGGGAGAAAGCATATTCCAGGTAGAGAAGAGTATTTTTGAGAAAATGCAGGAGGTTTACAAAAAGGAAAAAACAAGTTTGGCCCCATGGGGAAGTGAGAAAAACCAACTGAGTCCTTAAGAGCTTAGACACAAACCGATGAGCTGTGAGGTTGTTCTAAACGTCAGTAGGATTATATTTTTATGTGAAAGACAATGAGCCAGATCACCCTCTTCACTGACTCCGAATTCCCAGGGCTCAGAATTCTCAAGTGTCTCTTATACCTCTACGTTCTATTATTTTTCCTCTCTGAATTCCCTCTAGGAGTTTTCAGCTGGGAACAGTAGCCATCAACAGAGAGCATTTGAAAATGTATGTAGAGCACTGGAATCATCACTGTGATTGGGAGACCCAAGGATACAAAATGTTCTCCATTGTTCGATGAAGACTTGACTAAATCGGCAATAGCCCCCCTTGGAGTTACACCAATTGTGATGATGACAACAATAACAAAATACCAATAATAAAATCACAGATCTCATCAATGGTATGACTGAGCGCTCAATTCAGGTGTGTCTGAGTCAAAACCTATTTCCTGACACATGATGACAGCTTCTGTGGATCTTGATGGAGGACATGTCTGCCTATCATTCATAGCTGGAGGGATAGCAACCACACCCAACTTATTTCCTCTTCTTCCTGCAAGTATCTTAATGGATGAACCATCAGTGTAAGAGACCTCTCTGAACAATGGGAAATGGAAGCAAAGGGGGTGTCAGCTGATCCTCTACCAATTGTTCTGAAACTAAATAGAGCTACAGTGACCCTCTAGTCCAGAGAATGAATCAGGGCTTGCTGCCATGGCCCAACAAAGAATAAATGTGCCCCTTACAAAGATGAGAATCGGGGTGGAAGATAAAATGTGGGTGCCTACATGTAATACAGAATTGTACACCTGAAATCTATGTAAATTTACTAACAATTGTCACCCAATAAAATTAAAAAAAAAATGTGGGTGCCTACATATTGGATGGTCTCAAATAATAAAGATATAGGGGGACAATGGTTGAGAATATTTAAAACATGATATTGGTACCTTGACCATTGTTCTGCTCATGACTTGAAAGGGGCCCTGACTCAAGGTTTGCTGAACTTACAAAGGGAAGAAGAAATTCCTAAAGCTTGTGCCACGCACCAACAAGGTGGCCTGAGTCTCCCAAAAGAGTTTCACGGAAGCAGCAAAGAGTAGCATGAGGATTACGCAGTTGTGAACTGCCCATTCAGATTGGAGTAGGACCGGGCAGTGTGCCTTGATTTTGTGAAGGGGACGCTAGTTTGATTTACGCAGTATCTCACGACACTAACCAAGCAAACTGGAACTCTGGGCAAGCTCTCCATGTTCCCATTCGACATCTACTACTGAGCATCTTACTCCGTGCCAGGATTTTTCCACATGCTATTGATATAGTGGACAAGGCAATGTGCCTGATAGTCTCAGTAGGAACCCAAGTATTAAACTGAAGCTAAAGCTGAGGCCCCTTTGGATCCCCCGCCCCGGAGACTGTGGTGGGAGCAAGGAAAAACTAATGGCCTGGGCGCCAAGTGAGGGGGCAGTAAGACTCCCCCACAGACACCTGGACAGGACTGGCCTAGTGTTCATGGGCTGGGGAAATGCATGAGGGAACAGAGTGACCAGCTATCCTAATTTCCCAGGAACTGAGGGATTTCCAACCACAACGGACTTTCCATTTGCCTGGGAAAGTCCCGGATAAAGTAGGATGAACTGTAATAGTAGTCGCTGTGGGTGGGAGACACCATCTTTTGCGGCTGAGCAGGGCTGAGATAGAGGAAAATTGAGAGCCTGAGCCCAGCCTAGACTTTTTCACTGCGACTCTGATCCCCTTCCTCTTTGTTCCCACTTTCATCATGCTCGTCCCCCTTGAATTTGTTTCTCTATTTTAGGTCTTGAGGCTTCATGATGTGCTGTGAACATGGTTTGCCCAGCTGAAACCTCTGAGTCACATTTGGCCACTACTACTGTGTTTCCCCAAAAATAAGACCTCGCTGGACAATCAGCTCTAATGAGTCTTTTGGAGCAAAAATTAATATAAGACCTGGTATTATATTATATTATATTATATTATATTATATTACATTATATTATATTACATTATAAAGGCTCAGTCTTATAGTACAATAAGACTGAGTCTTATATTAATTTTTGTTCCAAAAGACGCATTAGAGCTGATTGTCCGTCTAGGTCTTATTTTCAGGGAAACACAGTACCAGTCTTCTAGCACTGCCAAGATAACTACCGTGTGTTGAACACCTAATACTTTGTGTGCCGGTGATTTGCACAGCTTATCTAATGAATCTTCATAACTGCTCTGTGAGATGAAAATTATCCCCATGGTAGACATGAGAAATTGAGACTCAGGGAAATTGAGTGCCCAAGAAACGCACCTCCAGACCTACGTGCAAGTAGGACACCCCCTGTTACGCCAGACCTGGGACCTGCAGCACCCACCCACCTAGACCATCCTCCCACTCCAACAAAAAAGGGGGCTTTGCACAACACCGCCCACACTTTTATGGTTTTCTGATGACTCAGAAGCCCTTGGAAGCTAAAGCAGGGAAAGCCACCATATGGTAAAATACTCCCTTTTATATTGGCAATATTCACTTGCTCATAACCTTCGCTGTGAAAAATCTCCTTGAGACCTTAATAAGTGATATATTCCCTTACAGCAGATTTCGAGAAATGCAACACTTTCCCAACACCTCAGACCCCTAGGAACAATGTGGAGAATTCCCATCATCAACTACGCTTTATACCAGGCATGAAATGTAACACAGTGTCTGGAGTTTCCTTAGAAGACCCTGTAATGAATCTTAGTTTGTACCTATATTTTTCCTTTAAATAAAAAAAAAAATTTTAAAAAGGGAATTAAAGTTGTGTCATGAACTCTCCACCCTTCAGCTCCGTTTTTCCAACAACTATTTACAGATGGGAAAATGGTGTTGTTGGAGAGGAAAAGTTCCTGGAGCAGGGTCATAAAGCTAGTAAGGCAAGAACCTTGGGTACACCTCCGTTAGACATATCTCAATGTTGGACACACATTTCTAGCAATGGGTCTATAACCCATTGCTCTCTCTCCTCTTGACCTATTCACTCCCGATGATGGATAGGGTGAGAGATGGGGTCAAGAGAACCATTGGGCTATTTTTCAAAACACCCATGTCTTAGCCCCACCTCAGCTCTCCCCTCCTGGAAGGTTGCAGTGACCCATTATCATATTATTTGGGGGAATATGGGTATTATGAATAGTTTCAGAAATGATTCTGTTAAGGCTCCTCATATTTGCATGTAGAAACCTGTGTACCAGGCCATCCAGCCTCATTGGAGCTGGGATTCAAAACTGGAATCCACAGATGGACACATTGGAAATCCATGAGCCCCTGAGAAACAAAGTGCTCTGTGCATGGACCACACACATTATTCTAGAAGAGACTCCATAATAGTCCTCAGATTCTCAAATTAATTCCTGATTCAAAACAAGCATAGGAAGCACTCTACTAGAGAAGACGTGTTCCTCTGAAAGCGGGGAAGCTATTTCTATCCTTTCCAACCTCGACAAGCCCTGGACACACGTAATTTTAAGCCTTTATTCAGGACACTCACTCAGTTTGCATTTAAGGGAATGATGTTTCCTCAATTTAATATAATATTGCTGTTGGCAAACAGATCACTCTCAGAGTCATGGAACGTGCCAACTTTTATATCCACCAAGGCAAAAGCATTCATCAGATTTTGTTTTTTCATTCTCTCAACCAGCTAATAGATTTCTGTCTGGGATCAAAAGGTTGGCTGAATATTGGCCATGTATAAAGTTTTGTGGGTTAATTAAGATGATCATTAACCGCTCGAGCTCACTCTTAGCTTCACGATTTGTAGGTAGAAAGTCTGCTTCTATCAGACACAGAGGCTCCAGTGGGACCAACCTGTGTATGCAGAGTGCCCGAGCAGACACCAGACTCTCGCAGGAGACCTGGGGGGCGGGGTTTGGGCACCAGTCTTGGCACTCATCCTCCTGAAAAGGTGCTCTTCATCATAAAAGGGCTGTTCTCTTGGTTTGGTCTCATTACACCATTATGGTAGGAGTTTCTGTTTAAACAATATTTTGTGGGGAATCCTATCACTGTTTTAATTGCTTCCTTAGATTCTCTGCTGGTATGTTTCTGTTGTTTTCACCCGTGGTTGTAGCGAGAACAGCCTCTGTATCTCTTTCCTTATGTGCAGTGTACGCATATGTTCACTAATCCAAATGCTCATTGAGCATCTATGGTGGGCCAGGCAGACTGCTAGGCACTGAAGAATAAGAGTGAGATGGGACATATGGTCTCCATCCTCACGGAGCAACGCAGCCCAGTGCAAAAGACAGAGATATGGATCAGCACAATGTAGTAAGAGCTTTGGTGGAGGTAGGTTGACAGAAGGAAAAAACATTGAGTCCTGAGGGCCAGTAGAAATTAGACGGCTGAATGAGGAGCTGGTGGAGGAGAGGCTGTTCCAGGCAGAGACAATGGTATGTTACAACAGAGGGGCAGGCAATGCTGGCTTCACAATGGCCAGAATAGAAATTGTTTGTAGATCATGCAAACATCACCACCCTTCTTTTAGAAATGTGAACTGACTCGGTGAGGTTAGTTGGCATGCCAATAAGTAAAGCTGCTATTATGGGCTAAATGTTTGTGTGCCTTCAGATTCATGTGTTGAAGCCCTAACCCCACCCCCCCAATGTGATAGTATTTTTAGGTGATGCCTCTGGGAGGTTTAGATAAGGTCACAAGGGTAGGACCCTCATGATGGAATTAGTGCCCTTTTAAGGAGAGGATAATGGCCTACAGCAAGCTAAGGTCATGGCCATGGAAAGTATGGGCTTTGAATCCTGATTCTTGATTGTCTAAAGAGTGATAATAGAGGTGAAATGACCATTTCTTGCTTGTTTATTGAATTTTCAACAAAATAAGGCAGCTCCTTTTGGAAAACCCAAAATGATCAATGATAAAGAATGACGCAATATGAAGTTTAAACCATGTAATTTATACCCAGGTCAATGTCTTACTCCTCTCCAAGCATTTCTCCTAGGAGGGCTAAGAAAGAACCCCCATCCCTTAAAACGCTTGGGGTGGGAGTGGGGAGACTGGGAGAAGAGAGGCATTCTACAAGGAAGCATACTTGGGAGACACTCCCACTCTGAATGTCTAGTATATGCAATAGGACCAGGAGAGTTTAATTCCCCTGGTTGAAAGTGTTCACCTTTTTAATTTTGGTTACAACATTTTCCAAAGATTTTGACCTTGGATCAGCTTCTACCACACACCTTTTATGTTACTCTTTCTGATTTTCTTGTTTTTGTTCTCGTTACTTTGTTCATAACACTATTTAACATCCCAAGGATCTCAATTTAGAAAACCTGTGGAAAACCAGTGCAAAGACCTACATACACATTCACTGGGCAAAAATGAAGGAAGACTAGCATATTAACACCTGTTATCTCTAGGTGATGCATTTCCACTTAATTTTACTTTCATAGCTCTATGTTTCTGAATTTTAAATTGAATATTTTACTTTCATAATTCAAGAGAAACTATTTCTTGGTTTGAAACCAAATAAATATTTATGGTACTCAGGATACTTTTTACTTACTGCTATGCCAGTTTTGTAAAAGTTGAAATTGTTTATCTTTACAAATATTTGGGAGTATTTTTCAATAGTTTGAAGATGCTGAACTATGGAAATACAAGATCTGTAGATATTCTTTTTCTCTATCAATAGTTCTTGAAGTGTGGTTCCTGGACCAGCAGCACCACCTGGGAGTTTGGAAATACCACAAAACTCCCCCTACCACATACACACACCTCTCTCCAGAATCAGAAACTCCAGGCACAGGGAGTGTTTTAACAAAAACCATAAAGCACTTTGAGCACCACTTCCTCTAGGCATAGACAGTCACAGGTGGGCTCCCAGTGCTGGAGGTGACTTGAGGACCCTGACTTCCCCCTTCCAGCCACCTCCCATGTCAGCCTGTCCCCTGGGTCAGGGGAGGATGGGGAAGCAGCCGTCGCCTAAGTAGATTCTTCCAGGTGTCTGTGAACAGTAACAAGCTGCCTCATCGTCTTAATCAGCCTTCAGCTGTCACTGCTTTCATTAGTCAAACTGCACCAATCGCAAGCCAGTCTTACAGCTGGAGAACACCAGGCGCCAGGAGCGCTAATGAGCAGCATCTTTGGACTTCCCTGGCTCGGGTTGATTCAGCCTCTCCCCACCCCCACCCCCACCCCCCCCTGCCCCCAACCAGGAAGCCCTGCCATGCAGATGAGTCTTTGTACAGCATGACGTGGCCCCTCTCCTTCCCCATTTCATCCTCGCCTCATCAGAGTGCCTGTACACACCCATTGGCAGGTGGGCTGTTTCAGCTGGGATGTTTCACCAGAGATTCTCTCTCCGGTGTCCCTCATGTGACAGGTGAGAATCTGAGGTGCAAATAAGGGAAGACTAGGGCACACCCAATACAGGAATGGAGAATTTCTGTTCCTCAGTTCAAATCCAATTGCCGTACACCCTGTGGTGAGCTGAATATTTTTAGGAAATACATACATGTAGCAAGCGATCAATCACCATCTGTTACTGCCACAAATATAATGTACACGAGTAGATATCTATCATGTATCGATCACCATTTAAAATAAGGCTGCCTTAGAGGACAGATTGCAAATTACACAAAACAGCTTTGCGTTACCCTCTTTTCCAGGGCTGTTCTAAAGATCCCAGTCTGCCCTTTGCTCAAATCATAGCAATCAGTAACAATTTTGCCCCTGGTCCTTTCAATAGCTGCCAATTCATAATTGAGACAGTGGGAGTTGTGGAAAAAGATGACCGGCTTCCAGCTTTCCCAGACCTGCTGCTGCTTATGAACCAGTGTGACCTTGAACAGGTCACCTAAAATGCTGGGCCTCAGTCTCCCAGTCTTTAAACACAGGGTTGGTTAATGATCTTTCAGGGAATCCCCGACTGACAATAATGCACCCGTAATATGAACTTCTATTTTGCCGAACTCGGGCTAGTAAAAATGTCTCCTGCAAGGCCACTGATGAGGCAGGCCAACCGTCTGTCCCTAGGCCTCCTTGTCCCCTCCCCCCGCCAGATTCTTCCATCACAAGGCTCAATCCCCTCTGCGGCTCTTGGGAATCAGAAGTCCAAACTAATTTGCCTGACTGCCCAGCCAGCAAGCCAGCCTTGGCAGGCTCGTTTGGCCTTCCAGCAACATTTGGCTCTGGCTCTGGCAGGAATTGTCCCTGCCCCTCCGAATGGCTGTCTTGGATATTATGAAATTAAAGATTAGAATACTGAACGCTGAAGCACCCCCTCTAACGAATGAACACTGGCGACTCTTCAGCCATGTACGGCCCTGAGAAGGGCTGGTCCTCACTTGGGCAGTGGACTCAGTCTTAAATTACCTAAAGAGCCTGAGTGCTGGGCCTGGGCTCCATTTGTTTACAAAATAGGCCCTTTCAAAGGCCCTTTACTAGGGACTGGTAATTCCCAGGTCCCCTGCTATAGGCTGATGCATAATGCATAAGACGCTGGGAAATGTGTATTCATGAGGGCGGTTTGGCTTTTGTCAGAAAGAACTGTGAAATATTATGATGGAACAATTTTCATTTCTGCCACATTGTTTTTATAGTGCATTCATGACTGGGGATTGAGGGCTTTCTGAGTTTTGTCTGGTGCAGATGTTGCGGTGCTGAGAGCTGTTTCAGACATCCTTATTTTCCAACTTTGTGGCTGACAATTCCATGAAGCGGGAGAAGGGGGGCTCTCACAGGGAGACAAAGGCTGTATGTCCTCAAATGATCTTGTCCTGAATTCATTCGTTCAGTCGGGAGTGAAGGAGAAACTGAGGTTTGGAGATGCCTCCTGAGTGCCAGGCCTCGGGCTAGGGCCCCCTCCTTGGTCCTCCCTCACCCTGTGAAGGAGCCTTATCTCCATTTTACATAGGACAGAAAGGAAGCCCAGCAAGCCTGAGCCACTTGTCTGAAATCACACAACCAGTGAGTGGTACGGCCTGGGTTTGAATCCACACTGCCTGCCCAAGTTTACATTCTCCAGCGCCAGGAGAACTGAAGACAAGGAGAAGTGCTCTCCATCTGCAATCCATCCGAGAGATGCTAGTGAGACGCGGAGATGAGAGGAGGGCAGGCTGCCTGCCACTGGGTCCTCCAAAGGTGAGGAAAATGCTGAGGAACCTACCCCCGGAGAAGAAGAAACTGTCACTGATCTGGCTGTCAGAGATCAGGCGCCATGTTGAGATGAGCGCACTACCTCCCGCAGAGGCTGAGGAAACTATTGAGATGCCATAGCTCCCGCCTCCTGGTACCAGCATCCTAGCTCAGGTCTTCTAGACCACAAATCCCAGCCTTGTCTCTCCACACCACGGGGTTGCCTCCTAGATCAGGAAATGCTGGTCCCTGCAAGCTCCTCAGCCAGCAGACCATGAGTTCTTGGAGGCAGAAATTGTGGCTTAATTTTCCCTGGATTCCCGGGGCTTGCATACCTCCAGGCAAGCTCAGAGTACAGACTCCCACACATGTTTTAAATGTATCCAGCATGACAGTGAGGCCCAAGCTCCAGGCAAACTCTGAGACAAAAGGGCAGAAGAATCCATTCTGGGAGATTTAGGGGAACAAAGCAAAGAAAGGGAGATGGAGTGCCCAGGACCTTACCCCCGGAGAAAGGTGTGGGTGGGTATATGACAGGGTGTCTCCTGAGATCAAGTCATATTAAAAGCACTAAGCTAGTGAATGCTAGTGAGAGGGCAAAGCAGAGAGCAGAACAGGGAATAATGAAGAGTCGTAGGCACAGGTGGGTCCCCTTTCACAGGCCAGGACAGAGGCAGAGCCTAGAGGCCCAAGCAGCAGAGAGAAAGGCAGGGCTTCAGGCTTCGTAGTCTGGGAACAGGAAGTCCCTGAGGCCTCCACTGAGGACCCATTGCTTCTATTATATTTATGGAGCTGACCCAAATGAGTTTGAAAGTCCTGGGAAGAAACAGATACACATGGAGACAACAGGTGTCTCCTGAGAGTTTGTCAGGTTAGGAGTTCATAAGGATCTCTAGACACATTCAGGTCCACTTGTTTTTCCACTGTGCATTTTTCATTGTTCCAGAAATCTATGCACAGAGTGATTAGCTGGAACTTCCAGCGGTCCACAGTAGTGCTTGGGGTGGTAGGTCTCACTGCAAATCCAGCCCCACAAACCTCTCTGCCTGTTTCTAAACCACACGAAGCTCTTTCTCAACTATGCGTCTTTATATTGGCTGTTCCCTCTGACTGAACATCCTACAACCATCTCCATAGTCAGAGCTGGTGCCTTCCCGCCCTTTACATCCCAGGTTATCTAGTTGGTTCTCTCATCCCAGTACTTCTCACCAGTGTGTGCAGTTTGGGTTTGCTGCTGCTGTTGTGGTTATTGTCTTGTTGTCTGTCTCCAGCTGTAACATAAAGCTGGGGTTCAGGCTGTGATCAGTTTACCCTTCCATCCCTGGCACCAAGCACCATGCCTAGGACATGGTCAGAGCTCAGAAAATGTTTGGGAATGAATGAATCAGGTCACGATGTGTTACGCAAGAGCATTAATCAGGCATACCTAAAGGGATTACAATGCAACAATTTGCTCGCATGCTGCACAGGGCTCTTCTGCCTATTTGGAAAAGCAAGCCAGGCCAGGGGCAAGTTCCAAAGCATGAGAAAACAGATCAGAGCTCACTGCAGCCAAATCCTACAGGGTGCCCTGATCCTTCCCCCCTTGGCAGTCAAGTAGAGTCTTGTAAGGGATTGGAAAAAACGTGCTTTTAAAATCCATGCTCCCAGGTACAAGTTTTGTAACCATTAGCCTCAGTTTTTCTACATCAGCCTAAGGGACAGGCTGAAGTCATCTGTCACATTGCCATGAAGACTGAGTTAGAGCTATGTTTCAACCAGGGGCAATTCTGCCCCCAGCCCTAGGGAACATTTGGCAAATGTCTGAAGACATTTCTGGTTGTCATAGTTGGGGTAGAGGCATAGGGATGTTGGTAAATGGTCTACAATGCACAAGACAGCCCCCCACAACAAAGAATGACTTGGTCCCAAATCTCAACAGCATTGAGGGAAAGAAGCACTGAGTCAGAGATATGGCAGTTGCACAGGATGTGTTCGTATCCCTCGCCTCTCCATGACAGGGTCCACCTGCAGGCAACTGCAAGGGGTCCACCCCCCTCGTGTGAATACTCCCCACGTGCTCCCCCATCAGGTCTCTGCCCACATGAGTCTCACCAGGAATACCTGCTGTCTTTGTCTGGTTGGGCTCCATAATATCACAGACTTGGTGGCTTCAGCAACAAACACTTATTTCTCAGAGTTCTGGAGTCTGGGAAGTTCAAGATCAAGGTACAAGTAGATTTGGTGTCTAATGAGAGCAAGCTCCCTGCTACACAGACGGCCATTTTTAACTGTGTCCTCACATGGTGGAAGGGAAAGAGAGGACACAGTTAAAAAGGGAACACTCTGGGGTCTCTAATCACATCACGAGCCACCCCCACCATGACCTAATCACCTCCCAAAGGCCTTACTTCCAAACACAATCATACTTCCAAACACAGACATATGAATTTGGGGGAGATATAAGCATTTAGTCTCTAGCACCTGTCCTCCAATGGTTATTGAGGGCCTTCTTTCACATCTGAATTCAAATCTCACCACCAAGAAGCCTCCACCTATTGCCTTGACCGTTCGTCTTACAAAGATGTTCGTGTTTGCACTGAACATCTACAGCAGCACAAACGACAGCCTGCAAGCAGCTGAGGCTTTCTCCTTCAACACTTCTCCTTCCTCCAGCCTTCCTTAGGCCTTAGCATAAATCATTGCCTAAGGAGATAACTTGATTCATGAAAAAGAAGAGGCCTTCCTAGACAGCAAAATTTAGAGTCCTACTTGTACAATTTCTTCATAATTGATTGGCTTCTCTCATCTGAAAATGGGCACAATCAAATCCACGTGCCAGGCTCTCCCTGAGCATCTGAGATGCTGTCTGTGACATGTGGCATACAGTAGGCAATAGAATGCCATTCTCTCACATGCAGAGCTTAGTAAGGGCCTGATAAGTGGAATCCTAAATCAAACTCTCTCTCTCGAGTAGAGATTTTGTTTTCTAATTCCTTGAGAGCCAAGGGTATTTCCAGATGGGGTAGGAAGGCATCAGACTTCAAGGTATGTATTTTGAAGGGAACGTTATCTTCCTGAGGTACCTTTCTATATAACCGCTCTCCCTACTCAGAGTCAAAGGGGTTCTCCTTCTAGTAGGAGAGGTTTGGCAGCGTGAACTCCCAGCTCTCCTCATCTGATCATACCTCCTGAGTATGAACCTGCCACCTGTGATAAACAGCGGGCTACCTGGGAGACAGCCACTGCGAGGTCTGCACTCCATCTATAGCTGCTTGAGATAGTGTTTCTGAGGGCAAGGGAGAGCTACAGTAATAACCTCCTAAAACAACAAAGGGGCCCATAGCTCTTCAGACTCCCAGTTGTACTTTCCAGGACAACCAGTGATTTTAAAGCAGAATGTCCACGGGGCTGGTGGCATGCTCACTTCGGCAGCATATATACTAGAAGGGGGCCGGTGGCTCAGAAGTGTGGGCAGGAAACAATTCACCTCCAGCCACTGTGAGTCAGAGATCCCAGCCAGCCCTGGTCCCCCTTCATCTAATTCAGAATCCACTGTTTTATGAAGTTCATGCAGAAATACTGAGTGGAAAAAGAATGCTGGGGGAGGGGCAGAGGATACACCCATTTCATTTGTTGGGAAGCCACCGAGGATGGCACACAGATCCTCTTTGTTTATACTTCTAGTCTTGTTGGAGAATGGGGGAGGATGCTGTCCCATTCCTGAACAAACCAACTACCAGCGCATGTTTTAGAGCAGATTTCATGTGCTGTTCTATTATAATATTGGGTTTCTGAGGGTCCCAAATCCTTTCCCTCCTCCCCCACCCAGGGCCTTAGGAGAGAGGAGCCTCATAACCTGCATGCTTTGCCACCTCATCTCCGCTAAGTCTTGCTCTGGAGGATGTGACCAAGCAGAAGACACTGCAAGAACTTATCAACTTACTCTAAAGTAGATCTTGCTAATGTGTGCAGCTGTCCCAAGATAGGGGACCCCGCAGGAGGCAGCCAGGTCCCACCTCTAGAAGCCTCAAGCAGAAGGGAGCTAACAATTGAGAAGGAGAAAGCAGAGGACCATGGCAGAAACTAATCCACAGACACAGGAATGGCAATTGGAGGAGGCCAGCTGACAGAAGCAGCTGAAAAATATTTTCTTTCAGTGACTCAGAGCTTTACCACTTGTGAGAGGCTAGTCACAGCTAAGTCTGATCAGACGTAATATATAAAATATACCCCAGAAACAAGCAGACACAAACAGACACCATCTTCACAATCACCCTAAACGACAGCACAAAGCCCCAGGGTACACCAGAGACTGAGCTCCACCCGGTGGTCTGTTCTCATCTCCTCCATGCCTCAGTGTCCCCATCTGTGACAAGGGGACAACGGTCTCTGCCCAGCTAATCTATTGTGAGGATCAGAGTAGAGGAGGATTCAGAAAAGGTGAGATAAACCCTTAAACACTGAAGGAACTGGGAATTATCCTTAGCAGATGAACGTTTTAGTATCATTTTTTCCAGAATCTTTCCCGGTCCTTCCTAACCTGGCCAATTGTCACCATTAGGTCTCAGCAGCATGTCACTCTCTTTCAGAACACGTACCGTGGTTCTCATCTTGTATTTCTCTACTTGATCCTTTAGTGAGTGTTTGTCCCATACACTAGACTATAAACGCCAAGCAGGCAGGAGCTGTCTTGTTAGTGATTACTATTGGTTTTGTTCTTACCATGGCTTCCCAGGGCAGGTCTCCATATACATTAAATATCTGAACAAACAAATAAGCACAAGCTCCATGTTGTTCAGAATAAGCGGCAGCGAACTGTCCCCAAACACTACTAACAGGTCATGATGAAAGTGTCCTCAGGCTTGACAACCAGCGGTAGGTATATCTCTCTCGAGACCATGATCTCTTTCTGAAATTTAGCAAGTTAATAAAGGTGGCTGGTGTTTATCCCATTTTGGGGGGCTAAGGACTCTTGCCCTACCTGCAAGCACCTTTAAAATATGTGGGCATTCTGAAACATTTAGTGATTTTATTAGGTTTGTTCTTAACAAACCTAACAAAGAGAAAGAGGAAAAAAGGTTTTTCATTTAGAGTTCCCTGCAACCACAAAAAGCAAAAAAGCCTGAAGCTACAACTGTTGGGTGGGTTTTAAAAGAAACACGAGAGGGGTGGCCGGGTAGCTCAGTTGGTTAGAGCATGGTGCTAATAAAAGAAACGCGAGTACAATAAGTTAAATAATACCTTGTACTGGTGGCACAATGCACGGCCATTATTAATCCTTAATTCCATGGAAATCTGAAGATCTATGGCCCTTTAATTAAGAATCCAGTGGTTTCCAGCAAATATGTGCACCACTATTATTACGTTCACTGGAGAAAAGCAATAAATGGTGCTTTGCGCTCTGCTGCAAAATGGCCAGCTCCATTTTCTCCAAAGTTTTTGAACAAAAAAGTTCAGAAAACAGTATCTTTTTTTTGCTTTTCTTGCCCCTTGTCCCAGGTTAAATTTCCCCTCTTTTTGCAGTGAGCTGGATAATGGCATCATTAACTTGGTTACACACCCACTTGGCAGAGGAACAGGTGGGCCGCTCAGAGGTAATGGTGCTAGCATAAAGGGAATGCAAAAGGTGAATTGTTTAAAGGCCCCAGATGACTAAACAATTACTCTCTTTGTAGTTCATATTTTAGAGTAAACCGCATTTACCCAAGACTGCATTATTTTTGTCTCAGTAACTCGTCTGCTTCGGTCGGCTGTGTGTCGGTCCCCTTTCTCCCCGATGAAATTTCATCCCTCCGGGAACTCCTTTGTGAGCAGAAGCTGCTGATCTCTGGCCAAATGGAAAAGGCCTGCACTTTAGGCTCTTCATCCTGCCTCAAGCCCTAATTTCCAAACACGATATCCTTTCCTGATAGCCTGCTCCACTCCACTGCTTCTCTCTCCACACTAATTCAGAGGTTAGAACTCCTTGCTTTATAACATTTACAGAGGTGCTAATGAGATGGCCTTCCACTTTAAGTGGATTTCCAATTTTCAGAGGCCATTCTTCAGTTCCCCACTCTGATGTCCTCATCCTCACAGCTTTTTTGTGTTGGTTATAGTGAAGTGACAACGATGCCCACGCATGAAGACAAGCCCCCCCACACTGGATGTTTGGGAATTGCTTCAATGTGAGGAGCTAACTGGCAGTTATGGGATTTAGAGACTAAATGTGGCCTCTGTATTGCTGAGATGTGGACCAATCTGAAAAGTTTAACCAAAAACAATGAAGAATACACAGAGGGTGCCAAAAAAGTGTGTACACATTTTAAGAAAGGAAAAAAACTATTAAAATTGTAATAATATATACCGATAACAAAAGATGAATACAAGTCACATCTGACTTCTGCAATTACAAGAGGTGCTCAAAGTGGTATCATCAGTGTAATTTTAATACAGTTTTTTCCTTTCTTAAAATGTGTATACTTTCTCTGGCACCTTCTGTATATGTGTTTATGTCTGTAATAACACAAACTCATATCCTGCAAGAACAAACAACAACAAACACTATTTTTATTGAGACAAAACGAAACATTGTGGACCAGGAGCTGCTCCTAAAAATTCCAAGTCATAAATTTGGACCAAGTTCAAGTTCCACCCAATTAGGGGCAGCCCCTGACTTCCAGTCAGAGCAGAGTAAGGCCTATTCCTGCAATCTCTTGTTCTCCAGGCCACGGAGCCTTGACTCTGAGACTCAAATGGCTGTGCCTCTCGAGGTCTCTATCTGCACCAAGAGGGGATCTTTATCTCTAGCCTCTTCCTCAAGATGATGAATGGATTTATGGAGTATGCTGAAGTTCATGCTCTGGAAGGAGAACTTGATTCATGCTACTCCACATACCGAAATAAATAGAGCCGATAGAAAACACGCTGGGCTTTGAGCCTAAGCTTCACTAAGAATAGTGAGGGCCGGGATCTGTCGTATCAGAGGCACCCGGGACTTGAGAGAAATGCAGAACCTCGGGCCCCGCCCCAGATTGACTGAGTCGGAACCTGCATTTTAATAAAACCCCCGTTTGAAAAGCACTGCTCTAAAGCATGTCTGGTAATCTGCAGCCCACGTAAGGGAGGTTGCAGTTCATTTCTGGTCCAGCCTCTAGAATGTGGGCGCTAAGAGAACCACGAGTTCACCTTTTTGCCCTCTCTACTAGGCCCTCAATAAACATGTTTTGAATGAATAAATAGATGCCCTTGAGACTCTTGTTCCCTCTGGTCTACGTGCACTGGCCTGTCTACTTGTGACTTCAGGAACCATGTCCCCAACTCTGAAAGTTTTCTTATCAGTTGCTGGCTGATTCTAAGCCCAACCTGTGAGGTCCTAGTGTTGGCAGGCTAACCTCGGGACTATGGCTCCAACGTGAGCTCTGGAGTCAGCCTCCGCTTTTACTTCAACCCTATGCATTTTGAAACCTGTGTGACTAGCAGGCATCACTTCCTGTTTGCTATCAAAAGCCCATCGTGCAGACAGCACATCCAGTGTAACACCATTAATCTTCCCCTTGACACAGCAAGAAGCCAGGGCGTGTAACACTGTTAACCTTCCCCTTTCTACCCTTAACTACGGTCTTGACAGTGATCACTGTCCCAAAGGACCCTGATAGCACGACATAAAATAGACTTTCCTGCTTCCTCAGTCACACTTTTCAAAGTGGAGCGGATGTGCCTCTTTCTAGCGAAACTTGTCTTTATTGCACACCATCATTAAAACAAAATGAAACAAACAACCCGGACCCTCCCTCCACACACACCACCACCACCTGTCTCAAGAGATTGGAAGGGAGGCAAAGAATGTAAAGAGAGGAAAATATTCGGGACAAACATGACAATTGTTCCATCTTTGTTATGTCATGTTTAGGGTGCATGGGAATCTAAAAGAGAGGACACCCACCCATTACCTTTAGTTCAGTCTTTTCTAATGCCCATTCAAAGGGTGAAAGGGCCTCTTTACCCTACTCTCCAAATCTGGAATTCGGCCCTCACCACTTGGGGCAACTACAAGAGTTTGCTTATCACAAACTGCCACGGCCAAGGCCAGCGCTGCCCTCCCTGAAAGCCTACGTCTTGGGCCTTGACTCCCCTCTCTCAAGATGGCCTGCTCCCATGCTGCCCCCACCCAAACACAGCTGCTCATTTACTATCCCCCTCACTTAGTCACATTCCCTCAGAATGTTTCTTTACTCTCCCACTTGCCCCCAACTAAGAGACATGGTGACCTAAGAGAAAAAGTATGGATTTCAGAGTTATATGCTAGTGGTTTTAAATCCCTGCTCTGTCTCCTGGTTGTCAAATGATCTTGGGTTAAACCATTGATTTCATTGTTATGCCTCTGTTCATCTTCTGTAGAATGGAAACAATCATGTATACCACAAAGGGTTGTTCTGTAAGTTAAAAAAAAAAAAAGAGCCAATATACAGTATTGTATATTGGAGAATGGTTAGTGCACAGTAGCCGCTCCCATTCTACCTGCCAAGCCCTGCTACTTGGGTTCCTGAGGGGTCTTTCTAAATCAGGCTTGCATAGAGAGGGCTATGAAAGGCTTACAGAAGCCCACCTCTCCTGTAAATCAGATTAAACCCAACTCTTCTCAATCCTTTATCTTTCCAACTGTCATAGAAAATGCACACAAACAAGCCATCTTGAAAAGCAGTGAGTGGAATTCTAAAGACTAGAAGGAAAATGTGTTACAAAGACACACCCACCAGATAAATCAAACTATTCCTCTGACAAGCCATGTGACCTCAGGCAACTCACTTGAGCTCTTTGAGGGTCCAGTTCCTCATCTGTAGAATGGGATTAATCATGCTTCCTTGCAAGGCTGCAGTGGGATTAAATAAATGTTAAAATAGCTAAAACAGCAAGCCCATAACCGAGGATAAATGAGAGGCTGTCCTCTTCTCTCTTGCCTTTTCATAAAAGGTCAGGGAACATCAACATTGAAGAGACTGACATCAGAACCTGCTCCTCAAGCTGTGACAACCACTCCTGAGCCATCAGAGCAGGAGTGATCACTTGAGCTGTTCATTAGCATAAATATTCCACAACAATGTCATTTTAATGCTCCCAAAAGAGCACCTGTTATTTATCCCACGATTGGATGGTCCATGGCATAAATCATCAAGCAGCATTTCCCATGTGTCTTAAGTGAAGGAGTGCCATTCCAGCCAATAAGGCAAGTATTCAACAAAACAAAAAACAGACAAAGCACAGAAACACCCCACGCTGTGACTTTAATAGTTGATCAATTGCAGATCAAGAGCTTCAATTTCTCCCAGCTCTGGGTTAACAGCAGGAGCTGAGTTCCCACCCATTTAGAGATGATTGCTTTGGTGAAAAACAAAGGCTCCATTCATCAGACCTTGGCCAATAAACACCTTCAAACTTGGGATGCTCTCCCAGAGAAATATCCAGATAATAAGCAATACCACAACACTGCTAAGTGACCCCATACCACAGGGGTATAGAGTAACCATCATTCCTCCATGGCCAAATTGTGAGACTGATTCTGTTTCCAAGAGTAGATCATGAGTTATTTGAGGCTACAGGACTTACTCTGCCCATCCCAGGATCCAGGCCCAGCCTCGATACTTGGTATAATTTTGCTAATTCCTCAGACAAACAAGCCAAACTGCCTCCCCCTCAGGCGTGGTGCCCACCACCCACATCCCTTTGCTGGCCATCATCAAAAGTTTACAAATCTCTAATTCTACCAGGCCCAGCAAATCACCACCTTCTCTTTGAGTGCTCCTCTGATATTTTGTAGAAGAAACATCATAATGATTATATCAATAACCCACACTTAACTCCAGTCCCACCTAGAACTTTTTCTGGGTCACACTCATAGCCCATGTCATCTGACAGCATCTGTGCCCTCAGGTGATAACAATGGAGACACTGTCATCATTCAAGCCTAAGAGACCATAGGGGACAGAGAGACACTGACACTGGAATCAAACAGACCAGATTTGAATGATGGCTCTGCCAGGCAATGACTGAATGGCCTTTGGCAAGTAATTTAACTTCTCTATAAAATGGTACAGTACTACCTATCTCACATGCTGTTCGTTCATTTATTCTACAAATACTGTGGAATGCCTTGTTTGCCAGTCACTGACCTAGCCACTGGGAATTGAGCCGTGAACAAACCAGACCTGACCCCTGATCCTATTCAAATGGTGTGTAGAGAGGTAACCGCTTTGAAAGTTGCCAGACCATGGAAGAAACTCAACAAATATACATTTATTTCATTTGTAATGCCCAGGACAATGCCTCCACATAGCACTTGATCCATAAATAATGAAAGAATAAACTAAGTAACTGCATCTAAATTAGCCAAAGCCAGGCCCAGCCTAGTTTAAACAACATGATCATTTCTCTTCCGAGTTAAGTGCAATTCAGTTGAACAATCATGTTATGTCATGGATTCTTTACGGGGCCACACTTAGCTCTAGGTTTGAGGCACACCAAGAAGAATGGGTCATATTCTGCTAGGGTGGGCGGAGAGTGAGATGTAAACAACTAAATATAATTACTACATAATATGCATATAAAGGTTATACAAATACGCAACGGTGTGCAGTAAAAGGACGGAACTCTTGAGTTAGAGGTGACTTTCCCAAAGAAGTCACACCGGAGCAGGTGTAGGAGGGAGGAGAAGATTTGTTATTACATGTTCATTTCACCATGCTCATTTGACACATACTTATTGAGTGACTGTGTGTACCAAACTCCATGCTGGGTTTTGAAGGTCAGGTTCAAGGCCAGAGGCTCTGCCCCAAAGAGTGTCTGCACAGGATAAGCAGGTGTAGCCCAGAGGTGTGGCTGAGGAGCTCTGTGGTGCTCAGAGTTGGTGTACCTGGATGGGCAGAGAGGCCTCTCGGAAAAAGGGTGTGGGGATCTTAAAGGGAGAGCAACACTGAAGCAAGGGAAGAGGGAACACACTGGCCAGAAGGTTGCATTTCCTGCTTTTCCTTCCCTGGTGTTTTCCTCATAGGCATGACTTTTCACGCATGAACTATCACCTCTATGGAAGAATAGAACCAAAGGAGGAAATCGCCACAGAGAACAGCTAGTATTTGGGGGCCTCCAAGGGGGAGGAGCGACATGCTGAGTGGCCTTCAGCATCAGGGCATCTCTTCATACTGACGCACCGCAGATGCCAGACACACTGGTCTGGAGTTGCTGAGGGAGTGGGCTACATCGAAAGGTGGCAGCCCCCAAACTTTCCCCAGTGCAGAGAAACAATGAAAGGCCCTGGAATTAATCCAGAGCTGGTGCGGGGTGCAGGCGGTGGTTCCTGGACCTCCCTTCTTGACCAGAAACCATGAATTACAAGCTGCCTGGCAACAGCCAATGGGCAGTGCTGAGCTGAGCAAAGCAAGCCACCTGGGCCCAGGCCAAAGTCCTGCTGCCTTTCTACCTTCCTCTATTTGTCAGAGGCTTTCAGCTCACAGAAGGTGCACATTTACATGAAGGGGCAGGAGACAGGCAGAAAGGTTCATGGATCAAGGACCAACATTTCAAAACAAAATGTTGACGAGCCCTAACCTTCCCCAAAAGCCTCCATATTTTTCACCTTCATCCCCTTATATCTGTCTGTCATCACAAATGAAACTTGCATAACAGTATCAACCAAAGAGTAAAAGAGGGTCCGTGAGCATTGGCAGGAGTGAAACAGAAAAAGCCCAGGTTTGTGGAGGCTGCACCCTCTAATGCCAGGCCCTGTGGGAGCTGCACCCACAAGAGAAGGGGCGGGGGTCTGGAATGACTCGAAGGCCTGTGGTAAAGGAAGCAACGCTTCTACATCTTTCTCCTCGAAGGGCATTTTGCCCCAGTCTCTTCAAATCATCTCCAACGTTGGACAATTTGCATTTGGTAATATGAAGGGCAGTGACTCGATACAGGCATATCTCATGTTCTTGTGCTTCACAGATGTTGCATTTTTTGCAAACTGAAGGCAAGACCCTCCACCAGAAAAACATTACAAATTTACTTTATTGTGGTGACCTGGCACAGAACCCAGAATATCTCTGAGGTATGCCTGTAATTGTTATAAGCTGCATTGTGTCCCCCAAAGTTCATATGCTAAGCCCTAATCTTCAGAGAGGGCATTCAAAGTCATTAAGTCAAAATGAGGTCACTTGGGTGGGCCCTAATCCACTGACTGGTGGCCTTACGAGCAGAGGAGATTAGGACAGAGAAGAGCTACCAGGGTTACACACACACTGAGAAATGGCCATGTGAGGGCAGAGCAGAAAGGTGGTTATTTACAGTTTGTGATGCCAACCCTAGAAGACGAACACAACGGTCCACAATCATATCTGCGAGCATGACATCTGAAGCATGACATACTCAGGTTGACAGGGAGTGTGCCACGCTGAAAGCTACCATAGAAGCACACACACATCCACGTGCACACACATACACACACACACACACACAGGCCATATTCACTCAATCATATCTACAGTTGACATAATGGAATATTCAGACCTTCCAAATGTCCAGCTCTCCCTTTTGAAAGAAGCAAATCATTTTTCAGTAGCTTAGGCATGGTCAGAGTACAGAGCCTGCCTTTAAAAAGTGTTATAATTTGTCCTTTTAAAAGTCACTAGTTTAAAAGACTTTTTTTCTTTTTTAACTCACACAAAATACTCGCTCAATTTGACCTAAATACTATAAAGTTGGAAGGTTGTGTCTCCATTTGGGCAATGGCTGTCGTAGCTCTAAACCAGAAAGCTTGCCCATCAGGGCATTGGGTGCCCCATAAAAATGACAGACGCATAGCCATGTTTCCTACCATTGAGCTCAGCTGTCTCTGAGAGCTTGGGACATGTGTGACATCTGTGATACTGCTAGGACAATTCCCCACATCCCTTTGTCATACTGAAGAGTTCCAGCCAGGAAGAAAGGCGCTAATTGAAGACCCAGGGTTCCCACTCCTTCAGGGAGGAAACTCGGTGAAGGCTTCCTACATCTCTGTCAGTCAATCAACAGGCATGTATTGGCAGCCAACTGAGTGCAGGGCACCAAGGTGGTTGTAGAAAAATAGAGAAATTCAAAGAAGCGAACAGCCCACTGGCGACATTATGTGTCACCAAAGGAAAGAAAGCCTGAGGCAAAAACAACCATTTCTTCCAGGCAATCCTAAAAGGTAGTGTATCCGGCACAAATACAGCTCCTTACTCCATAATGAGGAGTTTGTGGCTGCTCTTAATTTAGCCCACAATATTTGCCCTTTATGGTTTGCCCCCTTGTTGCTGGGGAGTTAATTCTGATGCGCTGGGCACTAAACCTTTAGAGACGCGCACCACCACACACAGGAGCACGTGCCGTATAAGCTAATTTCCCCGCAGTAGCTGGAGTCTCTGTTATTTCCTACAACCCTCCTTCCAATCTTCTCTTCAATCGTCACAAAGCGTACACTTGGGTACTTGACATTTCCTTTGAATTAAGGCTGCAAATTAAGTGGACACGTTCCCTTAGATAGATGGCTATTCCAGGCCTCCCCACAGCTAATCCAGCCAGGGAATGGAGTTCACCTGTTACGTTCATAGACAATCTGCTTGAAAATGTGCCAGCAGGTCCTCGATAAAGAAATAGCCCTGACTGCTCATGAAGAGCAAGAGAGAAAGCAGTTAAAATACAAAAGGCAGAGCTATGCTTCACATTGGGGAGTTGAAAGTTGGGCAAACACTGGTGAAGGTGGGGAAAGCAATTCTGGAGAGTGTGGGAGGAGAGGGAATCAACTGACCTGGTCAGCGAAATCACAAATGCAAACGGATGTGCAAATGGGAGCAGGAGAGCAGGCAGCAGAACCTGGGCCCGCCTGGTGCGGAACGTTCTTGTTTTGCTAAAATTTATAGCAGTCCCTCCCTATCTGCGGTTTCGCTGTCCGCTGTTTCAGTTACCCACAGTCAACTGAGCTCTCAAAATGTTAAATAGAAAATTCCAGAAGTCCGCAATTCATAAGTTTTAAATAAGTGTGCTGTTCTGTGCAGCGTGATGAAATCTTGTGCCATCCCGTGCTGGAGGTGCTGTCCAGCCCAGGAAGGAAGCATCCCTCGGCCCCACGTGGCCACGCTATATACGCTGCCTGCCTGTTAGTCACGTAGCAGCCGTCTCGGTTTTCAGATTGACTGTTTTGGTAACACAGCGCTTATGCTCAAGTAATTATTTTATTTAGTAATGGCCCCGAAGCCATTCACATAACTTTTATTCCAGTATATTGTTATAATTGTCCTATTTTATTATTAGTTATTGTTGCTAATCTCCTACTGTGCCTAGTTTATAAGTTGAACTTTATCATAGGCCTGTATGTATAGGAAAAACATAGTATATATAGGGCTCAGTATTATCCGCAGTTTCAGGCCTCCACTGGAGGTCTTGGAACATATTCCCCACGGATAAGGAGGAACTACTGTAATTTCATTTATATTCATTTAAATTCATTTAATTCACTCAAATGAGCTAGACATAACTATTATTTCCTTAAAAGAAATTTCCCCCTTCCTTTTGTCTCTACAAGCTCACATTCAACAGACAGGGCGGGCTCCATGAGCATGTAAGCTGTGCCCTGGAACAGGTCCCCCTGATTACAAGGGCCATGCGTGGTTTAAAGTTCTGCTACTACCATCTAGAACATATTAATTGCAGAGCCAGGGACCCTGCATTTGCAACTTGCACTGGGCCTGGCAAATTTTGTAGCCAGTCCTGCCACTAGAATAAAAGACTGTCCAACCCAGATTGTCCTTTCCAGATCCTTTTCCAGAACCCCAGATGGGACAGATCAACTTCCCTGGCCCCCAACCCTTCTCAGCCCCACTCAACTCTTCTCGGGTCTGCCCTGCAGACCTCCTGCCCATGTCTTTTGCCAACAACAAGATCAGGGTTCACTTGAAAGGATCCAGGATTTATTACAAATTAAAATAAGAATCTTGATGGCATTTCCTGGGAGGATTTTTTGATTGGCCTGAAGTATTTGAGGGGAAGTTAGTTCTCCTTTCAAACTGTTCTGCTCCTGGGTAAGTAGCAGAGAACTAGGACCACCACAAAACAATTGTCCCAGGCAATGAAAATACATCCTAGGTGTTAATTAGCTCAATATTTATCTCATCTAATATGCAAATGAAGACACTGCAGTCTCATTAGCGTCATCTGTGTTTCCTTTAAGCAAAACTAAATCTCTTGCCAATGCAAGAAAAAGGAAGAAAGAAGAAAACAAACATCAGTATTTCTCTTTGAAGCTAATGAGAGTGTGATTTGGCTCTTCCTTTGTTATGAGGTAGCAAGTTAGGGACAACACATTTTAAATATGCCAAGTGTGGCCTGACCTCATCTATCAGAGGCGAGAACACAGCCTGGACTGGTTATTAGGCTTCCTGCTGTAGTTTGTCCAAAGAGCCCGCCCGGGCCCAAGGAGCAGGTGCGTGAATGTGCAGTGAACCTGGAATGAGGAGATGAACAAAGACTTCAGGAGCCCACTCAGCAAACAGATGTGGTTTCACCTCCATGACAAGGGAGGGAGGAAACACACGGACTCAGTGCCATGAGTTTCACAAATGAGAAAATATTCCTCGAACTGAAGAACAAAGAAACTTCAGCTCAAAATTTCTGCTCCTTCCAACGTCCTATTTTAAGATTTCAGAATTGTATGCAAACAACAATCCAACAGTCATCGAACACCCACACTGTGCCCCCAAAGGCAGGTTTTACTCGTGGGTGCTGGTGACCTAACAATGACACAGAACAGCCACACCAGGAGTTCTGGGCCTCAGCAGGCTGCTGGGGATTCCACAGGCATCAGCACTGATCTTCCTAACAGCTGAGCAAGGCCTCCTTTCTTCTTTTTACAGATGATGACACCACGGTTCCAGGTGATTAGGTCACTTGTCCAAGGTAATGCAGCTAAAACTTGGCCAAGGTGGAATGAAAAGATAAAAGGAATATGACAGGCCACAGGGAATGCAGACTAATTAGCGAGGTGTCCTATGTGCAGTGATGGGATTGGGGGTTGGAGAACGTGACTCTCACCCTGAAGGCTACTGTGCTCTGTGGATCCCTGAATTCTAAGGCCGCAGCCCCAGCGTAGCTCCCTGCTGTCTCTTTCCCAATTTTGACAAGTGATTCAAAAGCTGTTTTGTGAACACAGACTGCTTTCTGGGGCAGGAGAAAGACTTGTCTGCATCCCAGTACCTTCTGGGGCCTCAAATGGGAAAACTAGGGATGGAGGCTGATTTCTGTATGTTGAAAATCTTGTCAAGTGTCACAGCAGTAGTGCAGGGAGACGCCCCAACTGAAGTCGACCAGGGACAGGCAATGGAAGTCAGAGGAGCTGCTTTTGGCTCTAAGAACACACAGGAGAAACAGGCCATGACCTCCCTGGGACCCATGGCCCGTGGATGACAGATTCCTGCAGAACACTTTCATCTTGTAGGATTCCATGCCTGTGAGCTTGGCCTTCACCCTGCAGCCAAGCAGAAGGGAAGGCAAATGAATATGGCTGGGCTGTGAGGGAGCCGCTGCTGCCATCGTGACCAAAGTCTCCATGAGCAATAAGGGACACATGGGTCGTCAGACAGCTGCAAGGAGAGACGCTCCAAATCCCTGGAGACACTTACACTCCTCTACTGGAACTCCCCAGGGATGCTTCCAACATATCCAGGTGTTTCCCTTCCATTATTGCCTATGAGCCCCAACCAGGCAGAAATGGACATCCCCACTTGACAGACAGGAATATTGAGGCCTGCTCATGCAGGAGAGCCAAGGTAGCTTGGGAAAAGAATCTGTTTCTGGATTGTCTCCTATATTCCAGTTCTCATGTAGGGGGTGACCACAGTGGCTTTCTCCTAGGATTGTCACAATATCCATGTGAAATAGTTATTGTCCCCATTTTAGGATTGAAGAAACTGAGAGTGAGCATGTCAAGGAAGGGGAAAAGGAAACGAGTATTTGTTGAGTGCCTATGGCTAGGAGTGTTACACAGGTAACATGACCATTAAGATAGGAAAAGGTTACAGAGACAGAGGTGACATGAGAGCTCCAGGTGCATGAAGGCCCTCAAGGACAGGGTTGTTGTTTTTCTTTCTTAGATGAAAAAGTGAGAGGAAAGAAAAGCAAACAATGAATTTCCTGTGAAAGTAACACCCTCCACCTCTTTCCCCAGGGCGAAAATTACAGGGAGCAGACAGGGAATAGAGCAGAAAACAGAATGAAAGTCTATGCAAAACGGGGAGAGGTGGACATAGGGAGACATTCCATGCCTGACAAGGAAAGGAAGAAAGTCACACCTGCTGAGGGTGAACACAACGCGTTTGAAAGCTTAATGTTGCGTGGAGTTTCGGTGTCTTTTTGCTGCTGTCTCTACATCTGATGATTGATGATATGTTTTGATTTTTTTTTTTATTCGGTAAACCTTTTAGCATAAACTTGCTTTCAGAGTGGTTGCCTTGGGTTTCTTTAAATTATGTGATATTTCATACATAATGAAATATACACTAGGTATATGCAAGCTATAAAGCAAAATCATAAAACTCATTCGCACGGCCCCACCACTGGGCCTGAGGGGTATTATAAGGTGCCAAAGCCTTCTGAGTGTTCCTCTCGGCCCTTCTCTGCCTCCTCCCTGCCAGACCTGAGTCTTATCCTGAACTGTGTACTCACAGATCACCAGGTTTGCTTGTATACATATAACGTACATACGCCATATACATACATATGTGTCCCTTGGTGCTATATTGCTTAGTTTCTAGTGTTTGTGTACTTTACAAAAATGGCATCACGCATCCCACTTTTTATGCTTTATGGCCTATTTTTTCAGATAGTTTCAGTGATGCCAAAAAAAGGGGGAGTTTGACCTAGCAAAGTATTCTGTGCAAAGTATTCTAATTTTAATGAGAGTTTATGGAAAAGAAATTGTATTGCGGTGGATGTTATAAATCCTATCGATTCATTTAATCCTGCCCCATTTTACAGACAGATTTCAAACCTAAAGGGATTCAGTAATTTAGTATCAGTCGATGCCCCAGAGAACCAGGATGTGGCCCTGGGGCTTTCTAGCGTCCCTGAGGCACCACATTGCACAACTCCAGGAGGCATTATGTTTGGGAAGAGATGTCCGTGGTGCTCTCCCTCTCCCTGGCTGTGTGACGGGGGAGGGGAGATGGGAGGGTACCAAAGCTCCTTTCACCACTTCACTTTGTGGCCAGAATGGGGCTGATATTCAAACCTCTGCCAGGTCTGCGTGCCTGCATTTTAAGAAATTTGACACTGCCAGTGTACTGCCTGAGTCTTGTTTTATTTCCTGTTATCTGATTTGTGACAGTAAGCCTACTGAAAATCCCTTTCAACTCAGATGTCCTCCCCATGCAATAGCATCCTGAAAAAATCACATTTGGCATTACTGAGAAAGCATCTCGCCTGTTTGATTGTCCCCAGCACCCGAAAAGAAGCATAACCATTGAGTGATATGACAGTTTGGAAGAGGATGGTACAGAACTTTAAATGAGATTTCAGCTGTTAACCAGGGTTCCTTTGAGGCTGTATTAACCTGAGTGGGAGTTGAGATGCTGCAAGGGTGAGGGAGGGAAGGAAGAAAGGGAAATGTGTTTATTGAGCACTGACAAAACACCAGGTACTGAAAGGTATGTTTTCCATACATATTACCATGTTCAATAGTGACAGCAGCCCTGGGAGGCAGCAGTTTTTCAATCCCCATTTTGCAGATGAGCAAACCGAGGTTCTGAGAATTTAACTGCTGTGCCAAAGGACAGTAGCTGGTCAATTTGTTGACTTGCAATTCAAACTGCTTTCTTCTGAACTGAGATTCTTGTTCTTTCAGCTTTACAACGTGATGATTTATGCCTGCTTGGAGGCAAAACACATTAGGACCTACTGAATGTGAAATGTGTGGATACGTGAGTTGAGAAACTTCTTAATAGAGCAAATACCTCTATCTCAAAAATGTGGAAGGGGCTTCAGAGATCATCTCCCACCTTTCTCCTATTTTATGGAAGAGAATGAAAAGCAAATCCCAAATCCCTGAAGTCTTCAGAAAGCCACACACTTCAACAGCGCCCCCTGCTGGGACACACTCACTGATTGCCCAAGAGGAGCTGATTGCATATTCACTGTTGCATTAATTTTGCATGCTAATTTAAAAAACAACAACAGTGTTTAAATAAACTGTTTATCCTGGAATAATTTTAGGTTAACTGAAAAGTTACAAAGGTAATATGTGGAGTTCCCATATACCATTTATCCAGCTTCCCCTAATGTTGACACCTTCCATAATCATGGTAGATTTGTCAACACTGATAAATTAACATTGCTATGTACTATTAACTAAACTACAGGCTTCATCTGGATAGCAGCAATTTTTTACTGATGTCTTTTTCTGCTCCAGGATCCAATCTAGGATTTTAGATGTCAATTAAATTCGTGTAATCTCTCAACCTTGAAAGCATGTCCAATGTCTGCCAACTCACTAGGCTATGAGAGTTCCTGGGAGGCAGGGACCCCTAGAAACATAGCTCCTTATGTTCAGCCACTAGATATGCCTTTGCTAAATATGTAATAAGCAAACATAGCAAAGATTTGTTATACCACTATTATTAATGCAAAGACCTCAAAAATGACACCAGATTCACAATGCCTCCTTTACTCTCCCCTGTCCCATATTTCCACTAAAAATATGAACATAGAGAATCCAGGTATACACATATGTGTGTGTATGTAATGCACACCCACATATGTATATAAAACACATATGTATAAGAACATGCTCTATGACAAAGGACACATTTCAAATCAGTTGAGAAATGTTGACAGTTCAACCAATGGTATGAGAAGAATTGACTATTCATGTGACATAAGTAACTAAGTATATTCCTACCTACTCCTTACCCAATATCATTGCCAAAAATAAGTTCCAGAATTATGAAAGTGACAAACATTAAACAGTAAAAATATCAAATAATTAGAATAAAACAGAGGAATAAGTATGTTCACAGTAGTAAGGTAAGTCAGGCCTTCTAAACACTAATGCTATGAAAGGAAAGAACAGAACACTGCATTCTAAAATTGGATGAGGAATATTTTCGAAATATACAACAGAAAAAATATTGATGATGAGAACAAAGATTAATGATGAGAACAAATAAAAATGTCTACAAATCAAGAGGTAAAAGAATTAAACAAACCAACAGAAAATGACCTAAATATTTGAATTGAAAATTCACCAAAACAGAAGTGTAAACCACCAACGCACATCAAAGGCTATCTGCCCTCACAAGTTATCAGGAAACAAAGACAGAAGCAATGATAAGATGTCATTTCACCCAAAGGGTTAACATGGGTTAAGCAAACATGTATCAATATTGAGTTGGGGTGACGATAAAGGGAACCCAGCTTTGAGCTGAGCTGTTGGAACACCAGCGAGAGCAGCCTTACGCAGGGGTTTTGTCATTAGCCATCAAATGTAAATCCCACATCAGCAGATCACAATTGTTGCATTTGCGGCTTCTAACCTGGGCCTACATGGCATGACCTAGAGGCACACACCAGAGAGATGGACATACTCAGAACTGCAGCCAGAAGCCCGTGCACCAGGACTAGAGTTGAGGTAGAAACTTGACCTTTCTCCAAGACAGCAAGGTTGGTCCGAGAGGAACATACAAAATATTGTTCCTAATGGGTGCTATGTCCCTGTGTCCAGATGTCCCTGGTTCATGCTCACCCCAAACTCACCCCTCCCCTAAATAAGAACCACTGAGGGTACTGTTGGCTGTTCCCTCAGCCTGACCAGAGCTCGGAGCTCGGGCAATTTACAACCAGGCCATAGGGCCCTGTCTGAGAAGAGCCTGATGGATCCCTGCCCTCCTCGGGGCAGGCTGCCAGGTTCTGCCCTCTGAGAATGTGCCTCCAAAGACCCTTTCTGGGAGGGCCACCCACAGCTGCTCTCCCCCAGTCCCACTCCATTCACCAGGAAGCTTTATTTAGAGTCTTAATGAGAGGCGCTGACACAGCACCCACAACGAGTAATAGTTTGTATGCTCTTTATGAATCATTGTTGCAGCCCCCAAAGAAAGGCCCAACATTTCAGGCTATATATCAGGGAGCATTTGCATGACTTATGAGGTTTATTTAGGGCCTAGGAGAGCCTTCCCAGAGGAAGACGGGCTCAGCCTCCTCCTGGCCCCAGGCCCTGGTCAGTGACATGCCTGAAGATTTGCTGACAAAATCTGCGAAGCTCCCCCCACTCTTCAAGGCAATTTGTTCTGGAGTCTAAAAATTGGGGAGGGGGGTAGTGAGGACCTTAAAATTATTCTTGAAGATGGAGCTCAAAAGACCACCAGTCCAGACTTAGTAGCCTGCTAAACGGAGCCATTTCCAGGGCTTCCCCTAGTAAAGTAGAAGGCCCTCTAAATGACAGTTTAAGTCATCCAGTAAGTTTGGTGGCTGAACGTTCAAACCCCCAAATTAAGGCCAGTCACTGACTGCAGGTGTCCACGTATGAGGGAGATGTGTTTTATCCCTGACGTTTTTTAGAATTGCCAGCACATTGATTGCATTCTCTGCCAACAAGGCAATCCCTTACTTCTATGCCCGGTGTGAGCGTCCCCATACCTGCCCTTGGCAAGCTACTGTCTGAGACCTGGCCTAAAGCAATGACTGGTTGGTGATTTATTGTATAGGAAAAGACTTCCAAAGGCTGATCAAATCATATTTAGTTTGCATTTAATGCCTTATTCTTAGTGGAAAGAATAAAATCACGTGGACTTGAGACCATAGTCTGCGTTCTGCAGCCAAGCTGGTTGGAGACTTGGAAGGTGACCTGGACCCTCCGTCCGCAGCCCCACATCCAGGCAGACTCTCCCTTACTTTTGCCGTCATGAGAGTCCCCCTCCCACAACAGCTTCGGTACCACTCCACTGTCTGAGCACCACCTAGACTAGGGCAGCTGTCTTCTGCTTGGTTCCCACCCATTCCCTGGGGGCCCTCCAATGCCTCCTCCCACACTACTGAATGTGAATCTTTTCATGCTATTCACCCAATTTGACCTTTAAGTGGTCTTTTACAATCTGACCCCTTTTATAATCTGACCACTGCTCAGGCTGCATCTACTCTCTTCTCTCTAAACCTACCCTGCTCCTGGGTTACTGTATAGCCAGGCTCCAGATGAGCCATTTCACACCTCCACCCCTTTAGCTCAGCGGTTCCCACTACCAAGGAAGCCGAGCCTCTTGCCTCCTGCATGTACACCTGCCTCATCCCTAACATCCATCTCTGGTGTCCCTTCCATGAAAGGCCCCCGTGAGCTTCCGGGCACCACCAGTGTCCCTGCCTCGGTGAGCCATTTGTATGTCTGTCCCCAACCAGATGACTTACTACCTTGGGGTTCCTGTGTCTAGAAGGTCCCTGGCCTCTGGTTCCTGCTCAGTGACAGATGAAAAACAAATCAATGAATGTACAATTTGGGGATCTCTAAGCTAAAAGTGTTGGCATTTCAAAGCTATTGGTCAGTGATGGTTTCATGGACGATGGGGAGTGGGTTCTGGGGTCTGGACTCTCAGCTGTGAAAATGCAACCCCCATCCTCTCTGAAGTGTGAAAGAGCTGGGATCACCCACACAGAGAGATTGTTGGGCAGACTGAGGGAGCCGAATAAAGCACTGAGCACAGAGCCGGACCCCAGGAGGCCCCAGGACAAGTTCAGTCTCCGCTGAGGCCCAACTTGATGTGCGCTGGGAAAAGTGGGGGCTGCTACGAAAACCGGGCAGAAGCAGCAGCACCCATCCTCACGGTCCAGAAACTGACCTCTGCTGTGTGGCAAAAGCAAAAACAAACAGCCAGGCAGCTTCGTGCATTTCCGGTACGAAACGTTAGCGTTCACGATCCGTTTCCACTGGAGGCTCGTGCCACTCTGCCTCGGACCAGAACCTGGCCTGAGCCTCATGCCTCCACAGGGACCCATATCTGCCAGGAGCTCAGGTCCTGCTCACGAAGCTTGGGTTCAAACCCCAACGCTGTCATTGCCTTCCTCTGTCACACTGGGTGAGGCACTCTCATTTCTCTTTTTTTTTCCTCATCTTAAAGAAAAGAAAAAAAAAATGGGTAAGCCGGAAAAACTCTCATTGTTCCTTCTAGTTTTCTGAGGTCACTTCTCCCTTTCCTCCAACATGGGGTGCCGACCTGCGCACACAAACTCCAGAGACTCAAGTCGAAGGAGAACACTGGATGCGCAGGGGTAAGAGCAAGTATGCGTTTTCCAAAATGCGTTCTGTGGAATGTAGTTCCCATGGGTAAGTGGTTTACAGGAGTTGGACGGAGTGAGGGTTCTTTGTTCGTAGAAGTTTGCAGGATTTCTCAGAACCTTTAATAAGGCTCTGAGGCTTTGAATAAGCAAATTCACATTGTAAGCAAATCAACTGTGCATAGTCAATTATAAGACATGGAACACACCAGGCTCCAGTCTCCCTGAGCATGGATCCTTTTATTCCTTCCAGCAGAAACTCTCCTAGGATCACAGGTTATGTAGAACACACTTTCAGAAACCCCAGCAGGGCAGAAATCACCACCAACTCTGAGCCAAATTCTAGCTCCTCCATGATCTATGCAAACTTGGGTACGTTTGAGTCTTAGCTTACTTGGAAGAAAATGAAAATGTTAATCGACTCTAACAGGTGATATTTTTTTCTTCTTCCCTACTTTTCTGTATTTTCCAAATTTTCAACAAGAAGCATTTTAATAACTACTTCTTAAATTCACTAGTAACGTTTAGGATATAAAGTGAAAAACTGAAGTCTTCTCCAACCCTCTAGCCCCATTTCTCAAAACAGAAAAAGGAACACTTGTTTTGTATAACCTTTTAACACTTCCACGAGAACATTTTAAAATAGAAAAGTAAAAACTGTGCTTTCCTTTTGAGTCAGTGCCAACGACCTCCAATTCTGGTGGTTGGCGTAAGCATGTGAAGGTGGCTGTGCGTGTCAGTGAGCCCGACACAGATTTTGGCCCAGGAAGGGCACCCCATAAATATTCGTCAAAGGCAAGCTCCAGCTTTTGGACTGGAACACCCCTTCAGCGAATGCTCGCTCTGGGGGCCCGCTCAGACATGATGACTTCCAGAAGTTGCTGTCCAGAAGTGCAAATACAGAAAGAAATTTATACCTTTCTGCTTCCAGCCCTTGGAGCATCTGACAGCAAACAACTGTGGGAGAAACGTGCCCCAGCTTTTCAAGGACCATGGAGCGCCAAAGAATCAGCTTGCCTGCCAGGGGTCATACCACTTTCCTGGTATGGTGCCTGGAAAAATCTCTCTGGGGGAGTGGGGGGTGAGCAGAAAGAAGAAGGAGGGATAGAAGGGTCTCCACACCCATACAGGCAAAGAACTCCCACTCCACTCCATCAGCCTCTCTCCAAGGCTTTTACTGGCCAAGCTTGGAAAAACTTCTGGATTTTCACCATGGTCAAATTACTCATTTACGAAAAATGCTGCCGCAGATGGGCAAGTCCCCATGAAACCGTGCCAGGGGCTCTTTAGGGCAGGTCCTGCTGCTTGGCATAATAAGCCCTTATTACCGTAGCACTGAAGGGTGTCGGCTTGCCAGAGGCCCGCTTTTAATGAACTTTGCCATCCAAAATCGGCCGAAAGAACACAAGTTAGATTGTGCCAATCAATTGGAATTGATTACTTCTCAAAAGCTAGACCTCAGCTTGCTGGAAAAACACACAAACACACCCAACATTTGGGGGTTAGTTTGATTTCTTGGAGGAAAAGGAGTCCTTGGGATAATGATGGATCAGTCATTACGAAATTCTCAGGACCCTGGAAAAAAAATGGTGTTTCTTGAGGGAGCGTAGGCAGATGAAGTAAGCTTTGGCAGTCTCAGAGCAGATCATGCCTGGAACACCTTCAATTTCTTTTTTTTTTTTTTCCTAATACATTTATCCTTTCCTCCATTCATATTATCAGGACTCAACAACATTGACTGAGAATTGAGTGTATTCCAGGTTTGGTACCAGGTTCTGGGATGTCAGAAATATCAGAAATGGCCCCTGGCCATCGAGGGGTTCATGTTCACTGTCAGTTACACAAGATTCTCCTGGAGGAATTGGGGAGGGGCTACAGGAACTCAGAAGAGTTCTAGGCCGGGCTGAATCTTAAAGGATGAAAGTACACTCTCCTGGGGAATGAGGGGAGGGGAGAAATGTCCTCCTTGACCTCCAAGCCTTCACAGTGGCAGTTGCTTCTACCTGGATCATTTCTATCCTCCCAACCCCCACCACACACACTCACATCTTCGCCAGAAAAGTCTAATGTGCCTACTGGTCGAGGGTAGGCGTCCCTAAGCCCTGCTGATTTGCTCTGGTGTCCCACCCCATCCCAGGGCTCACAGGGTCTTGCATATCCCCCATCAGAGCCTCACCCCCTGGCGTCATCAGTCCTCCTTTGCCTGTGTGATGTTGCCCATGGAACACGAGCCCTGTGATGGGAGGGTCCACACCTAGCTTGTTCCCCACTATACAGATGTTAGGACAGCCCCTAACGCAATACCAGGCACTTAGTAGGTGCTCAACAAATACTTTTTGAACATGAATGAGTGAATGGATAAGACTAGATTGGTAAAAGCCTGCCCTGGAATACAACAGAAAGATGATTGGGGACATGGAAGTGGGGAGATGGCATCTATTGAGGATTCTATGCAGATAGCCAGATCCCTGAGACCCCTCACATACACAGTGAGAGGTGGGGTGAGGACAGGTGGAATCCTCTGGACGGGGATTACGATGGGGGTTATGCTGGCGCAGGCCGCCGGCAAAGCCAGGGCTTCCTGCCCCTGCAG
The DNA here is from genome assembly GCF_964194185.1 of Rhinolophus hipposideros. Taxonomy (NCBI): domain Eukaryota; kingdom Metazoa; phylum Chordata; class Mammalia; order Chiroptera; family Rhinolophidae; genus Rhinolophus; species Rhinolophus hipposideros. The sequence goes on from NC_138067.1 coordinate 15,909,735, forward strand.
CCTCATCTACTCTCCAGAGAGCTGGGGCAGGGGTTGGGCATGGGAGGGTGCTTCACCAACACTTCCAGGCTGAAAGAACCTCATAGAGAGGCTGGGGACCAGAGCCAGGCCCAGCGGGGGAGGTTCTCCATCAGGGGCCAGACCTGGGCCATAAGGCAGAAGCCACCCCAGGACTTAGAGATCCAGGGCGAGACAGGCCTGAGCTAGGAAGGGTGGTGGGTTCTGTGGAGCCAACCGAGCCATGAAACTGAGAGGCAGGGGCCAGTGATGACGCCAGAGAGAGGAAGAGAGAGGTACACAGAGATCCACGGCAGAAAAAGACGGCAAGAGCAGGAAAAGGGCGTTGGGGCAGATGGGACGGACATTGAATACAGAGGTAGGAAGAGAAACTCCAAAACAAATAAAATCAGAAGGGACAAATGAATCAAAGAAAAAAATGTCAGAGGAGCAGACATAGATTAGGAGAGAAACAAAAAAAAAAAAAAAAAAAAAAAAAAAGAGAGAGAGAGAGAGAAAATGACCAGCAGTCATGAAGGCTGGTCTGAAAAAGCCAAGCAGTACCTCCCATGGGGCCTTAACCCTCAACCTTCCTGCCCCAGTCTGGACCATGAACAGCTGCCTGCCTATTGGACTGAGTTCTACTCAAAGCCTTAGACAGTATGGCTCCCTGTAGCATTCTGAGCCCTGTGTCAGGTGTGCGAGGAGGGAGGAAAGGGACATAGGAAGAAGAGATGGGACTCCAGGGCTCTCTGGGCTTCAGACAACAAACCCCTCAGATGGCTGGTGAGGGCAGGCCGCCCGACCTTCTGCTCACTCTTGTCTGGCCTTGAACACTGAGTAGCCTGACACTGGCTCTCTATTTTAGGGTTGGCCCCATCCCTGACCGAAAGCCACCAAAGTCATGTACCTTAGGAGTGGGGCTCAGGGCTCTACCAGCTGGGTGACAAGGCCTAAGTTCTTTCACTCTTCTGAGCCTCTGTTTCTTCACCTATTCAATGGAATACTAAGTAATCACCCAGCAAATTGTGTTTAATCCTAAAACTGATAACAAATGTGTGCCTTCCTTGTGTTATTCTTGTCTCTACAGCCCCAGCTTATCCCTCCTGCTGGACAAGCTGACCCACCCATGGTTAATTTGTAGAATGTCCGTTCCTGTCTGTGGTCTCCCCTAAAGAGAGCACAACACTGTCCCACATTGGCTAGTCTTACTTATATTTCATCCTCCAAATTACTCTTCCCCTCAGCCAGGGAAAGCCTGTCACTACCCCCTTCTACTTAACCTATAGATGTCTATATGGTTTTCTCCAGAGCCCGCTGAAAGAGTCCTGTTTCAATTAACTTACAATTCTCTCTTAATGAGCAGCAGCATGAGATAATAGACATGTAAAGCTGGAAGGGGCCTTGGAGAGCTTCTAATCCAACCAGAAAATTCTACAGCCCAGGACGCCAGGCCCGAGAGAGACACGGTTTAAACATACAAAGTCACCCAAGTTAACAGAGGCACTGAGATGTGAACTTGGTTCTCCCTATTCCCAAGCCAGGGCTCTTTGCACAAACTCCACCATCATTCATTCATTGATGAATTCATGTATTAAGTAGTGTTTGGCCTTGCAACGCATATTTATTGGTTTTGACTTCCCAAGGATCCTTTTCTTTTCCCGGTGCCAGCAGTCTATTGCTATTGGATAACTATCCCTGCCCCATTTCATGTGGTCCTGGGGTACAGGAACCCATACTGCCCCGCTCTACGCAGGAAGACTGGGACGGGGTGGCAGTGGGAGTTGATATTCTAGTATGTACTATCCCATTTTCCACAAGTGATCTGAGGGTGGAAATGTGATCCAAGAATGCCAACCAGTCCTCCTTGAGACTAATATATGGATTCCAGGGGAGAAAGTTTCCTCTCTTCCACCCCATCCTGCCCTCACAAAATGCTAAGCCATGAAGACCTCATTCTACTCTAGGGTACACCATCTTCCATTTTCCTGACCACAGAGAAAGACCTTGCCTGAAGAAAGAAGCCAACACACAGAAGTCGTCAGCACAGCCAAGAGACTGGAAGAGAGGCAGAGTCCTAGCGGCATCTTTACAGCTGTGTTTCCAGCTGGTTCCTCAAGGAGTCTCAACATCTAAGAAAGAGAGCCACCAAAAATCAGATGTGATGAAAGCCGTAAAAATACAGATAATACCCATCTTTTATGCTGATGCTAATATTATCTCCTTTGACCCACAAAACAATTCCATGAAGTGAATATCATTAAGCCCATTTGATTGGTGAAGTAATTAGGCTTTGAGAGGTTAAATGTCTTGCCCTAGATTATAAATCATATGCCCAAGATGGAAGCCCAGACCAACTTCAAAGCCAGAATGTTTCCCACTTTTCCAGACTTGCTTTTCATGATAAGAGAGAAGTACAGAGGGTAGTGGGGGTCCCACAGGAGACTACGCCAGCCTGGTGCTGGAGCAAAGAAGTGAAGAGGTGCCCTAGTAAGGGATATCAATAGTGAATCGTGTCTTGAAGAAAGAGCCAAAGTGGATATGGCTCCAGAAGAGGGAGGGGAATGCTCTCACGTGCTAGGCTTCCAGGTTGTATCTGACACACTCATCCCGGTTTATCATTTCCATTCCAAACCACAAACAATCATTTCCATGTTCACATAGAGGCAATGATCAAAACTGTGCGGAAGTTACTTTTCAAAGAGACCTCTCTCTACCTCTCTCTCACTTTTATTTTTTTCTCCCTCTATTTCTCTCTGCTCAATTCCTGCCAAAGGAATTGGAAGTTTAGCGTCTGAGTGATCTGAGGTGATGTGAGGTGACAGGAATCCGATCTGTATTCCAGGGGCCTCACTACGCATTTACTTAAAAGGCATTCCACAACCTTTTGCTGCTGCTTTCTTTAGACTTGAGCAATTTCGATATTTTGGTTCAGTGTCACTATAGAGAAGCTTTATAATTCCAGCTCGGGAATTAGAAGATATATTTGTAATAAGAATTGCTAACCACTGTCAGCTGGCAGGCCCGTGTCCATGCATGAAAATGATGCCATTAGCTCTCACGACTGTGGACAAAACGTAAAGATCATGGATCATACGAGAGACTGAAGAGAAAAGAAACTCCACACTCAGGGGATTTCTGGCGGTCAGGGTGATACGGCTGACACACGTACATTTAGCCCCTTGATGAGGTGGAAAGCTCAATACAGTACTACTTCTCTTTGCAAATACTAATTTTTTCCCTTTATTTTGTCTAACTGCTTTCACCATCCATGTTGATGAATCACACAACTGCATTTTAATGAAGAGATTGTAAAACCTGAGAGAGAGTGAGGGGAAAGGAGGAGAGCAAAGGAAGACAGGAGCCGTCTCTGAGCACACAAGTCCCCATAGGTCCAAAGCATCAGGGCGACACCCAGCCTGTCCCTGACATGAGACCTGGGCTACCCATGTCTACGCGCCTGGAAGAATCAGGCTGGGGTTCGGCTTCTGCTCTGCTTTTTCCAGGCCACGTGAACACTGGCAGATGGCTGACATGCTTGTTTCTGGTAGCGTCCATTTCCTTTCAAAGGGAGAAAGCACACCCACCACGTTTCAGCTGCGGGGGACACTCCCGTGAAGGAAAGGTTCAAACACTCCTGCATCCGTGGCACTTGGCTCTCGTGGGATGATGACAGTAATAATCCAACAATACGGGCCTGGGAGAGGATCACAGGGGCGGGCACACAGTAGGTGCTTAATAAACGCCTGTTTCTTCCACTCGTTGTTCCCATTTATTTACCATGTCAATGAAGACAAGAATTGATCTTTCACACTATTTTTTTTTTTTTTTTTTTTTTTTTTTTTTTTTTTTTTTAGGTAAGGAAGAGAGTCAGGGTCGGAGGCTATCAGGATGTTTCAAGGACAGAAAGTTTACATACAGGGCATGGGTTGGAGCCTCTGTCTGTCTGGGTCAGAAACGCGTTGACCCTCTACAGCATCAGCTTCCTGCAAGTCCAAGGCAGCTGCCAGGATCTGAGTTCCAGAAAAGTGGACTTTTCTCATGAAACAAGTGGAAGTGGCGACAGGCTCCCTGGAGCCACTCTGTAGAGTGTGGGTCTCCTGTCCTCCTGAAAGAGATGTGTAGAGGGAGAGGGGAAGGTGGGGAGAGAGGGATGGGGACCAGACTGGACATTCCACGGGGGCAGGAGAGGGAGCACTGGTAGCACTAGAAATGCCAGGCCTCGGTTTGCACCAGCCTAAGCTGGGGACTCAGGCAAGTCACACCGCTCTGTCCTCAGACCCTGAACCTAAGGGCTCAGGCTGCCCATTGATAGTCTGGTCTCCTTTCAACACTGGCTTATGGATTATAAGGGGCCCCCGGGGCTAACTTCATTTTAATTTACCATATAAATGAATCTTTATTTTTAAAAAATCATTTCTTATTTAGGATTAAGGATATGGATTTAGAGGCTCATCATAAAAAAATAAATTCATAAATTAAAAAAAAAAACCAACTTATTTTTTGGCAGGTCTGAAGCTCAAGCCCAAATAAGACAGACTGAGGCTCCAATCCGTGCCCTGTATGTAAACTTTCTGTCCTTGAAATCCTAAATCTTATTTAGGATTAAGGATGTGGATTTAGAGGTTCATCATAAAAAAATAAATTCATAAACAAAAAAAGTATTAAATAAGAAAGACAATTTATGGTTTACCAAGCGTTTTTCTCATATAGTATCTCATGAACGATCTCTTCAAATCTGTACAGGTGAGGGGAAAAAAGAGACACCCAGAAAAGTTAAGCAACTTGTCTCATCCCTTGCAGCTGTTTTTTGGCAAGTCTGAAGTTCAAGCCCAAATGTCTTAATGGAAAATCCAACATCTTCTAATCAATGAAGGGGGAGGGTGTTAAATTTGACTGAACACCAGCCAGGTGCGTTACATATGCAGCAGTACTGTGGCCTCACAATGACCTTGCAATGCCACATTTCTCAAAGTGCGGTCCTCAGAGTACACACATGGCACTGCCAGTCTTCCCAGGAGTGTATTGGAATATAACCATAAAAACCCACTACATACCTACCGACAGCATCTCTGGGGACGGGCCTGGGAATATGCTTCTTATGTAACAAGCTTCCCAGGGATTCTCATTGGGGAACCACTAGAGTAAGATGGGTACTTATTATCTCTGGTTAAGATTAGAAAGGTGAGGACCACGGAGAATCAGTACCATGTCCAATATCTGTAGTGTTACACTGTGATTCAGTCTCAACTCTTTCTGATCCCAAAGCCCAGGGCCTACCGACAGACTCGTTCATTCAGTGACCATTTATGAAGCTCCTACTAAGAGCCAGGGATGGTTCTAGATCACACTGACATACTAAGATTAGTCTATTCCCTTCGTTGTTTTGCTGGGTACCTGATCTGAGAGAAGCCAGCTTAAAAGTTGAGGCTGAGGCAGAAATAAGGGTGGTTTCAGGGCTGAAAATTTGTTGTGTCTGAACTATTTATAGAAGAAATGATAGCTATTGGGTTCCCCCAAAACCATGTGCTAAGCTCTATTCGCTTATGTAATCTGCCAACAATCTATGAGGAGGAGGGATGGTGATGGTGGCAATGATGATTATCCCTAGGTCAGAGATTGGGACACAGAGAGCAGGAAAGCTAAGCGAATCATCCAGGGTCCCACAGTGAGTAGATGGCAGAGCCCAGCTGTCCCATTTCAAAGAACACACTCTTGAGTCTGACACTAGACAAGCGCTCAGTCTCTGCCTAAGCTTATGAAACAAGCAGGCCTCAAGCACAAAGCTCAGGGGTTTAGTTTCTTCCACACACGTGTGTGGCTCATTAAGGGTTTCCCATAAAAGACACAATGGTAATACCTATAACCTAATATACCAGTGTGATAATCATTAGACTTGCAATCAACATCACGAGGGCACTTTAATGAATTACTGATGCTTTTCCATCACCCTAAAGAAAAACACATTTGAGCAGCCAATCGCATGAGGAAACAAGAGACACATCATGATTAACCAGCTAATCTATAGTAGGTGGGTTATTGTGCTTGCGGGGGGGGGGGGGAGAGCACCCCTCCCTGACTGTGCAGATGTCTATCAGAAGACAGGGCACAAGTCAGACATGTCCGAGGCCATCTGGCTGCTGAGAGTTCCAAAGAAGAACACAAGATGTGCATTTACAAGACGGATGACTCCATCCTTCCTTCCACTCCACCTCTTCTTTCTTTATTTCCATTCTTCACTTTTTCCTTTATCAGTGAGGGTCAGAAGGCAGGAGCAACCCAGTTATGTGAACAGAGAGAACAGAGAGTATTTCATATAAAGAATTGCTCTCTAGAAATAAAGTTAATAAGCAGGTAACTAAAACAGTAAAATAAGAACCCTAGGGCATCACAGTTCAACCAATTGCAGGAAGTAGTTACTCCTCCAGGAGCTAGAAAAACAAAGAGGCTGGAACTAGGAAGCTCTGGGGAGGGGCCCCATGGACCTGGGACTCGG
>NC_138067.1:15916427-15989238 GCF_964194185.1 Rhinolophus hipposideros
AGAGTGCCAGGTGGGCACTAGACTTATCGGGGATCACTTCATAAATTATAGAAATGCCTAACCACCATGCTGTACACGTGAAACTAGTAGAAAATAATATTGAATGTCAACTATAATTAAATATATATAGTCATTAGATGTAAATACTATATATATATATATATATTTTTTTTTCATTCCACAGTGTTTTTGTATTGCACACCTGGGAATGTTACTCTGAGGAAAGGGAAGGCTTGCAAGGGGCACTGCTGTATTTACGTTGAGCTGGCATTAGCCATGACCTCTGCCCAGAATGCAGAAGATCCAGAAGTTTAGGGGGTACACCTTCAGATGACAAAAGACGGCATCAGAAATGTAATTGGAAATAGACATTCAGATCCCTAATGGGGAAAGCAGGGACAATGAGATGGGGACACGTCACAGTTAGGAGACGCTCACTAATTATCTCAGATAGCAGCTTTTTAACCTGATGCCCTTTGAAATGCTTACTGTGCAGCACCTTAAAGTCTCTTCGTGTGCAATGTGTATAACTGACAAAGAATTAATATGCAGCACATATAAAAACAATCATACAAATCAATAAGAAGAAGACAAACAACCTAATACAGAAGTAGGCACAAGAAAGGAAGAAGCAAATCTCAGAAGGAAAAAAAAAGTAGGCCAACAAACATAAGAAAATATATTCATCTTGACAGTAATCGGTGGAATGCAAATTAAAATAAGATATCTGGGTTTTTTTGTTGTTTTCATCAGCTTAGCTAAAAAAAAAAAAAACAGATTTGATGCTACTGAATGCGAGTAATACAAAATGGTCCGGCCACTTAAGACGGCAACCTGGCATTTTTATTAAAATTTAAAATGTGCATTTTCTTCTGTGTGTCCAGAATTTCACTTCTTAGTAGCTACTGTAGATAAATGCACAATGAGATGTAAGTCTGTTCACAGCAGCACTCTCTGCGATAGCCCCAAATATGAAACAACCAGAGGCCACATACTATGGAAGGCCAACTAGCAACAAACACGAATGAGCCAGGACTGTATGTAAGACAAAAACATGTATGTTCACACATACAAAATGATAGTGATACAGAAAAGGTCTGGAAAGAAGCACTTCAATCTGATGTCAGTGGTTACCTCTGGGGGTGGGCGTGGCCTTGGGTAAAAGGTCAAGGAAGACTCAAATTTGATCCGTGGGGCTTGAAGTTTTGCAGTGAGAAGTCATTTGTATGTTGCTTACATACTTAATTTTTAAAGAAAAGCAATTTTATATGAAATGACACACTAGTAAATGGTATGAAACACAGTCATCTCTTTCAGCTGTCACAGAGCAAAGAAACTAGAAACATCTATTCATGGATGGGATGAATCTTCAGTTTCCAGCGCAGCGATCAGTCTATTTAACACTAACTGCTTCTGCGTGAGGGGAGGATATAGCTTTCCTAGAGCACCTACTGTATACTAGGCACAGTGGCGAGCACCTTACAAGCATTCACTTACCACCAAGATTTCAGTTATCACCAAAACCTTATGGTGTCAAAGTTGTTAGGCTGTAGAACTGAGGAAGTATCCCAGAGCTTGTTTTTGCCATATCAGAAGACATATCACAAGGTGGGATGGTTAATTTTATGTGTCAACTTAACTGGGCTAAGGAATGCCCAGAGAACTGGTAAAACATTACTTCTGGATGTAGCTGTGAGGGCATTTCCAAGAGATTAGCATCTGAATCAGTAGACTGAGCAAAGGTGGTCCTCACAGATGGGTGTGTCACCCAACTTGCTGAGGGCCTGAATAGAACAAGGAGGAGGATGGGGGAATTTGCCCTCTTTGCTTGAATTGGGACATCCACCTTATCTTGCCCTCAGACACTGTTGCTCCTGGTTCTGACCTTCAAACTGAATCACACCACTGGCTTTCCTCTTTCTCCAGCTAGTAGATGTCAACTGTGGAAAGTCTCAACACCCATGATCACATGAGCTAACTCCTATAATAAATCTCTCTCTCTCTCCCCGTCCCTCCCTCTCTCAATATATCTCATATATATATCTCCTATTTTTTTAAACACACACATAAACTCACACACATGAGGCTGACAATTAAGTTCACAAACTTGTTGCAACAATGTTGCTAACCTTTTTGATATCCGAGGGATTATTCATTATGAATTTGTACCAACTGGACAAAAAGTTAACCAAATTGACTATTTGGAAGTTGCTGAAAAGGCTGCAAGAAAAAGTTAGGTGACCTGAACTTTTCACCAACAATTCTTGGCTCTTGCATCACGACAATGCACCAGTTCACAGGGCACTGTCTGTGAGGGAGCTTTTAGCCAGTAAACAAATAACTCTATTGGAACACCCTCTCTGCTCACCTGATTTGGCCCCCAGTGACTTCTTTCTTTACCCGAAGATAAAGGAAATATTGAAAGGAAGACATTTTGATGAGACTCAGAACATCAAGGGTAATGCGACGACAGCGCTGATGGCCATTCCAGAAAAAGAGTTCCAGAATTGCTTTGAAGGGTGGACTAGGCACTGGTGTTGGTGCATAGCTTCCCAAGGGGAGTACTTCGAAGGTGACTGTAGTGATATTCAGCAATGAGGTATGTACCGTGTTTCCCTGAAAATAAGACCTAGCTGGACCATCCCCTCTAATGTGTCTTTTGGAGCAAAAATTATTATAAGACCAATTTTTTCCTCCGAAAGATGCATTACAGCTGATAGCCTGGTTAGGTCTTATTTTCAGGGAAACAAGGTAGCACTTTTTCTAGGATAGGATGAGTTTGCAAACTTAATTGTCCAACATCATATATATACATACATATATATATATATATATATAAAATATATCCTATATATATTCTATATATATCCTATATATGTCCTATATATATCCTACATATATCCTATATTCTATTATATATCCTATTGTGTGTGTATATATATACAGATATATGTGTATATATATATATTCACATATATATATATATATATATATCCTATTAATTCTGTTTCTCTGCAGAACTCTAATACACAACGTGTTTTTTTTCCAAAAACCACAACCTTCATATTATTAAGCTACATATCATATGCCCATGTATATTTATCCACAGTCTATTACTTATCTGTATAACCATAAATAGTTGTGTTTATGAGTAGATTTCAATTTGGGATGATTTTGCCCCTGGGGGACATTTAGCAATGTCTGAAGACATTTTTAATCATCACAACTGTGGGGAGAGGGGAGCTACTGGCATCAAGTGGGTGGAGGCCAGGGACACTGCTAAGTAGTCTACAATGCACAGAACAGCCCCCACAGTAAAGAATTATCCAGCCCCAATGTTACAAGTGCTGAGGTTGACAAACCTTTGTCTATACCTATAAGAACTGCTTGAAATCAGACACCCTCAGGAAGGTCTGGCACAGTCAACATGAAATGCCCGACTTATGTTTAGTCCCTACATCCAGATTTGGCCAGTTCCCACAGCCAGATGATATACAGCAATGAAAAATTATTGCTCACTGCCCTTTGCACAAAGGCAGTCAAGTTCTCTGTAGCTTCTTGGGATACCAAATAGGTGGGCAGCAGGGTCCAACCCAGTCAAAGAATGCAGCTGAAGCTGAGGTCAAAGGTTAAGGGACAGGTGAAAATAGTTCCTTTGATTATGTTCACCCAGAAAAATTGCTCATCGAAATCCTGACCTATTAGACCAGAAAAGTGCAAGGAGTATTAATAAGTAAACAGAAATACTCATGTTGCGTTTGGAGTCTTTTCTTCCTTTTTTTTTGTTTTTTGTTTTTTGTTTTTTTTCTTTATCAGAGAGCATTTTGACTTGACAATATGTTTGGAGAATCTTTCTGAGTATTTATCAACTTCACTTTCACTATGTATTCTTCCCATTTTCTGTCTTTTTAAGTCTATTTCCAATTGTGAAAAGGTGCCAGTGATAATTAAAACCTAATTCTATACTTGCATTCATAAAAAAAAAAAAAGAAAAGAAAATGGAATATGATCTCCAGTAAAACTCTCAGAAATAATCAAGTCTCCATATCTGCCCAGAATAACTGATTTCAAATGGATAAGGTTTGGAGAAGAAATACCCCAAAATGCAGTGAAATTAATTGCTGTTTTTCAAAAACCTGCTTTGAAATGCAGTAATTAATTGACCTACTGTTGGAGACAGTTTCCCCCTAGTTAATAACCATGCTCCCCAGACATGAGAAAGACAGATTGCTTCCATTTGAAAACAGTCTCCACTAAAACCAAATGATGGAAGAGATCACTGCATTTGCTGGTATAGGCATCATAAACAGATGGGGTTTCACGAGTTCCTGTTACTCTTTTAATCCAGTCAGGGGAACGTGCTATCAATGGTCCTGCAAAATGTGTTTCTGTGTTTTCCTGAGTCTGAGCCATCTGTTAGTCCACGGGATGGTGTGTACTTGGAGAGAGCTTTCTCTTGGGAATCAGGGTCTTATACCCCAGGAGGCAGCATGGTGTTTTTCTCATCTGTCTAGTGGGCAAAGTAGCAAAGGCAACTCAGTTGTCCCAGCTCTGTCCTCTCACACTGATGGCCCCTGTGATAGATAGGTGCGATGATGCCCACAGGCAATTAGGTCAAAGTACAGGACTTGAGCAGACTTCCACACACCTCCACTTTTGAGTGGTGCACGCCAAGTCCACCCTTACCCTCCTCTCTCTTGCCCTTGTCTTGAACGGCTGACCTGCTTGGACTGCATCAAGTGACTCACTTGCTTTCTGGTATCTCTTTGCGTGTGGCCAGTGGGAGTCCCTGCACCCCTGCAAGAAACTCCAGAGAGGGAGGAGAGGGAGGTCAGGGCAAGTATGCCTCAGACTCCCCCTGCAGAGTTTTCTGGGGCTGGCTGTATTCTGCCAGGGCTCCTATCCAGCATTCTTCTCTGTTCCAATTTCTTTTCTAGGTGCTCACAACCTTCCATCCTGCCCATAGGCCCAGGAATAACAATGTTCCCCTCCCCACCCCTACACCCCACTTACACCTTTATAAAGATGGCCATCATTCAACTCTCCTCTATATATGGACCGAGTGTGCCATCCATTTCCTGCTCAAGCCAGACTGATTTTCTCACGTCTCTCTTAACCTGATCTTACCTGGGGCTTTCACTTTACCATAGACTTTTCTTGCCTTGCAAGCAATTTCACTTCATGCATCTACCCGAACCCAAATTGTACTCAGGACTGATACACTATCTACAGTGTGTCCCAGCCCCCAGGCGTAAAAAAGGGAATTAGAAGAAAAGAGAAGCTAGAACCTAACCACTACTGCTCACTTGGGGGTGGGGGAATGGAAAAGACGGAAGGAGGAGGGAGGTGGGCAGTGAATTCTGACTCTTCTCAGGATGAGACTGAGAAAATTTTCCATAAAGAATGAGAGTTATTTGTCCAAGGGTTTGGATTTCTCCAGGTTGGGGAGCTGAATGCAAAATTTTCCAAAATCCCTAATTTAAAATCCTAACTCCACGTATCATATTCCTTGAGTCAGGATTCACGGCTGAGGAGTTAAGTTGACTTTCCATTCTTCACAGTTCCAAGAGAGAAAAATTCACTAGTTATATTTGTTTGTCTGTCTGTTTGGTTTTATTTTCTCTTCAGTTTTTGGCTAAGGGATGGAAACAAAATCTCTTTCACCCAGGATGCTTTCTCTCAAGAGTAAAGAAAGTAATGTACTTATTTTGGTTCTCATTCTCCCCTTCCTCCTCATCGGCTTTGCAAAGAAAGTCAGTGATACCATCCTAATGGTAACACCCAAGAAACCACTAAACAAAAGAGTAAAAACATGGCTCCCAGAACAAATTCAGCCCTTCCTGCAATCCAGCAGTTCAGGCTATTTTATTTAAAATTTAGAACTCTCACATATCTCAATGGGAATGAAAAAAAAAAAAATGCCCACAGAGGAGTCTTCCAGTCCTTTGATTGTCAGGAAGGAAGTTGACTGATTGTCCCACAAACAGATTCCCAGCCTGCTTTGTGAATTTTGAGAGAGCAAAATGATGGAAACACAAAGTTGGGAAGCCCTATGCAGAGTTAAGCAACCTGGCTTGAGGCAGTGGTTCCACTGCGGTTAGCCACACTTTCTATGCGGGGGCCATCCTACTCCTTGCACTATGATTAGAGATACTAAATTTCAAGGCATGGAAACAACTGAAGAGAGAGATCTTGCCAACAGCACTCCTTAAGCTGCTTTTAGCTCCAGGAAAGGAAAGTTGGAAGCAGGTACAAGCCCAGGCTTTCCCTGATTTTGAAAACAAGCATGGCTGGGGGTGGAGGGGTTATCCCAGCTCTTAAGAATCTTAAAGAAATGTCCCATGTTAATCCTCATCTCTAGTCCTTCCAGCTATTCCTACAACTGAGACAACAGTTACAAGAAGTGTTAAAACGACAGTCACCCCACCTTTGTGAACTATTCCAGAAAAAGCCCAATGACCTTAGCATATTGGTATTCTACAGATACTCCCCGCCGCTGTAGTGCAAACGTGTGCCTCAATCAATACCCATTACGATGACTTTACATAAAGAAATGCCTAAATAACTAAGTCAATTACTATACAGAATGAGCGTGAATACCAGAGATACCCGTATCAACAGGGTATATGTTCCAAGACCCCCAGTGGCTACTTGAAATTGGATAATATCAAATCCCATATAGTCTGTTTTTTCTTATACATACATACCTTTTCACTTAAGGAAGCACTTTATAGCTTCTGTTTGGCATATCTGAATTGCCAGCATCACTATTCTTGTGTTTTGGGGCCATTATTAAGTAAAGTAAGGGTTAATCAAACACAAGCACTGTGACACTCGACAGGTCAACCTATAACTGTGATGGCTACTAAGCGGCAGGGAGCCTACACCGCATGGTGACGCTGGACAAAGGGATGATTCATGCCTTGGACAGAACCAGGCGGGATGGCCCGAGATTTCATCACGCTACTCAGAATGGCGCACAATTAAAAAGGTATTGTTTATTTTTGTAATTTTTCCATTTCATATTTTTGGATTGTGGCTGACCACAGCTAACTGAAACCATGGAAAGCAAAACCACAGATAAGGGGGGGAAGACTGTAATGATAGAGGAACCAGGATAAAAAAAAAAAAAACCTAGGGGTGGGAGATGAGGGTAAGGGGGATCAAATATGTGGTGATGGAAGGAGAACTGACTCTGGGTGGTGAACACACAATGGGATTTATAGACAATATAATACAGAATTGTACACCTGAAATTATGTAATTTCATTAACAATTGTCACCCCAATCGTTAATGTCTCTTAACTGACTCAAAGAAAAAGTCTTCATGGCCTCTCCATTTTAAAAATTTAATGCCTATTGACAATTGTTTTTCTCACACTTGTAATAAAATTGGTTGGCTGCATTTTTAGTGCACAGCAGATTAGAAGATGTATATTTGAAGGGTAAGGTTTGTAGAGGATGAAAGAGGAATACGTAGCTCAGAAGAAAATTATAGGGGTTGGAGCACTAGGTGAGAGGGTGATAAGAAGACAAATTTTAAGAATGACTCAAGAACTGTGCAAATGGCTGGGATACATTTGCACAGAAGCAGAAGGCTACATATGGCTCAGTAGCTTCTGAAAGAATCATTATATTAGATCAGAACAAAGAAAATGGGAAATTTAAAGGAGAATTCTAATTTTCAAAAACTGAAATAGAAACATGTTCCAACTCGTCTAGGAAGAAGGTATGGAAGATTTCCATGTGTCTTTCTCATATTTTCCCTCCACATTGATTCTAGTTTCTACAATGTCAGTTCTGTTCTTTGTGGCCTCCAATGCAAATTTAAAATTCCACTATATCATTTTCAAATTTCTTATCTTCTGTTCTTTGCCAAGGGGCTTTCTTTGCATCTCTGCATTTGTCTTAATCTTGTACCACCCTCTTGTACCACCCTGATTGTGTTTCAAAGAAGCTAATTGTTTCCAGGACAAGCTTCTTATATTTTTAACTTATCTCGAAAAATATACTTTTTAGAAATATATCTTTTCCTTGACTCTCCAGAGCAATGCATCTTTTCTCTTACGCACAGGTCCTCAGTTTGGTGAATGTTAAAGATTGTTTACGTGTTTGTTTGTTTTACTCATCCCAAATTGGAAGAAAATGAAACTAAATCTTGTGCTTTCAAAGAGCCAGGGTAAATAGTGTCCATGGTCACCACCCAGGTTCCCTGAAATATTGGCCACTGTCATTCATTCATTGGGCTTAGGTATAACTTGCTCCGGCTGTGCCAATGGCTGGGTTCTGTGCCATTATTCATGTCACTCTTTCTCGTGCAAATAAAATAATCAAGAATGAAACACTTCTCTTGCCACCACTTTTATGTCAGCATCATTCTGGGTTATTATTTGCCTGTCTTTAAAAGCAAGTAGTAATAAAGAAGCTAATTGAAGCCCAAGCATTGAGCACGGCTCTGGAACTATCGGGTTTGTGGATGCTAACCTGTAATTCTCATCAGTGAAACTACTGGAATTTTAAGTTAAGGTTAGACAGTAAGGATCCGTCTCAGAGCTGTGTGTGTGTGTGTGTGTGTGTGTGTGTGTGTGTGTGTGTGTGTGTGTGTGTGAGAGAGAGAGAGAGAGAGAGAGAGAGAGAGAGAGAGAGAGAGAGAGAAATTGAAAAGTTGAACACCATTTCCTGGAATAATTTATCTCTGTAATCTACTTTCTAATTATGTTCTATTTTATTTCTGTTCTTATCTTCATCATTTGCATTTACCTAGTTTTCCTAGGTTAGTTTTGGGTTCTCAGTCTAACATCTTGAAGAGACTGATAAGTTTACTTTATCATTTCCTGTTTAATAAGGAATTGATTTAACGTTATGAATTTGCCTGGGAGTAAAGATTTGGCAGTAGAACAAGCTTTCCCAATAATATTCTCCCCTTTATTTTATTTCTAAATAATTAGTAACTGAGACCCTATTATTCTTCAACCCAAAATTATTTGTAGAGGAATTTTAATTTTCATTATTATTTGTTTTTTTACTTTTATTTTTAATTTGTATTTATCTGACATTAAATTGAGAGAGTGGATCTTATAAACTATCAGCTTTAAAGAATTTATTATTCTCATTGTTGTGGCTTAGAATAAGATAAAATTTTATAAATCATTCAGGGAAGCTTAAGAAACCTATTTATTTTAATAAATAAATAATTGTATTAATTATTTTATTTAAATTCGTCTATGTACTTATTTATTTTTAGTCTGTCTTTTCTGCCAATGATAAGAGAGGTGTGTTACTGTCTTCCAAAACAAATACATTTCTGTAAATTTCCCGTTTTATTCCTAACATTTTTAGCTTCATTCATTTTAATGCTATGTTATTTGGTAAATAAATTTTCATGACTATTTTATCTTTACTGTGGATTGTAAAATGACACTCCCTGTCTCCTTTAATATTATTTGGCCTGGAATAAAGTTTGCTGGAAACTAACGTCACTGGCCCTGTTTTCTTTGGGGTTGCATTTTCTTGACAATATTTTTGTAACCAATTTTTTCAACTTTTGTCTTTTCATTTTATGTAGTACTGAGTGGGAATTTACTGTTGAACACAATATGAGAAGTTTGGTCTTCTCAATTGTTGGAAAATATTTTTAATTATACAGAATCTTGGAAAATGATCTAAAAAAATGCCGGCAAAACCCGGCATTTGGCAGCCCCTGCACCTCTGTCTGTGGGGTTTCCCCTGGGAGGCAGAGCTGTGAATTGTCAGCTCTTGGCCTCACTTAAGCAAGCATGCCTCTGGGCTATAGCGTCAGGTAAGCACTCTGGGAACACAGGTAAAATGAGAAAGGTACAGCAGATGCTACTACTAGGCAAAATCTCCAGGTTACCATAATAATATTATCTACCAAGAACTTCTCCCTATACTTTTCTTCCCACGGCCATCTAATCCAGTACCTACAACATAACAGTGGAGCCATAACAGGGTTGTATTGGTAGGGGGACAAAATTGCTGAAAACTGGAGAAATTCATATTAGAGATTTTAGATAGCATAGTCTCGGTCCAAGGCAGGTTTGGGCAAGAACTTTGCCTGTCTACAAAGCCACGGGAGATGTCAGGAGTCAAGTTAATACATGACTCCCGTCTGTCAAGTTACTATATGCCACGAGATCTGCCCTAAGAACTTTGTCTTAGGTTGGTGCAAAAGTAATTGCGGTTTTTGCAATTATTTTTAACCTTTTAAACCACAATTATTTTTGCACCAACCTAATACTTAAAATATCTCTGCCTCAGTTTACTCATCTGTAAAAGAGGATTAAACAAGACAATGAAGTGCATATAAAGTGCTGAGAGCAAACCTCTTGGCAAATAGTACCTGATAGACAAGAATTAGTTAACATTATTGTTGACTGAGTTGCCCATCTTGTTTTATATCAACTTTCGATACTGCTTTGCCATTTCCACTTTTTACTTTTTTTGTTGTTGTTATTTTTTTGGTCTATATTTTGTTTTTGCTTATTTTATTGTTTGGAAGGAACTCCCTCTTTGTAAAATTTTTCTTTCATGTACTTTTACATATTTGAATCACTTTTCCTCTGATATGCAAGTTTTAATGTTAATTCTTACCACTTGTACGTTAAGCAATTTAGTGCATTTATGTTTTTCATGTCCCCTTTTTAAATCTATATTCTGTTAGATTAGTACTGCATAATTGAGAACGATCTCTTGAGAATTATATTGGTATATGAATTCAAATTGGAAGGATATTTAGTTTTTGACTTTACATTGTTTTCTCACAATCACTCTTTTAATACCAGTTTTTCTATTCCTGAGTCACAGATTTCAAATCAATTCTCAGTAGTTTACATATCATATTCAAGCTCTTTTTCCCTCATAAGAGTTTATGGGTAACATATTTTGAAAGTTTTTCAAGTCTGTTGTTTGCTGTGTGTGGGGGTGTGGTTTTTTGTTTGTTTTGGGTTTTTTTCCAGTTTTGTAGGAATTTGTTGTTTGTTTTGTTGGTTGGTTTTTGCCCTTACCCATGAGTGGCTATTTGGCTGGTTATGACATTCTGGAGTCACTTTTCCCTGAAAACACTGTACAAGTTGTTCCACTTTCTGGCATTTATTATGTTCTTCTAGGTTCAAATCTTTTTTTTTTTTTTTCATTATCTCTTCTTATAATACAGTGGGGATTTTTGATCTCCATATTTAGATCCTTTCAGCTTCAGAAAATTGTATCTAATTATACCCTTGATAATTGTTTCTTTTAATTGCTCTCTTTTAATCTTCAGAAATATCTAAAATTTATGTGTATTATATCCATTTTCTGTCTCCTTTTTACTTTGTATTCCTCTGACACATATTGGGTGCTCAATAAACATGTCAAGAAAGAAAGAAAGAGGGGGGGGAGGGAGGGAGGGAGGGAGGGAGAAAGGAAGGAGGAAGAGGGAGGGATGGAGGGAGGGAGGGAAAATGGAAGAGAAGGGAAAAAAGAAAAAGAAAAAAGGGAGGGAGAGAGCAAAGGAGGGATCTATTTAGGGGACATGTTTTTAAGTTTATTTTACTCAGCTTTGATTTGACTTTCTGATCATTTCTGTCTTTACTGTGGATATCCAGTTGTTCACCTCCTATGGTTCTCTGTTTATTTCTTTGCAACATGTTTTTGTTTCACTCAGCTCCATTTTTTCATATCAGCCTGTATTGTTATTTTCAAAATAGCTTCCAAATACTGTTTAAGGGTACCACTTTCTGTATTTTACCAAACATTCTATATGTACCCTCCTCACTCAACTTATACAACAAATCATTTTCAGGGTGATGTTATTTTTTCTTTGTTCAGCACTATTTCCCACCCACCCACCACTGAGTTCCTTTTTATAAAAGGTCTTGAGTAATACCACGTGGAACGGCTGGTCTGCAACAAGTGTTCTTCCATTCAGTACTGAGGAACAAAGGTGAGATTCTAATCCACCTGTTTGGTTCTCTGAGACTTTAAACCATGAACTCAATCAAACATAGAAATTGCCTTTATTGTATGGACTGCTACCAGGGACATTCCCATTTCTGGCCCAATACACTCCTTTCCCTATAAAGTTTCTGGTTCCTGAGATATAAGGGGACCCTGTCCACCCTCATTGCTTATTCTTATTTCTTATGAACAGACATCAGTGGGACAGAACAAGATGTAGGAGAGTCAACTGTCTCTTTCAAGAACAAGCATTTTAAATAACTGACTAACCACTTGTATGATTGGTATAAATCTTGGGTCTCTGAGCCAGGTATAGACAGTGTGACTATGTGTGTGTGTGTGTATGTGTGTGTTGGCCAAAGTAGATAATAATTTTCACCCTATCTTCTTTCATGCATGCAAAATATAGTTCTGAGTTATACTGAACTGTTTCTAGAATATACTTATTCTGATAGGAAATTAAGCTAAACTATAGGCTCTCTAAGGACAGGGACTATGTACTTAACTCACCAGTGACTCCCATGACCTAGCCACACATAAGGTTGAATGACTAAGTAAGTGACTAAATAAAGGTTGGGATGGATTGAACCAGACCCGTGTTTTAATATTATGGACAATACCCTCCATGGTATCTTTCTATTTATTCTATTTATATTGGTTTACAAATATGATTTTCATATTTTAAAATTAGAAAATTATTCCCACCAGCATCCAGAATATGGTAATGATTTGAATGGGAATTTTCTGTTAGTCCTCTTTGTAAATTTCAGTATTTTAATTTTTCATGTGTGATAAAAGTGTGAAATTAACAGAATTAGCTCATAAGATGTCCAGAAGTTTGGTATGCACATTAAAAAGAAGCATCATTATTATGTTTTTTGTTTGTTTGTTTCAAAAAAAAAGCTTTCTTGTCTTATCAAAGTCATTAAAGGACATTTGGAAAAGGAGAGAAATTTTTCCCATAATCCCAAGACTGGAATGCAATCACTATTAACATCTCAATACATTTCCTAACAGATCTCTTTTTTCAATGTGGAGCCTCTGTGGCTGTGGGTGGGAAGTGACTCACCAGCCAAACTCTAGTGGGAGGGTAGAATCATGGAATGTAGGAAGATGTGCAGAACCCATAGTCCTGCAGCTGAAACATTCCTTTTATTATTTGTAAATTCCCATTTTGAAAAATATTTGCTGCTCCCCAAAATCCTCTCCAGCACTACAACCCACAGCAATCAAAGAGATATTCGAACCATCTGAGGGAGCAGACATCAGAGGGAGGTGCACAGAGCAAATCAGAGATGTGACTGCATGCAGTGGGTCATAGAAAGCCCTTAAACATGACTTTAGAATAATCTTGTTATTCACATCTACAAATTTAACAATTTCCAGTAACAGAAACCTAGAAATATCTGCAACTCATAATCATGGGCCTATTATCTTGGGAAAATGGGAAATGTTATCCAGGGACAAATCTACATGTGTCCAGACAGAATGTAGATGGCAAAAATGAGCAATCTAAGCAAATGCAGATAATTCTCTTAGTAAGTACAAGAGATTGTACCGTAGCTTAGTAAAACAAAACTGGAACGTTTTATTAAATCTCTGCTTTGTAATATTCAGGGGTTACATGAATTATGGGTATGTCAACCATCAAAATGTGTCTATAAAGTTCTCATTTTACATTGGGGTCAACCATGCTCAGCCATCTTTTGATCGCCATTGTTAAATCCTAAATTCGATCCTACCCTTCACCCTTAGGTTTCATATAACTCGTTCAGTTAATTATAGAAATCTAAATAAATAGAAATCTAAATGTAAAATCTAAATAAATATAACCTGTTCAGTTAAATCCTAAATTCGACCCTTCGCCCTCAGGTTCCATGTAACCTGTTCAGTTAATTATAGAAATCTAAATAAAGCCCAAACTCATGGGATACAGGTTTAAGATTCTGATACCCAATGTAGACAGAGCAGATGACAGACCTACCACCCCCCTCACAAGAAAGGGCTCTTTCCAAATGCATCTCTGTGTGAGTGTGCTAAGTTTTAAGTATTATTTTTCAAAATATATTTTTTATAGCAACACATAATTAGACATGTTTTCTTTTTTGTTGCTAAGCATTCTAGCATGTGATATAATGTAACACTTTGCTCCTTTCTGTTCACTTAACACACTATGATCAAATATCTCCATTTTATTAAATGGCCATCAAAGCCATCACATTATGTACATAGCACCACCTATTTTTTCCATTGTTGGAGATTTCAACTAAGTAAGTTACTTTGTAACATCCTAATGTGGAATCCTTTCTGAAAAAGTTTAATGATTTAAAGGTTAAACTTTTTGATATTGTGTGAAGACAGATACCTCCCAGTAAAAAAGGAAATGTACCATTCAGAGTGATTTTTGGTGCTGCTTTTGTTTTGTTTTTAGCACAACTCACCAATTCTGTTCTGTTTATAGAAAATAGCTACTTATATACTATAGCTATAATAGTAGTAGCTACTTTATACAAAGATGCCCGAGGGTTGGGTACCACTTCAGAAAGGCATGTGGAATAATGAAAACTATGGGCCCAGGCGCACACACACATCTTCTATGGTCAGTTGTTATGTGTTTTGATTCCTAACTCACAGCAAGATGTCCTCTAGCAGGGCCCAGTCCTGGCAGCTGGCTGGAAGAACTGGGACTATTTGGGAAAGAAGAGGAAGTCTCTAACCAGAGACCACTAGGCCTCCAAACAACAATAAATGATGACTCTCTCCTATCGTACATAATTTAGCTGTGAGGTTTGGAAATTTCTGAGTAAAATGAGTACAAAATAATAAATGCAGCCAGGTGAATGAAATACCTTTGGTTTAGGTATCCTGTGAATGACTAAATTCAAGATACAGATGAGAGAGAGAGTGAGAAAGAGAAAGAGAGAGAGAGAGAGAGAGAGAGAGCCAGAAAGTACTACAGAGTCGCTGCTTTTATAGTTTTTAGCCTGAGATCTTTCCTTTCTTAACTTCATCATATTTCTTTTTTTTTTTTTCTGGTTACCATCTGCTACGGGCTGAATTGTGTCCCTCCAAAACTCATATATTGAAGTCCTACCCCAAATACCTCAGAATGTGCCTATATTTGGATGCAGAGTCTTTAGAAAGGTCACTGAGTTAAAATGAGATCGTTATGGTGGGCCCCAATCCAGTATAACTGGTGTCCTTATAAAATGAGGAAATTTTGACACAGACACAGAGGGAAGACCATGGGAAGACACGGGGAAAATGATTATGTACAAGCCAAGGACAGAGGCCTCAGAAGAAGCCAACCCTGCTGACACCTTCATCTTGAACTTCCAGCCCCAGACCTGTGACATAATTAATTTCTGTTATTTAAGCCTCCCCGTCTTTGGTATTTTGTTACAGCAGCCTTGGCAGACTAATACACCATCATTAGATTTACATGAAGGCTACACTTTTGGGGGTTCGCCCCATGCTGAGACCCTACAAAGCTACTCTCCCAGTGTGACTCATTAGCTGGTTCTTTTAGCTCTGCGAGGACAAACAGGTCGATGGGATCAAGCCCAGGACACCCTATTTATACCCAAGGAAGAGATGGAGCTGGCTCCGAATCAATATTCCTGTAAGGGCACCACCCCACCTTTCTCCTTTGTCTTTGTCAAGCAGAAATTTCCCGTTATATTAAACACGCACTGGCTGCCTTTGGCAGAGACCAGCCCCTGGTTTAGGAGCCACTGAATCAGGACCTTAACCAAACATGAAATGACAGAACTGTTTCCAGCGGAGGATTAATTGAGCCAACTCAGGGCAAACACAACGTATTCTGGCATCGCTTTTGACAGCTGGAAATAAAACAAACATTAGGAAATGGATCACAGCTAACAATATGCAAAATTAAAGAAGGTACCTTTTTAACTTTGTCTGGGAGCCCACTGGCTTTTCTTATAAAATCTGCAAAAGAAAATAGACAGAGCTGTTAATCTCGTTATATAACCAGTTAGCACATGCAGACAAGGGGAATTAAAAGTCTTTGCATTCAGGGGAGGAAATAGATATTTGACACATATATTTATTAAGGAGACTGGACTGGAAAATAGCACTGCTGTCTTAGTCAGAAATGGTGTAGAAAATACTTAAATAATACAATAGGCTGTGCACAGACAACATAAGCTGCTTACAAATGAAAGTCTAAGGTCTAAGTATTTTTATTTGAAGGTTAAATTTTCAATTAATTTTTTTCAGCTTGTTGCCATCTCTTCCAAGCGTCACTGTTAATTGCTATAAAACAATGTCTTTCCCTGTTTGAATTCTGGACATGGAGGCCAGAAGCTGTCAACCATCTAATGGGCATCAGAGTATTGGGGCAGAAATCAAAACTACTGTGTAAAAGCCGAACCAAAATGTCAGGTTCTGAGAAGCCAAGTGATTGGTTAAAAACCCCGTTTTTCATTTGCTCAGTTTTTCAGAAGTTACATTCATAAGCTCTACCCTGTCACTGAAAAGTACAAATAGAAGCTTTCTATTATTGGAAAGTCCAAATATCCCAATTTCAGGGGCTTCACTGCAGACCAGGGTCTATATGTACATTAACTCAGTGGATCAGCAGAGGAATTATTTACATTTTTCTTCTTTAGAATAGAATGCTATCCACAGTCCCTGGCTGTAAATGAGCTTATCCATGTCTCCTGCTGGGTTAACTGGCAGTGGAGGGCTCTCTCCCAGGTAACAAATGCTCTTATCAGCTGCGGTGATAGGAAACAGAATTTAGAAAGCAATTGGATGGTGCAGAAATTGGGTTGAAAGTAGGGCTACATCTTGAGTTGAGGACAGGATTAGAATAGAGGCTTGGGGTGTAGATACATTCACATATGTTTTGGCTTCAGAGTCAGAATTAATTTTGAGGATGATTTTAAGTTGAGAATAAAGGAGAAGAATGGCACTGAGGATAAAAATGTGTAGCATTGTGTTTAATTTTAAATAGGCTAGTACCCTAGAAAGAATATAAATTTTATTTTTAATAAGGTGAATCTAGTCTTGTAACCCAGCTACATTTTGTATACTTTCATAACCTTGTATAAGTCACCTAATATCTGAGCCTTAATTTCCTCATCTGTAAGATGGGAATAACGTCTACTCTGTGCCTTCTTGAAAGAAGTAAATTAAAGGTAAGTAGGTAGATGAGAGATCGATTTTGTTCCTCCTCCTTCAAGGGGACATTTGGCATTGTATGGAGATATTTTTGATTGCCAAACTTGGACAGGGGTTGATACCAAAACCTAGTGGACAGAGGCCCAGGATTCCGCTAGACACCCCACAATGCACAGGCAAACCCCCCAAAATTAACCAGTCCAAAATGCAATAATGGTGATACTAAAAACCCTGGATTAGATATAGTAGGTAGGTACATGATAGAAGATGATAGAAGATAGACAAGAAACTAATGGAGAAATTGATTTTGGAGATTTATAGATTATCTATAAATCTATAGATTAATTGATTGATAGATGAGAGATATGACATGGAACACCCTAGGCATTCAACAAATGGAAGGGGTTTATTATTATTATTAAATCTGAAGATAGGATTAATAACACTAGGGTTGGGATATAATAGTAGATGCTGATAAAGGTGAAATAATGGTAGTAATGAAAACGTGCCAGCCGTCATGCTAAGTGTTCTGTATTTTTGCTACATTTAAGATTGGGGTTTGTCCCAGTCTAAGATTAGGGTTAGTGTTAGAGCTATGGATTGAGTGATGGTTGGGATCAGGGCTGGAGCTGAGGGACCACCCCTTCCCAAGGAGCAGACAAAGCTCACTATTTTGGAAACAGGTAGGTCACCCTGCCAGTATCAAGTATCCCAGTCCAAGTTCCTGCAGTTCAAGGGGGGACAGAATTGATGTGGCATGTCAGAGTGGCCCACCCCACAACTGCCCACTTTCTCAGGCAACAGTATCCATTTATCCGGAGCACATTGATGACCCAGTTCCATCCCAGTCTTCCTATCCAATTCCATAAGGAAGGAGGAGGTAAGCTGCTTCCTATAGCTACCCTCTCAAATACAAACTGGACAAATGTATGTCTTTCCTCAAAGTGGGATTAGTTTTGGAGCTTTCCTAGCATTCGCCCTTCATTTCTCTTGGTAGGTATCTGGGAGTGGAATTTCTAGGTCACTTTGTAAATTGATGTCTCCCCTGGTGGGGTTTTGAGTAGACATTGACCCAGCCTCCTCCTCAGCACTGTGCAGGGTAATAATGGGACAGCCTGAGAACTCACCCTCTATGTGTTCATAGCATTCATTCCCTGGGAGATTTCCCATTAAAACTTTGAAACTCCACCTACCTTTAAATCAAGGACAGCCTTGTAGTGACGACTTGAGGTTGCGATTTCGATACAAGGAGTCTCTAAAATACAAAGATGTGAAATTATCTTGAAAAGGTGACAACACATAAGATGATCATGTGATATTATTGCCATCATTATTGTTATTTGCTTGTCATCTGCAATTTGAAATGATGGAGCTTTAAGCTCTACATGGGTAGGATCAGGAAGCAACAAAGATCTAATGCAAAGAGGTCTTGATATTTGGTCCCATCATTTCCACCTCCCTGTTATGGAAATTCCCTAAAGTGATTTGCCTCCCCAAGCTCTAATTGCTTTACTTAAAAAAATGGGCCCATCAACCTCATCTCTCAGGGTTTCAAGAAGAGTAAACAAGTTGACAACACATTTAATCCAGTTTCATGGGGTTGTCGGATGGTGATAAAAGTGAACTGGCATCTTCACATGCTTAACCATAGAGAGCTGGGAGGACTACGGGGTAGAGCTGGGCCCTTTGTTAACTCTCTAGTCTTGACTTCCTGTTGAACTTTGTGGTGACTTCCGGGGGAGGAATGTGAATAAAGAGGGAAGCCATGTTGGTCTGGCCCCTCTTTTTGTTTTCCATGTGGGTGGCTGGTTGGCATACCGGCGGGTGGATACACACTTTTGGTGGCTTTGTTTCTTTTTCTTTTCCCGGATTCGGTGGCTTTTCTGGAGAGTTATGTTTTCCCCGTCAACAGTAGTTACCGGACCTTAATTTTAATCTACAAAGGTTGTAGATCTCAAAGGAACCCTCAAAGAACCAGAATACATATGTTGCAGGATAGGCTGCCTACGATTCTGGGTCCACATTCAATGTGGGACAGGGAGGGTGGGGGTCTGACCCTGAGCAGCTCTGTGACACCAGCTGGGAGCTGCCCGATTGGACCCAGTGCTGACACCATCTACCTGCGGAGAGCAGCAGAGGCCACAGGTTAAGGCCTCCGTCCTGTAGGACGCCCCCCCCACACGCGAGTCACAGGTCCCGGTTGTCACCTGTACTTCTGGGCCAGCCCGCTACGGATTGGACACTCCAACAACCCACTCCTAGGATTTCATGAAGTCGCTAGAGCAGGTCGCAGAACTCGGAGACACATTCTATTTACCAGATCACCAATTTGTTATAAAAGCATATCACTCAGACACGCCCGATGGAACAGACGCCGAGGTCTAGGTGTCCCCCGGGGAAGGGGACCGGGGCTTCCGCGCCTCCCCCGCCCCGCGCCGCACTCCCTGGGCCTCCACAAGCTCATGGAGGAGAAGCCCTACCCCCAGCCTTGGCTCTTACACAGACTGCGCTGTGCGGGCACGACTGATTAAACCACCGACCTGGTGACTGACTCCACCTTCAGCTTCTCGTCCCCTCCCAGGAAGGCCCGAGGGAACTGAAAGTTCCAACCCCTTAATCACACGGTTGGCTCCCATAACAACCCGGTTTCCCAGCTTTAGGAGATTTCCAAAAGTTACTCCTTAACATAACTCAGCTGGTGGCTGAAAGGGGATTGTTCGGAATAACAATATACCCATTTTACAGTTATGGTTCTGAGGTGATTTCAGGAACAAAGGACAAGAGACCAAATACTGCAACAAAAGATGCTCTCGTTGGTCTTATGGCTCAGGAAATGCCAACAGTTTGGAGAACTATGAGCCAGAAACAGAACAAAGACCACATATATATTTCTTATTATACATCACAATATCATACTGCCTCATTTTATTCACATATTCATTTTATTTCACTGGGGATCTATTTGTATAGTATTTTGGTATCTCTCTTTTAAATAGAAGTAAGAACAAAAATAACACTGCAACACATTAATAAGGACCTTTTAAAAGGTGCATTCATATTGAGGATATTATTTAGACTATTAAAATCTGTGGCTCTTAAGCCTGGTTGCTCATTAGAAACATCTGGACAGTAGTTCTGCTCAATGCTGGGCACCCCCGTCTGGGATTCTGATTCAACGGATGGGGTGGGCAGGACTTAGAAATTTGGAGGTTTTTTTAAACTTCCTAGGTGACTCCAATTAGACCAGAGTTCAGAATCATTACAATGGACTGTGGAGACTAAGGCAGAAGCTAGTTCTCTACTATTCAGTTGGGAAGCCAGGAGAGAGGTTGCAGGACTTGCCCAAGGTCATACATCTAAGTTGCGATGGCACTGGAATATGAACCCTGGTCTCTAGACTCAGTGCTCTGTTTCCTACACCATACTTTCTAAGAAGAAAATTTTACTAAAATTTAACCAAACTGGAAGTCCTGGAGTGCAGAAAGGACAACTCGAAGCCTTGGCAAAAATATACAAATGAGTGACAATAATAATAGACTCACCTACAATGAGTCCACAGGGGGGCCTCATCTTACTTTGCCTTGGGTATGCCAAAAACAGGACCTGGCTCCTCAGAAAGCTGCTTACTTACTAGGAAGAAATTCAGTGAGAAGTGGAGATTCTAGAGGGACAGATAAATCAATAAGCAAGACTACTGAGTTGGTAAAGGGCCCAGCTCAGTTGTTCAGAGCCAAAAACAGAAAGGCTTCCTGAGCAGGTGGGTGCCTTCATTGTGGTAATCAACTCTGGGCCCTAGAAGCAGTGATGTCATCAGGATTCTGGGATGCTCTGAAGGAAGTGAGTGGGCCACTAGGGAGCACACAAATATGTCACTGCAAACACCTGGGCGGGGCTACCAACTCAGGACCTCTCTGCACCCAAGGCCTGAGCAAATGTTAGCCAACTTGTGAGTCTGTGGATTGATGGGGAAAATGCTAAACTGTAAGGAATCAACATTTGAGAATGAAATGGGAACTATAAATCATCAAACCAAACCTCTCACTGCACAGATTAAAGACAAGGAAGCCCGGAGAGGGGCTGTGACTTGCTTCAAGGCCACAGAGCTCAGTGGAAGGCAGACCAAAGCTTTCTTGACTGGTGATTCTTCCACCATTAAAAACCAAATAAACAAGAATACGTGGGCAAAACACAGACAATTACTGTCAGGAAAAAGAGATGGGGTGGTGGGGGGCTTCACCCTATGCACCCTCATTCTTCTGTTCTTCCATTGTCTCCTCCACCCACCCTCCACTCTGACTGTGGAGAAAGCTTCCACTTTGGCTTCCTCTCTGTGTTAGAGGGATCCAAGGAACCACACGGAAACCTGTATTCTCTGGCTTTGCTGTGTGTCTTGGGATAAGTCACTTCACTTCTCTGGGTCTCCACTTCTCTGTAAGTAAAATGATGAGTGTGAAAAGACAATTCTAACAATATACTGCCCACTCTACTCACTAAACCAAGGATTGGCAAACTACGGCCAATTCTGGCCTGCCACCTGTTTGTAAACACACATGCTCCTCAACCCAATATCCCCAGCGTAAGTGGAAAATATGGTTAAGTTGAAAATGCATTTAATACACATAACCTACCAAACATAGCTTAGCCTAGCCTACCTTATATGTGCTCAGAATGTTACTGTAAACCAAAGAATATGTCTGTGGAGAGAGAGGGGGAGAAGGGAAGGAGGAGGTGAGGGGAGACAAAGGAGGGAGAAGATGAGATCATCCGTAAGAAAAGGTGCAGCTACCAGACCGGCCAGAACTAGATTTTAGTGGCTGACAGTAGATCCAGGATGCCATCTTGCCCCTCAAGGTGAACTTTAGCTAATTATAATGGATTACAATATTATTAGCATTGTAGGGAGGGAAAATCTCTACCCCTTGTGTGGCCATGACAGTTCGAACCAAGCCAAATAAGGACAAAAATCCCTCCTCCCCACAGACAGGAGTGGTTAGTGAGGACCCGCCTGGAAATGCCTATGAGGCCATCCCTAAGTCTTGAATATTTAGCGCCTTCATTTTTAGTGAAATAAATTCCCAATTCTCATTGTTCTTCGGAGCAGCTGCTCTTCTCTGGATCTGCCTGCTCTCACCATCTTGAGAGTATACTGTCCTTTAATAAATCTGCAGCTTGCTTGTTTTTTTTTTTTAATGTGTCCTTGACTTCTTTCCTGTGGTGTGCACCAAGAGCCTGCTTTCCGCCAACAGGCACACTATCCAAAAGGTGCTGGCAACACACTACACTGCAGCGTATCAGTTGTTTACCCTCGTGATTGCCTGGCTGACTGGGAGCTGTGGCTCCCTGCCACTGCCCGATATTACAAGAGAATATCGTACAGCATATCGCTAGCCCAGGAAAAGATCAAAATTCAAAGTATGGTTTCTACTTATCAGTTTCATTACCATCGTAAAGTCAAAACTCCTAAGTCAAACCATGGCTAAGTTGGGGACCATCAGTGAAGTTTTACTGGAATACAGCCACACCCTGTCATTCATGTATTGTCGATGCACGCTTTTAAGCTACAATGGGAGAATTAAGCAGATGCCACAGAGACCACTGTATGTCCCACAGAGCTGAATCTATTTACTATCTAGCATTTTGCTGATTCCTATAAAACAATACACCCTCTGCCTACTACCTGTGAGACACACACGCACACACACACACACACACACACACACACTCACATACCCCAGCATATAGTTATACATTTCCTCGTCCAGATAATTTTTCTGCTTATGTGTTTGCCTTTAGTAGAAAATTAATTCAAACATGTAACTAAACACAGAAACAAATTCAATAAATGATCCTCATATCTCCCATTTTAACAGATGTAAATATTCAGTTAGATTTTATGTTTTCATAATCCTGTACCATAATAATCTGTATTTACATGTAATCCTGAATTATCTTAGAAGTAGGAAGAAAAGACATAGGTACATGCATGAGCATTAGGGTTAAATGACCTAAAGCGTCCAGCCTGACTATAACATGACGATTGTCATTCTATTTTTGGTTTTTCACATGAGTAGGGTCTCACTTATGAGATCCATGGGCTAATTTACAAGACACATTTTATCCGAGATTCAGAAGCTAATGATGAGGTTTTTAAATCAAATATACAGTTTAATATAAAAGTAAAATTGTGATTTCAGTTGATATCTAACCATAGTTAACTAGTAGTTAACTATGCACGGCTTGCATGCTAGTATAAGTAAGGCAAGATTTAAAGGAAATAAAGCCTGAGATTGAGTTGATACCCCTTTCCATCCATTCTTATCCTTAATCCACTTGGTGAAATCTCAATGTTAGGCACCAATCTTCATCAGAAAGCCCTTCTGTAACTACTCTGTCTTTTCCTGGGAAAAGCAAATGCTTTGAGACTGTGCTGGACACCAGGGGTTTGCACACCTTCATCAGAATTCACAGCCTCTAAGCTGACTTGGTCCCAGCACACATGAAACCAAGGACAGATTTTTGTTTCATCCTCCTCAAACCTGACAGAGACTGAAAGGGAAGTTTCTGCCTCTCATTTGACGTCATCGTCTTCAGTATGTGCCTTCCACAACCTTGGAGTGTTTCTTCACGGTATTCAGTATTTTCCCTTTTCAGGCTATGGCATGGTGTGTGTGTGCATGGGCGAACGTGTACCTGTATTCTAATCCTCCCTCACTCCTTCTAATTGATACATGGACTGGATGAAGTGAACATCAACGGGCACTGAGGGCTCCCCTTTGAAAAAATTCTCCTTGACCGATCGCCCTGTGATACAGAACTTAAAGATGTTTCTGATACAGCCAGAAACATTTTTGTTTTCCTTAGAAGACCAGAAAGTCTGCTAGGTGAGCACATGGTTAGTTAAATCGTCATTGAAGTGTCTTGAGGCAGA
This sequence comes from Rhinolophus hipposideros, assembly GCF_964194185.1. Classification (NCBI taxonomy): domain Eukaryota; kingdom Metazoa; phylum Chordata; class Mammalia; order Chiroptera; family Rhinolophidae; genus Rhinolophus; species Rhinolophus hipposideros. The sequence continues at coordinate 15,940,459 of NC_138067.1, forward strand.
AAGATACATTAGTTTCACAACAACTATTTCTGTTGCACTAATGACTCCACGAGGCAGGAGGAGGTGACCTGGCCAAAATCTAAGGTTCCCACCTGTCCTCCCAATTCCACTCGGAGGCATTCATGTCTCGCACATGTTGCTCCTCTTTCCAGATTAAGGGCAATATTTTTAAGCTTTGGGATTTAATGTCCCTTCTTCAGCCTTTAGAAGCTCTCCCTAAACCAAGTGACAGAGCTCCAACCACGTATTAGTCATCCGAACCTCCCACACCTAGAGCCAGAAGTGTGCCTGACGCAGAACCCAAGGGGACTATGGAATGGTTAATAAAGAAAGATTGTTAAATATATCATAAGTACCTATTACCAGGAAGATTAATAATGATAAGAATGCCCTTTTCTTAGTGCGAGGCTTTCTCTCTTGATACTTAACCTACCCGCGTAGAGGAGGTTAAACTTTGCACCTTATGGAGGACTATTAAGACACCTATAATTAAAATGACTATTCCCTGAGTGCTCAAGGAAAATCACATTTTTTTCTCCTAACAATTGAAAGCACAATAAAAAAAAAAAATAACTATAGCAACTTGAGAAAAATAATATCCCTCCTAATTCCATCACCAAATGGCATAAATTCTGTCCCCCAAAAGGGTACAAAGGAACCTGGGAGGTACAAGGACACCTGGAGAATTTATATAAATGCAGGCCCACTTCACATAAACTCTGATTCTCAGGCTCAAGATTGCACCTTTTGATAAAGTTCCAGGCAATTTGGATGTTGGCGGTCAGAAGACCAAGCTTTGGGAAACATTGCAAATTGTTCAATACTACTCGTTTTGCATATACCATATGTCCCTCCCAACCTTCCAACTCTATTTCCTAGCTTCTATAGTGACCCACTATATATTTATTTATACTACATATGTTTTTCAGCCTGGTGAAATTGGAGAGATCAGAATTTAAATCCCAAACCTTCTCTTAAATTTATTCAGATCCATTCTTATTAACAGGCCACAGGGCCAGGGCATATGTACAGCTTTACTGTGGGTTGCCATATTGCTTTCTTCTAGTGTTAAGAAATTTGTATTTAAATACGCAGATTTAAGAGGGCCCGATATTCACCATAATGTCACCAGCCATGTACATCTGAATTTATTTGTACTTTGTTCTGCTAATTTAGCCATTGTAAAATGGTATCTCTAGGTGGACTTAATTTGCACTTCTTGCATTTCTGGTGAAGATTAATATGTTTCCCTGTGTGGTGTTTTGTTTTGCTTTACTTTTTGCTATCTATAAGTTTCCCAGAGTTACAGTAAAACTTTTGAATTTCTTCTTGGGTTCAGGGCAAGGCTTATTGCTTCATTATTGTCAAGACAACAGAAACTTAACAGAGATCAAAAGCCAGGAATGGAGCAGAGACTATGGCTTGATTCAGCAGCTGAGGGTGGTACTCTTGGCCAAACTACCTTGTGTCCTGAAGGTCTTAATGCAAAAACTTCTAGATGGGAGGAAGAAAGTATTCCAACTCAGGTTCCATGGGAAACTGACTCTGAGACTGAGAATTGGAAGCGGGAGATTCTTGGGGGCATTTTCCTGAAGATTAGGACTTGGAAGGGGTGAAGGAAGCTGGAGCTGACAAAGGGAGGTGCTTAACAGTCTCAGCAGTGGCCCAGGGAGCGCTAGTGCTGAGATGACCCTTCATTGTTGTCCTGCTTTAAGGCAAATGTGCCAGGACTTTCTTCCTGCACATGGACCAGTCAAAGGATATGGGCTGCCCCAGAGAAAAGGTTGGGTGAAGTGTCAGCCACCAGTACCACCAACGGCTAGGGGGCTGAAAGCCTGAATCCTACAGAGGGAATCCAAGTGATGTACCACAGCACCGCCGAAGGAATCTGACGTTGGTTCAGACACTACAGGTTCTTTAATGTATGCTATGGTTTTAGTTACCTACTGATGCATAACCACTCCGAAGTACAGTGGCATGAAACAAGTGCCACCTTTAACTTGGCTTGTGATTCTGCAAACTGGGCTGGGCTCACCTGGACAGTTATTCCTCCGGCTGCCTGCTGGTGATCACTCATTGGCTGCACCCCGCTGGTGAGCAAGCTGTGGGCGGAGCTCAGCTGGGATGACAGGGTACCTAGGCTTTTCTTGCTCTTTTTGGGAGTCTCCAGGCCTCTTCTGCACAATGTGGCCTCGTCACCTGCAGGTAGCCTCAGTGTCACCTCCAGGCAGCTTCATCACATGGTCTCTCCAGCAAGGTAACCAGTTTTCTTATATGGATACTTAGGGCCAGGTCCCAGTATAAGCCTTTAGAGCAGAGTGTCTGAACCTTAGACTATTGATAATTCTTGGTTGGGATGGCCGATATCTGTCCTGTGCATTGTAGAATGTCTAGCAACATCCCTGGCCTCCACTCAACAGATGCCAATAGCACTCTCCCCGTTGGGACAATGAAAAATATCTGTAGACACTGCCAAACACCCTTGAGGAGCAAAATAAGCTGCCATTGAGAATCACTGCTTTAGAAAGACTAACAGCTAACACTTCAGTACTCATGGAAGTTCCACCGCATTCATAAAACAAGCCATAAACACAGCCTAGAATCAAAGTGCACGGATACCAGGAGACATGGGTCATTGGGGGCCACCAATGTAACAGGCCACCATGGTTCTCTGAGGTTCACATTAATATCCCCATATTATAATGTGAAACAAAGGTTTATTCTTTCAAAGCCACAGTTAGAAAGTCACAGTAGCAAGATCTGAGCCCAGGTTTGCCTGACAGCAGAGCCCATACTCTCTCCCCAACCTTGAGCTGCCTACAGCAGGTTCCAACGGGTTACTTTTAGAAATGAACTACCCTCGATCTCCAAAAAAAAAACAAAACAAAAAAAAACATGTCAGAGAAAAGAGAGAGGCTTTACTCGGGTTTAGTTACGGTTAATGAAGAAAACATTAATCACTTGAAGTGCTATTTCGGAGCTCATGAAACCGAAATGAAGTACAATATGAAATGTTCATTTATTTCTGAGGGGTTTATTTTGTTAACATTCAATCACTCAATCCTCGTTGCCTTATTTATAAAGTTTGAGGGAAAGAACACTATTTTTTCTTTTATAAGTAAAATTCTGTTCTGCATCACGTGATGCACATAACAACCTCCTTCTCTTAAAAATGCAGGGGTGGGGGCCGGAGGCAGAGCCAGGACCACCCATTGGATGCCGGGCCCATGAGGGCAGGGTTCCTTCAAGGACGGTCTGCTCCAGTGCTCCTCACTGAGAACTGTACCCTCTTATACAACCCCAATTTCTGCCAGGGTATCTGCCAGGGTATCTGCCAGGGTATCAAATGCCTGAATCCTACGTCACCACTTACTGACTACCCTGACTACCCTGCTTTGGATGAGTCATACAAATTTCTGGAACCTCAGTTTCCTTATCTAGAAATTAGGTCAAATAACTCCTACCATGAGGGATTTGTGTTGAGAAACGGAAATGATATCTGCACCTAGGAAACTTCACTGCCCCTTCCTGAGAAAAAAGGGAATAAAAGTAGCTGCAGTAGACACAACAAAAAGATCTTTTTGACTCATGGGCAGATTAAGACCAGGCTCCTCTTTATCATGCAGGAAGCCCAGTGTGGGAGAGGAAGCAACAAGTAGACTGGGGCACATTCTATCATCACCATGACTCATGGATCCTATGCCACCTCCCCTCCCACCCATAAAGGGAACAGACACATAAAGGGCAAAAACAAAAATGAAGCAGGAGTCATGTCCCTCCTCCACCCCACCAGACAGGCAGTGGAAATTGGAGAGAAAGGGAAGAACAGAATGCAGACCAGAAGTCAATTGCCATCCATCATTAAGTACAGTTTCCACTGCCTCCCAAGTGATTCTCAAAACACAGTCTGTGAGCTCTTCTCCAAATTGTATTCATTATACTTACCATGGAGGAAACTCTTATATCGGAAATGCCCAAAGCTTTGATTCTCTGGTTAGCAGCATGTTCTATCTAGCAGGAGGGCCACAGATAGTACATGCATGGAATTCTAATTTTCAATGTCAAAACATGGAAACAGGTTTTTGGAACAAAGTTTTAATCACACATAATTTAATATTTATCTCAGACCTTCTACAGTACAGGAGGATTTTGTATTGCCTCCGGGGTATAAAAAGAAACACCCATTTTCTAAGATTTATATGGGTAAAAATGTGGATTAGTGGAGGTTTCTCATTTATCCAGGGTAATTGATATGGACTTCCTTCATCGTTAAACTGATCTGGGTTGAGTCCCAACTCCAGACTTACTCACTGACTATATTTGGGCAGGTAATCTCTACAAGCCTCAGATTTTAATCTGTAAATTTGATATAAAGGTATCGCCCTGAGAAAGCAATCAGATAATAATTATAAAGCCCTTAGCACAATGCCTGACTCATAGTAAGTAGGCAGTCAAGTCAACTTTATTTTGTCCTTTCTCTTCTTTCAGATTCTATTGCATGAAAAATAAACATGCAGAGAAGGAGCCAGGGGCAACTACAGAACACCTAATTGTCCTCCTGGAGGAGATGATGACAAAACAAAGCATGGAGGGGTTCGGGTGTATGAAGATAATTTGGGCTTCTGCAGTACACACGACATACCCTGGCTTATCTAATCACCAGGGCCATCCTGTGGTTGTGAATGCAGGCTGATTAGAGAGGATGAATTTGGATGCCAACCTAATTTATAAGTGAAATTTCCCAAGCCCATGCCAGGAGACCTGCTGTTTGGATGAGTGGCCTACAGTTGTACAGCCACGGGCATATCTCCAGTGTCTTGGTGGAAGTGTGACAGCCCAGCCTCGACGGCCTTCCTGCAGTGAGTTAGGAAAAAGCATTATGGACCTCCTGCTTGTGCCACCTTATGTGTCTCAAAGATACACGGTGGCTTTTCTCTGTCATCGGTCACCCTTGGGCGGCTACACACACAACTGTTTCTAAGAGATTTTGCCTCCGATACTGAGTCTAGTCATTGAACCAGTTTATGTGATTTTTTTCCGCTAATTATTTCCAAATGATAGCTAAAGGCTCCCTTTTATTTACTGGCCCATTGTTTGTCTCATTTTTATATTAACGTGCCTCCATTTCAATTAAGCCATTGATGACAGGTCTTGGCTCAGACAGATGGTGCCCCCAGTGAGGACCTTCTCGCCTGTGTTTCAGCCACCTGTAGGGTTTTCCATGACAGTTTGTTCATGCAAAGTGGGGTCAGCTGTCCAGTGGGTACCCAGGAATCAAAATGTTGTCTTGAAGTGTGAACAGAAAAGCTCAATGGGCATCCATGACGCAAGAAACGCTCTGGTGAGAGGAAGTAGGCCCGAGTGCTAAGCAGCACTGGGGGCAGCCCCTGCAGCCCAGAGAAGCTGCAAAGACATGCGGCATCTCAGGAGCCAGAGATGGAAAGGGCTTTTATTTATTTAATTTTTGGGGTCGGAGGAGACTTGTTCCCGCCCTGGCCTCTGTGTTTGCATTAGTTCTGCCTATGATGCTTCCTGTTGGTTGCTCCTCCCAGGGACCAGGATGGTGTGGAGGCTGGAGGCCATACTGTTCCTGCAGCACTGGCAGGGAAGAGCAGAAAAGGCCAGAGAGAACCAGCTTGTGTCCTGCAGTCAAGCCAGAGTGAAAGCTCCGGGAGAAGTGGGTTTTTCAATCTACCAGGTTTGTCTGCAGCCCTCACATTGAAGATGAGGCAGTGGAGGATGGATGGGGCGTGGACTTGGAATCCAGTGTCCAGTGGTTCAATTTGCCTCTGCCTCCTGTTAGTAACGGGATCTTGGGTTTCTGTTTCATCACACTGAAATGGGGCTAAGACTACTGACCTTGTAGGGTGGTTGTGCGGTTAAATGGAAGAACACATGTAAAAGAAGTGGTGTGTATGGTACTCTCAAAATGATTCTTTCTTTTCCTCTTTCTTTCTTTGTTTCCAAAGCCTTGACCAAGTCTGGGTAATTTCCTACTAAAATCCATGTTCTCTTTCTCCCTAATAACAGAATCTTGATTTTATTCAAAGACAACCATGAGCCCAACTGAAAGACTGAAGCTACTAGCCTGCCTTGCAGGTAGAGGTGGCCAATGAGATACAGGCAGAAGTCATTGAGTAGGGCTTGGGGGACAACCAAACCCTTCTCTCATCCAGGAACCATGGCCTGAGCTCAGGCAGAGCTGGCACAAGCCTGATGCCCAAGAAATGTTTTCTGAATGAACAGCAGGAAAAAATAATAATAATAGAAGATGGCTTACTTTTATGAGTGTTTGCATTATGTCTGTCAATGTGCTAAGCTCTTTTTTTATTTAATCTTTAAGAAGACCTTACGAAATATTTTCTACCACTAACTTCTATCTACAAATTAGGAACCTAAAGAATAGGGATACATGAGTAAATATATGTAGGCGTGAGTGAGTGAATGAATGAATGACAGGGCCTCTTGGAAGTCAAGGAGAATTAGAGGTGGAGGGTAGATGTGGTTTTCTATTACTGCTGTCAAATCACCACAAATGTGGTAGCTTCAAAAAAACAAATTTATCATTTTACAGTTCTATAGATTGAAAGTCCAACATGGGTCTCACTGGGATAAAATCAAAATGTGGGCAGGATTGTTTCTTTCTGGAGGCTCTAGGGAGAATCTGTTTGCTAGCCTTTCCAGCTTCTAGAGGCCGCCACGTTCCTTGGCTCATGGCTTCCTTCCTCCAACTTCAAGGACAGCAATGTTGGGTCAAATCCTTCTCATGCTGTTACACTACCATGTCTGTTTTGTCTTCTGCTTTTCAGGACTCTTGTGATGACACTGGACCCACCTAGATAATCCAGGGTAATCTCCCTATAGGGACAGCTGACTAGCAACCTTAATTCTATCTGCAACTTTAATTCCCTTTTGCTATGTGAGGTAGCATGTTCACAGTTTCCAAGGATTAGGACATGGACCTCTTTGGGGACCATTATTCTGCATATCACAGGTTTCCTCATCATTTATAGGAACATTTTTGCAACAGGAGCAGCTGCAGCATGTATCTAACTCTATGGCAAGATGCCAGATGTCAGTCTAAGGATTACAAGAAGACGAAACCTATTTGGCTCATTTTCCTGGCATGGTGGTTGAGGTACAGCTGTGGTCACAGAGTCTCATGTTGTCGCCTTCTGATGCAGACTGTCAGTCGGTCCTCTGGGGGAAGGATGAAGGTAACACCAACCAGTCACACCCAGTGATCACCTGTGGGTCACAGGGCTTTCCTCATCTTACATCCAGTGGCCATTAGCCATATGGAATTGATTTTCAGGAAATCAGGAAGAAGAGAGGGAGGGGTGTTGTATTTGTTGAGCCAAGGTCAGTCTCTTCAGATTCATTTTCACACTCATGTCTTTAATCAAACATGAGATTCATGTTTGAAAGTAGGACACCAATGCCCCAAGAGGGATGGCAACTAGCCTCAGGTGCCACAACTACTCAGTGACATCGCAGAAACTGGAATCTGAGGCCTTCCACCCAGCCTAACCTTGAGTAAATCTGACTGTACATCCAGAAGTTCCCATGGCCGGGCTTCTCTTCAGGCCTTTGGTCCAGTGCCTTTCATGATAGAACAACCTCTTTATGACCTTACATGCTTATCTCGTTCTATCAAAATTCATGCTGCCTCCAGAGAGCGACCCCTCACCTCCCCACCCAAGGAGCTCATTTTGGCTCCTGTCCTTACTTTGTCCAGGTCAGCCATTCCATGTCAACTAGTAAGTCTGCATGTCCACGAGGGGTCTCTCTCACGTGACCATGCATCCCTTTAGTTCCCCACCACCACCTCTGCTCCCACCATAATGTCTTTCCCACCATTGACTGTCTCTAAATCCTTGCTGCTTAAAAGACAATTGGATGCTTTGAGTTGTCCCTAGTCAACCAATATTTTCCTTTTACGATTTCACCTTACTGTAGCAGCCTCAAAGCAAATCAGCTACCTTTTGTCCAATACCTCAATGATAAAATAATCCTTCACATTTTCTCAGGATCTAGTATGCCTCTCCATTCAAGTCCCTGTGCAGGAATACTTTGCAAGAAATGTCTCCCTACTCTTCCATCAAAAAGTGGAACATGAATTAATGGGTCCTTGAGTCATCATTGATGTTTCCATATGGTGAACAGCTCAAGGTAACAACAAAACAAAGCATATTTGTGAGGCTGAGAGGATGATGACCCCACCCCATCCCCAGGCTCTGTCCACAGAAACCCAAGGAGTAGTTGGAGGTTTTACATCTAGCTGAGCATTGCTAACCACTATTATCTGAACAGAATAGTGTCCTCCTAGTCAAATGTCAGAAATAAACAGGTAATTACAATTAATAACCCCTGCCATCCTCCCTCTGCCCTGCACACTGGAAATAAAACCTCACTCATTCTCTCCAGGGTCCAGAGAGGTGGCCCAGGGCTTCCATGCTGCCTGTGGGAAGCTCTCTAGAGAAAAAGTCTGCGTTCCCATTTTGCGGATGAAGAGACTGAGAATAAATAAGGCAGGTGTTTCTAGAGTAGCTGGGGTAGTGGGAACATCTGTCTGCAGCTGCATTTCTTCATTTCCAGGAAGAAAAGATGACTATGGACTGGTGAGCACAAAACTAATCTGAAAGACTTTATCCAGCCCTGTCTGAACCTGACTTTGGGAAGCTGCACTTAGCACCCACCATCTACTGAGAACTGAGCTGGAAATTTTCATATCTATTTCATATGATCTTCTTAACTACCCTATATATTTTAAATTCCATTTTATAGCTGACACATCTCAGACTCAAGGAAGTGCTGTGACTTGCCCAAGGTCCCCCAGGTTGCAAGGGACAAAACCAAAATCTGAATAGAGTTTATTCATTCATTTTGATTCATTCTTCCACAAGTATTTATTATCGTTATGGACACTGTGTCCCTAAACAAACCAGGCCATGGGGAGAAGCCAGAGTCCCTACCAGGCTGGGCTTTAATCTTAAAGTGACTGGCACTGAACCAGACAGGACATGCTGTGTCGCTGGGGCTGGGTCCAAGGAGGAACCCATGCCCTGGAAAAATCTGTCTCATTTGGCATTATCCTCCTTCCCAGGTAAGGTATTTAGAGGATCATCAAATACAATTTCTCAAGAGCTTTCATTTCCCCTAAGCCTAGGAGAAACGCCCCAGCACAACACGCTAGTTCACAGCCATTTCACCAGCAGCAGAACACACCAGAGCAGGGATGGCTGCATCTCAGTTGGCCAATTTGGGTAGACTGGGCTCTGGATTTTAAGAGCAATTCCTGGATTCAAACACTAAACCTGACACCTCTTGGTTTTGCAGATGTCATGTCACCTGCCAAAGCCTCCACTTCCCATAAAGTTCCATAGTAATTCCTTCCTTGCAGACTTATGGTAGCAACCAAAGGAGATGAACTATCCAGCACATAGGAGGTGCTTTAAACAAACATGAGAGAAAAGGTCCACCAGGGCTGGCTGGGCAATGTCGGAAGGAGGGAGCCAAAACGAAGCAATGTGCCCAGGTGGCAAGAATAAGCCCCACGAAGACAGGGGTCACATCTGTGTCCCAGTGCCGAGAATACAGTCGGGCAGATAATAGGCATTTTAAAAACCATTCATGAATTTAGGAATGAATGAGATTTGGTCACTCTCATGGTGGTACAAGAAGAATTCTGTGGTGGACCACCTGGTAGGCAAAATCGTAATCCCGGGGCCATCAGTTTCATGTCCACACATGGTTTGGAATGAGAAAAAGGCCGTTGTCCTTTTAGATCCAAATCCCAGAGGAAGGCAGAGCCTTGATCTCAAACACGAAGAAAGTGCCTTATTTCTAGCAATGGGACACTTGATTTAGCAAGACTGTCTTCTGGGATGAGTAGATGGGGCACGTTGGAGCACCGACCTATCCCAGCCAAGCCCATTAGAACTAGGATGATTTCAGACACACCTGATGTTTGGAAACATTCTCTGGAACTTTTGGAGCAATTTGGCAGAAAGACAATGATACCAAAACCTATCCTGTGTCCTAAAAATACAACCAAAAGTGTTGCACAAAGAAATATGGTCAACCTGGATTCCAGGTAGCCCAGGCTGAGACTGGAGAACTGCTGGCCTCAGAACTTGGCCGGGCAGGGGCTGGGAGAAGCCAGCCAACCCCCACGCCTACCTTGTATTCAGGCCAAGGCTCCATGACCCATCTCCCTCACTCCCTGCCTGGTCGCCCATCAGAGTCTGAAAGATTGCCATGACCCAGCGTGAGCCATGGCAAACTACAATTAATTAATTAACAAGTTACACTCAATCAGCAAGTGCAGACCAGGAATGTTAAATAAACAAATTAAAGGCTATATTTCACTAAGCTTAGCCCAATGAAATAATAATGGAGCCAAGTTAACTGCTCTGAACAGAAGAAGGAGGAAGAAGAACATTATAATGGAATACACCAGGGCAATCATACCCTAGAAAAAGGCAGAGATGACAGTGCTGCCAGAACCTTCCTGCCCATGCTGAACTCAGGAAAAGTGCCGGGGACCCCCAAGTTGTGCAGAGAGAGAAGGGCTCTGCAGTCAGACAGAACTGGACTCGAATTCCAGCTTAGCCACTCAGCACAAATCCATCCCAGCTTTCTGCTTCTCGGTAAGTCCCTTGACTGCTTTGAGCCTCGGTTTCCTAGCTTCTTAGGAGGAGGAAGAGAACGGTGGTTATCTCTGTCAGTGCCCACCTGCAGCCCCTCTCAACACACATGTTTTCAGACAAACCAGTCAGGCTTTCTTACGTGGCAGGAGTGTGGCTCTGCTCCCTGAGTGTGGTTCTGCCGTGTAGCGAGGGACTGACACCCCTGGGAGCAGCTCTCTTCCCACGAAAAGTGTGAGTAGGTGGATCAATACCGCAGCTCCTCACCATCCATTGGGACAACTCCAAAGTGTCCCAGAGGCCCCTCTGGGGTTGAGCCCCAATGTGCAGAGCCTGCTTGTTCACGCATACTGAATTGTCTTTCTTTCAGCCCTCTCTCACCTCCCCACTCTCCCACTGTTGCTTCCTCGATCATCTCCCAAGTCAACCACTTGCAATCAAAATCTTCTCTGGGAGAATTCAGCCTGAGACACGATCTTTAAACAGCTTTTGGGAGTTACATGCAAATGTTCTGTCCCTTCCTCTTCAAGCTACACTGCAGTCCCAATCCATAGTGGCCACAGGGGTTTAACCTGCTCCAAGGATGATGGGTCCATTTATCCCACTGGTAGCACAGGTTGGGAGAACTTGTCTTTATGGCTTTTCATTTCTTCAGCCAGTAAGTTCCGAGAGCCCGCATGAGCTAAGGCCTTGTCTAAGGGCTGGAGATCCAGCTGTGAGCGGTGCAGACCAACCTCATTGGGTACAAACATACAACCAGGGCATGACTCAGACAGAGGCAGGGAGAAGCCGCTGTCACAGCACCTGACTAGTGGGGGGCTTCTGGTTCTGGGCCAGGTACATTCACTGCCTGCCTGCAGAACGGGAAGCCAGGCGCACCCTGCATGACCCTCAGCCTCCTCAGCTACAGAGGGAAGAAGTTGAAACATGGTTGAAAATACGCCAAGTGCTCTAGAATCTTTAAGAAGCTGGTTTGGTCACTCTCTCAGACTCTGTGGTTACTCATCCAGGAATTGATATCTGGGCACTCTTCCAGGATCACTGTTGGATGGTGTTCTTTGCCAAGGCTATACAGATCAGCACCTGTGGCCTTCAGAAAAGGTCTCTGTTTCCCTCTTCCAGGGCCTGCTGTTTAGAATCTGAGTGTGTCCCACAGGGATGACCCCTCACTCACACTTGGGGCAGCTGTATCTTAATTATTCCCTAATGACATTGCCATCAAGCATCTTGTGGGAATTTTCTGAGCTTCTCTATGTGGAAGCTTCCAGCCTCCAGCTCTGGCACAATAGATGGACACTGCATCTGAAAGCCAAGGAGAAAAGGCCCTATGGAATGTTCTAGAACTTAGAGAAGAGGGTTTCAGAGGGCCAGAGTTACACCATGGGCCAGCCACACTCTCCCCCACCCCAGTATCTCTGAGAGGTCGCAGGGAGGATCCCAGCCACGCTCAAACCAAGGAAATGGTCATTACCTCAGGGCAGTGCTGCCACTTAGGGCCCTTTTAATGGTGATGGGTTTTCCCTGCCAGTTACAGGTAAGAAGTCAGGTGACAAAAGGTGATGGGGAGTGTCATTATTCCTGTACACGATCCCCATTTGACAAAAAATATTAATATGCTCCTCTCCTGTCCTGCACACCACAAGACACACATATGCCCCACACCACACATGCATACACATGTGTGTGCACACACGTTTAGCTTCCTTTACATTGTGCTAACACCGCTTCTATCATCCCAGTAATTTTAGAACATCAGCGCTCTCTGGAATGTCCTGTGATGGTTGTGAGATGGTCTTTGTATCCCCCACCAGAGTCTCCGGGATTCCTACTATCTTTACACACACTGTTCCTGCTGGCTATGTGCTCAGCTCTGCCTGATCATAACTAGTAGTAAAAATAATAATCATAACAACAACCATCACTATTTATTTGTGGCTTATTTGTGCCGGCCCTGTGCTAAGTGCTTTACACGCCTTACTTCAGGAGTTAGAAAACAGCCTGAATCCATACCCCGCCATCCCACCACCTGTCTGTGTAAATAAAGTTTTATTGGGACAGCTACACCTGTTCATTTATGTATCTATCATCTATGGCTGCCTTAGCAATACAATGGCAGAGCTGAGTAATTGACACTGAGACTGGATGGCCCACAAAACCTAAAATATGTCCTTTGTAGGTTTTTATAGAAAATATGTGCTGACTCATGCATCAACGCATCCTTACCAAAGCCCTGTGAACTGATAATCCTTGTGACCATTTTATAGAAAAAGAAACTGGATTCAGAGAGGTTAAATTCTTGACCCAAGACACACAGCTTATAAGTGACAGAACTGGATTGAAATTCAGGACTTCAGATTACAAGTCCTGGACCCCAATGATCTATCCACAGTTTCTTCTGAAAATGAATCACAGATGACCTCCTGAAGGCCTGGCCAACAGGAGGATGAGGGCGGAAGCAGGGGGCCATTGATTAATGAGGTATTATAACTTAACAAAAAACCCCAGGGCAGTGGGAGGGACAAGGGTCTCACAGGTGATCTAAATATAGAAGGGACTTTGTCCCTTTCTTTCCCCATCTCTGAATCCTGAGTGGTTTGCCAGACTTATAAGAAGATCAGCACCATACACAGTAATTTGTTACATGACATCATGGAGTCACAGGCCTCGTACCAAGCCTGGTGAAGAATAGATGCCTAAACGTATTTGCAGAGGTCACCCATACTCTTTCTAAGTCTCTTTTCCTCTCTGAATGGAGAATCAGCCCATGCCATCACCGTCCCAGAACTTCAGAATTTCAAAAGTGCCTTAGGGACTTAGACGCTGCCCTTCCTCTGAGAGTCCCGTCCTCCCCAGGGCATCCCTGAACTTAATTTGCTCTGGCTCTCCTGGGCTCACCCCGAACCCCAGGCAGAGCATCCCCACGAGCTTCCACTGCCCCTTGCTTGACCAGGTAGACATACCTGGGTCTCCCCCACCAGAGTCCAGGGATGCCCACCTCCAGCTGCCTTCGAAGCCTACAGAGCGTTATGCAAATAGATGTCCCACCCCTTCCCCAAGAGTCTGCTTTACCAGGTCTGAAGAGGACTCAGGGTCTGCCTGTTAAAGTCCCACCAGGGCAGTGTGGCCCAAGGACCAGTGCTTTGGTCCCTTATGTCTCAGCACATCCCCCTGGTTTACCTAGAGGGTCACCTTAGTGTGGTTGGTATCCTCCTTCTAATAGTCAAAGACCTGTCATATGTCCAGGGTCACAGATACTTCTGACTGGAAATTTCTTCTAATTAGAAAAATCACAGCCGAGCAGATTGGCTGCACAGGTATTAATTAGCATAACAAAAACTTGACATTAAAAAGATAACCTTACAGTCTAGGAAGTTTTCCAAAATCTCTTTCAGTCCACACAGGTTGTCAATATTTAAATCTTGCATCTACAGCAATTTCAATAAAACGGATACTAGTGTTTCAGTGGGAGATGAAGTTGCATTCTCCTTACTGCAAAGGAATGGAATTTGGAAACCTGATGAATTAATTTGGGGCAAAGTTCTATTTTTAAAAAAAGAGGAGCTGCTGATATGAAACAGCATTATCTGGGCAAGTCCCTTCATACCCCAACCCCAATGTCTTCCTTCATAAAACAAGGATAACGATTACCCACCCCTAGAGCGGTTAGAGGACAAGAGACATGGTTGATCCTCAATAAACACTCAATTAGAATAAGATTGTGCCTGCACTTCAGAAGTTTGCAGCCTGGGAGAAGGGAAAAATCATGCACAGAAACTATGCCCAAAGGGAGTAAACCATGCACATAGTTGGGAAGGTCAGCAGAAAACAATAGGAAAGGAGGGAAGACTTCAGGAAGCAGGAAGTATTTGATCGTGGTCTGGAGGGCGATATGGTAGGTTTGCAATATTTAAGTTTGGGGAGAAAAGCCAAGCCCAGTAGGGAGATGCATGGGGCAGCATCGGGCACGGACTGACCAAATGCACTCACCCTGAGGGTTCAACAATAAATGGGGAGACAGTGCCAACGGGACGGAGCAAGCAAGTCGAGATACACTCGTTCCCTGTGAGGACAGATGCTGCATTCTGGGCAAGAGGAATGGCTGAGGGAGATTTTATCTCCAAGGTCAGAATTGAGGAGCTCTGAGATCCGTGCCTTTCTACAACCAGCCAGGGGAGGGGGCACCCCAAAACCTAGAGGCAGAGAGGGCCAGGACAAGGAAGCTCAGAGGGCCAGGGAGCTGCTGAGGTGAGCACAGCCCAGATAAATGGGAGCGTTACCGACTCCTGGCTGGAAAAACCCCAGCAAGAAGAGAGCCAGTTGATGGTTCTGACACAGAAGGCCTTCTATTTTCATGCAGCGTACGCTATTTTCATCCACTTATGGAAAGGAAAACTCTAGGGGTATGGAGAATG
The DNA here is from genome assembly GCF_964194185.1 of Rhinolophus hipposideros. Lineage (NCBI taxonomy): Eukaryota > Metazoa > Chordata > Mammalia > Chiroptera > Rhinolophidae > Rhinolophus > Rhinolophus hipposideros. The sequence goes on from NC_138067.1 coordinate 15,955,520, forward strand.
TGATTTTACATAGTTTGGCATTGTTTCCTACGATGAGTTGCCTCAGCCTTTGCGTAAAAAGCTGGCTGTCCCTTTGCATGAAAAGGCACCTGTGCCCAGTGAGGAGGCTGTGATCGGTGGCACGCTTGGCCTAGTGTCCCCAAACTGTGCCAAGAGATCCTCAGAACACCAGTGTCCTGCCAGATGGTCCAGTAAAACATCTCTGGGGGCAAAAGTCTGTGAAAAAGGCTCAGCCACACTTTCTTTGTGGCAGTGAAACTTCAGAGAGGTGGAGATGCTGACACACACTAAGCATCTGCACAGGAGGAAAAAGTGTGGTTTCCAAGTTCATGCATCACAGTGCCCCTGCCTTGATTTCTTCTCTGAGAGGCCCTCTAAACAGCCTTGCTGCATTGGGGATCCATGGAGCATTTTAAGATGAAAGGAGATTGCAATATGAAAGAACATAGCCCCCCTGTGCACAGGGGCCGTCCTGGGCAGGTGTGCACACCTGTGCTCAGGTAGTGGAATAAGCCTGGGTGTCCTTCAATCTGCCTCCTCACCAGTCTACTTATAGCTGCCTGGATATGCCTGGAGATCAGATATCATGGCAGTCTCCCATGTGCCTCGCCCTGTGCTTCACTATTTAATTTAATTCTCATGGTTTCCATTCTGACAGTAACAGTAAGAGGTACTTACCATCAATGCAATTTTATAAAAAAAGGAAACCAAGGCAGACCAGGCAGGGTAGGAATCCTGCCCAAGGTCCCACAGTAAGAGGAACATCTGCCACATTCATGTGAGCATTTCATCCCGTGGCAGGGAGAGACCCAGGGACAAACGCTCATGGTTTCTCTGAGTTGAGAAGAGACAAGGCAGGATGCAGAAGGGGCCTTTGTAGCAGAAAAGCCAGAACTCAAACCACAGCAGCCAGTCTGTCTGCCCACCGGCTTCCATATGAGTAAATCTGGTGGGCTTGGGGGAGGAGGAGTCTGCAAGGCCCACGGGTTCACCATTCCATAGTGTATCGCTGGGATGTCTAACTCCCCTGCTGGCTCTCTGACCTCCGGTAGGTTCCCGGGGCTCACTTTGAGTTACCAGATAATTGATTATGTCCACAAATGTAACACCAAGGAAACTGAGCTTCTACCCATCAACAGAGCAGCTGGAAATACTAACGGGGGTTCATTTTCCCTGACTTGATCGTTTTGTTTTCTTCTCCTACTCTGGCCTTTGTCTCTGACTTATGGACCAAATTCTGGAACCTTTTATTCTGAAAATGAGTGAGAAGGCTGTGATGGCAATCTGCTTTTAGATGTCAATCACCAGAGCTCCTGCTGCTTCCAGGAAACCAGGGAGCAGGGAGAGAGAGACAGCATGCTGGCCCCAGGCCCTTCTTCCAGGCTTGGCTTGGAGTCTGTTATGGATTGAACTGTGTCCTCTGAAAATTCATGTTACTGTTCTAACCCCTGGAACTGCAGAATGTGAGCTTATCTGGAGATAGGTTTTCATAGAGATGGCCAAGTCAAAGTAAGGTCCTCAGAATGAGCCCTAAACTAATATGACTAGTGAATGTCCTTGCAAGAAGGGCAAATTCTGTATACAAATAAGTATAGAGGGGAGATGATATGGTGAGACACAGGGAGAAAATGGCTACATACAAGCCAAGGAGAAAGGCCTGGAACAGATCCTTCCCTCCCAGCCTTCAGAAGGAACCAACCCTATTGACACCTTGACGTTGGACTTCCCTCCCTGGGCATCGCCAGCACTCAATGGACTCCATTCCTGTTTTCTATTGGATGGAAAAGGTGGTAGGGTTTCAAATCCTCAGACAGGGCCTTGTGTCTAGGGTGGATTCAGGACTCACTGGTGTGTTGTCTGGACGTAAGGAGGCAACAAAGGGACAACACCTACAGAATGTCTGCCACAGAGCAGGTGTGTGATTGGTGTAAAAAGTGAAAATCAAACAAGGATTAGTATGAGGCTGCTCTGAGAAGACAGGTGACTGGGCTGTTCCGTCTTTACCAAGACCTTTTTGTGAGGGATGTGGAACCGAGGTTTAAGTCTGATTGGTATTTCACTGGATGCATTCTTCTCCCTTGGCCGGCTTCCTCTCCCTATACAGCCACATGAGCCAGATACCTAGATCTTTTCAGCTTATGAAACCTTTCCCCTGGAAGATCTGGCAAAGAGAGGCCAATGGTAACTTTCTCGACTGGAATTAGCCAAGAATAGTCTGTCATCTCAATCCTTCCAAGTAAGTCTTCTTGAGAGTTCCCCATTCCTAGAGACTCAACTGAAAAGCCCTGGAGTCCAGCTAAGCCCCTGCCCAGTTGAGCAGGGGTCCTGAGAGAAGCACAGATGCCCTTGCTATCCACCTAAAGGTTGGCTTTGGTTCTAAAGATAAAGAAGAGCCACTGAAGGATCCCAGACCCGAGGATAGCATGCCTGCATTTTCTGACAATCTAACAAGTTATTTGGTTTGGATACAGGGTAAGAATTCCAGAGGAGGTGTTGGAGGGATGAGTATTTTTCCTTCCGTTTTTGACATGTTCATACACACCTGTATGCTTCCAATACTCTGTTGCCTTTACATGGACAAATGTTCTCTGGGCTGAATGGTGGCCTAAAATGTACCACACTACAGCTCACGACACACACAGCTGTCTGATTAAGCTCCTTGAAGGCAACTCTGACCAGACCATTTCTCTCTCTGCTCAAGGAGCCTCTATAGTTTTCCATCACCTAAGGAATAAATTCCAGCCCATCAAGTCCCTTGACTTTTCCCATGCTTCCTTTTCTATCTTGGTGATCATGAGCCCTGTTAAAGAACCTCTGTCCCATGTGGTCAAAGTGTGTTGCTCCCTCTTCCTGGGACCTGGTCCTGGGTTCTGATCTCCAAGCCTTTTCAATTTTTCAATTGAAATTTTCAATTTCTATTCCCTCTGCCTGTGAGGCTCTCCTTCCATACCCATCTTCTTACATCCAAATTCTAGTGCCCTAGCCCAGCTGAAATGACTCCCCTCCCAGGAAGTATGTCCCAATTCCCCCGATCCATGGTGGGATTGCCCACTTCTATTCCCCATCTCAATCTGCCCCTAAAATTACTGCATTATATTAAACTTGCTGGTGATCAGGTTATCAGTCCACTATTTGCCTGTGAATAGCTAGAGGACAATAAGCCAACCTTATCATTCCTGCTTCGTTAACAGAGCCTTTTGCATGAAAGGTTTTTAATAAATGGGTCTTCTTTGAGTGCTGCACTCAGGCTTTGATTTCATTTTAACCCCAATTCTCTTCTTTTTCAATGTCTCACAGTTGGACATCTTGCCGTTCCTCTAAGAGTAATTCCCGTGATTCTCATGGGCCATGACCTACACCCATGAAAACCAAAAACTATAGATATGACCCAAATCCACACTTATTGCTAGACAATGAAGGATCATGTAGTTGGTTTCCTTAAAGGTGTTTTATTTAATGTCTAGCTACCAGTGATTCAATGTAGCCCTCTGACTTGTCATGCAATTAAAATCATACCCAAAATTAGATTCTTGGATAGGTCATGCATCTTTACCTTTATCTAAGGAATGATGCCTACACTTCTGTTTCTCTCTATCAAGCTGGGCACACATATATTTTTCATAAATGGTTTCTGAATTGAGCTGGTCTGGACAGAAGTCAAAGGAAAGGAGATTAAACAGCACTCTGAGCACCAACTGTGAGTCCCATTCTGTGGACAGAAAAATAAGAATGTCTGTGGGAAGAGTCAGAGTTCTGGGTGACGTGACGTGATGGTGATTCTTAGGAAAATTCTGAGGTAAGGCAAGATAGAGGGCACGTCTCTCAGGGGAAGCTCCCACTTCAGTCTTCTATTGCATTTAGGTGGGGACCAAATGAGGCATAGAAGTGTGCATGTTGTTTTGATAAATTTAGCCTCTTACTAAATTATAAAATCCATACTGATTTCCCAGGCTAAAGTTCCCTGCATGGGTGACTGACTGTGGTTGTCACAGCCTCCCCCACCCAAGGTTCAGCAGTGCCGTATGAGGGCCAGCGGGGGAAAGCCGGGCTCTGCGATCACAAAGGCCAGAAAGCTGATACTGAGTGAGTTACTTAAGCGTGCTGACGCCAAGACTCGTCCAAATGTTCATCTGTCTCTTTCTTTTCCTCGGAACTCTCATATTCATCAACTCTGTAACTGGCATTTCCACTTGGCCTTCAAATAAGCCTCTCAAATTAACTTATGTCTAAACTAGCCCTTTGATCTTTACCCAACCGTAAACTCTCCTGTCCCTCAGGCTTCCACATCTCAAGGGCAACACCACTCACCTTGGTCTCAGGCCAATCCCAGAGTTTAATGCGTATCCTTCTCTTTCTCTCATCCTTCCGGTCAATCTATCACCCTCTTTTAAGACTTTATTTCATTAACAATTAAATGGGAATAAAATCTCCCTTTCTCAGATGATGTAAGAATCAGATACAATATACATAAAGCACAGGAACATAGAAAGTGCTCAAATGATAATCTGTTTTCATTGCTGTGTGCCCACTCACTGAACAAGCCCCGCATTCTCTGAACAGACATAGGCTCTGAATCTGTGCATTAAAAAAGAATTGGAAGAGAAAAACAAAGCTGGAGGTATCACGCTACCTGATATCAAATTATACTACAAGGCTACAGTAATCAAAACAGCATGGTACTGGCATAAAAATAGACACATAGATCAATGGAACAGGATAGAGAGCACAGAAATAAATCCATTCATATATAGTCGTTTAACCTATGACAAAGTAAAAAAGAATATACACTGGGGTAAAAACAGTGTATTCAATAAGTTGTGCTAGGAAAACAGGACAGATACATGCAAAAAAAAAGAAGGAAGGAAGGAAAGAAGGGAGGGGTATGGAGAGAAGGAGGAAGGAAACAAGGAAGGAAGGAAAGAAAGAAGGAAGGAAGGAAAGAAGGAAGGAGAGAGGGAGGGAGGAAGGAAGGAAGGAAGGAAGGAAGGAAGGAAGGAAGGAAGGAAGGAAGGAAGGAAGGAAAGAAAAAAGGAAGGAAGGAAGGAAGATAGAAACTGGACCATGTTTTTACACCATATACAAGAATAAACTCAAAATGGATTAAAGACTTAACTGTAAGTCCCGAAACCATAAAACTCCTAGAAGAAAATATAGGAAGTAAACTTGCAAACATCACTCTTAGTAATATTTTTACTGATATATCTCCTCGGGCAAGAGAAACAAAAATAAAAATAAACAAATGGGGCTACATCAAACTAAAAGGTTTTTGCATAGCAAAGGAAACCATCAACAACACAAAAGACATCCTACTGAATAGGAGAAGATATTTGCCAAAGATACATCTGATTAGGTGTTAATATCCAAAATTTATTAAAAAACTCATACAACTCAACACCAAAAAACCAAACAATTTAATTAAAAAATGGGCACAGGACCTGAATAGACATTTCTCCAAAGAGGACATACAGATGGCCAATAGACACATGAAAAGATGCTCAACATCACTAATCATCAGAGAAATGCAAGTAAAAACCACAATGAGATACCACACCTGTCAGAATGACCATCATCAAAAAATCAACAACAAGTGCTGGCATGGATGTGGAGAAAAGGGAATCCTCGGGCACTGTTGGAGGGATTGCAAATTGGTGCAGCCACTATGGAAAACAGTATGGAGGTTCCCGAAAAAAAATTAAAAATAGAACTACCTTATGACCCAGTAATTCCACTCCTGGGTTTTTATCCAAATTAATCCAAAAAACTAATTCGAAAAAATATATGCACCCCTATGTTTACTGCAGCACTATTCACAACAGCCAAGATATGGAAATAACCACAATGCTCATCAATAGACAATTGGATAAAGAAGAGGTGGTACATTTATACAACAGAGTATTACTCTGACATAAAAAAGAATGAAATTTTACCATTTTCAACAACATGGATGGACCTAGAGGACATTATGCTAAGTGGAATAAGTCAGACAGAGAAAGACAAATACCATATGATCTCATTTATATGTGGAAACGGAAGAACAGAATAAACGAGCAAACAAAACAGAAATAGACTCATAGACACAGAAAACAAACTGATGGTTGCCAGAGGGGAGGGGCGTTGGGAAGCTGGGTGAAAAAGGTGAAGGGATTAGGAAACATAAATTCATAGTCACAAAATAGTCATGGGGATGTGAAATACAGTGTGGGGAATATAATTAATAATGCCGTAAAGACTATGTAGGGTGTCAGATGGCTACTGGACTTATCAGAGGGATCACTTCATAGATTATATAAAACCCTAAGCACTGTGCTGTACACCTGAAACCAATATAAAAATAAAATTGAACGTCATATATATAGTCATGGGATGTAAAGTACAGCATAGGGAATATAGTCAATGGTATTGTAACAGCTGTATATGATGTCAGAGGGGTAACTTGAGGGGATTATCACTTTGTTAGGGGTTAATTCATTCATTATGTTGTTTTGTATAGCTGAAACTAATTTTTTCTAATGGATTAGAAGAAGATATGTCTCAGAGTTTAGGTTTGGAGGAGACAAACACTAAAGGCTTCAGGGTAGGTGTCTACAAGCCTGAGGGTGACAGCAGTAATGCATGAAATGAGAGCTCTCTCATTTTTGTGGGCTCCAAAGTGGCCCTCTAATAAACTATGATCATAGCAGGTAAATGGAGATTTAACAAAAAAGAAGAGGAAGGGAAAAACAAATGTGCAATTCAATCGGAAGGCATTTTGCTGCAGTTATGCAATTTCAAGTTCAGAATCAGGCGTGATGCTTATTTTCATCTCTGACAACTAATACATTTGTTTGCTGCTAGATGCAACTATTATGGGGAAAACAAAATTCAGTTCACCTGCATTTGTCACCAGAGTATTGTGTCTGCTACACAAAGGCAGGAGATTGAAATGAAAGATGCCTCTTATTGAATTTTAATTTTGAGACAATGTGACCAATTTCTAGGCCTTGCACATGCAGTCAGCCAGATGGTTTGGAGAAAGCTCCGTGTTCCACGTCCAGTCCGTTACCTGGCAGTACACACTCTGTTTAGGCCCTGGCCCTGCTCTTTTTCATATTTATACTCAAGATTTTTAGCCTTTCTTATTTGTGGATTGTTGAAGCAGATGTTTACCCAGAATAATTCAAAAAGCCTCCAAAGTCTCAGAGAAGACATTTCCACTCACTGTGACAGCTCCTGACAACCCCCATTCTTGCTGGCTTTGGGGAAATGCCTACTTCCACAGAGGTCTCTATTCAATGCAATATCTGGGGTTCTTTGTTACCATGTTGGCTCTATTAACATCAAATACTCTATCACATGATTTTGCTGTAGAACAACAAAGAAAAAGATTTCCTTTTCTTTGACCTGTCCCTCATGGCAAGGATGAAGTGTGCAAGAGGAGGAGATGTATCTGCTGATAATGGTGAAATGAAAAAGAGGAAATAGAAGCTTATATGAAAAGTGCCTGTCTTTAATTTTGTCTGAAACATTAGAACAAGAACGTGGAGCTAAGCGAAGGAGATCTGAACTTGGATCTTTGCTTTGCCTCTGGCTTACCCTGTGACATGGAGCAAGTCCAATTCTTTGTCATTCACAAAGCTGCGGTGAGGGGGTCCACACCTCTGGGAGCAAGGAGGTGGGGATGAGGCCAGGATGGAAGAAATTGTCGGTACAAGACCCAACCTGGGGCCTGGCCCCGGATCTTGTAGAGACACTTATCTTTCTAGGCACGGTGGGCATTGGGCTCTTAATTTTTAGCTGTCTGTTATTGGAAACTCCACCCCTTTCTCCTCTTTGAGAAAGTCTTCACTCTATGAATCAGGGACAGCCTGTCAATATAGAACGTGAAAATGCAAGAAACCTCCTTTTTCATCTCCCCATGCACCTAGAGTGAGGTATGTAAACTGGGCTGTGCCTTAATGAAATTGTGAGGTGGTGACACAAAGATTTGGGACTGTAGAGACCCTATTCCAGCAGTGGGTGGCAATAGTATTGGGGCCCACATTGAGCTTTCTGGGGCAGAGGTGGCAGAGGAAGAACCAAGGCTCCAGTGTCTGGTGGTAGCAGACAGTCCTCCCAACTGGTTCTGTGGCCTGACTTTGGCCCTCAGCCTGGGGGTTACCCAGATTCCCTTGTTCTTTTCCTTTTCTTGGTGCCTAGTCCCTCCCTCCCTTCCTTTCTCCCTTTTTCCTCTTGTAAAATATTTTCAACATACCATAAAGTATTGAGATAATATAATATGCACCTCATTCACAACTGCCCAGCTTGATAAAATCTTAATATTTTCCTAAGAAATAAAATATGGCAGATAAATTTGAAACCTCTGTGTAATCTTTTCTAATCCCATTTTCTTTACTGCCTTCCAGAGGTAAACTCTATCCTGAACATGATAATTATCATACAAAGACATATTTTTAGTATCTAAAATTTACTAATAAATTTCATATTTGTATGTACACACACACACACACACACACACACACACACACACATACACACACACTCTCATAACACATGGGTGACTCTGGTCTAGACAATTTGGCAAGTAGATATTCTGAGAAACCCTCTCATTCTCAGAACAAAGATGATTTTCAATAAATAGATTACCTCACTAAAAACTGAGGGAAATCAGTAAACTGAGTAAAGCAACTTGTTCTCCCTAATGAGGGTGGGCCTCACCCAATCAATTGAAGACCTGAATAGAACAAGAAGGCTGAGTGAAAGGGAACTTGGCTGTCTGACTATTTGAGTGGGGACATCAGTCTTCTCTGGCCCTTGAACGGGAACTTACACCATAGCCTCCTGGCTCTCAGGCCTTTGGATGTGGAGTGGAGCTAACTACCCAGGAGCTCTACTGGGTCTCCAGCTTGCTCACCAAGATGTTAGGAATGCTCAGTCCCCATGAACACGTGAGTCAATTCCTTATAACAAATGTCTTGATAGGTAGGTAGGTAGGTAGGTAGGTAGGTAGGTAGGTAGGTAGGTCGGTAGATAGATAGACCCTATTGGTTCTGTTTCTTTGGAGAACCCTGACTAACACAGATCTGGGTACCAAGGGTGGTCCTAGCAGAAGAGAATTTTAAGGATGAGTTTTCTGAATTGGTTCTGTAGTTTCTGGAATTGGCAGTCTACGCTGATTAGACTTAAAGACACTGAGGATTCTATTTCCAGCAGTAAAGAGCACGCTGGCAGTCCGCAGCATGAAGTGGCAGCAGAGACACACAAAACAATAGCGTCGAATACTCCTAACACTTTTCAGAAACTCAGGGCTGGATGACCGGGTACATGAGACTTTCGGATATTTCTCGCTAACTAATGAGGATAATGAGATTGGCTGGTTGCTCCTAATGTCACTTGACAAAGTGGAGAAAGAAAACGATGAACTCGGGGATTCAACTTCCCAGCTCAGGTGCCACACAAATGAGAAGCCTGACAAAGACCCTCTGTGAGAGGGGAGGCCAGACGGCAATGACGGACATGTGCAGAGCAGGCTGAGGGTCTGATGGCGGAGGAGAGGTGCTGATCGCACACGGTGTGAGATGAAAGCTATAAAGCCACAGAGCAAAACCTGGGCGAGGATCTCTGAACCGCTGGTAGGGACCAGAGACCCAGCATCAGAGAGCTGTCCTCCTCCCTTCTCCTGCCTTCCTAGTCCTTGCTTCCTCTTTGATGATTCAATGAAATAAAGTAAAGCCCCCAGCTTCTAGAGGACTGCAATTTTTTTTTTCCCCTGAGAAAGAAAGGACAGATGAAGGAGGATGATGCATTTGGGGGTGGGGGCGGGCCTGGGCAGATTCAGAAATGGCTGTCTTAGTTCCAAGGACACAGTCTGCTCCTTGGAAGTCATATCTTGCCTTCCGGAGAGGGGAAAGAAAAAACAAAACAGAAAACCCAACCTTTGTTCAAATATTACTGTTATAAAGTTGTATAGGCTCAGTAAGAAAATTTTCAAAGTACGGAAAAGGAAATTAGAGATAGAAAACTCATCCATAGACTCAGCACCCAAAGACATTGACTGCTGCTAACATTTCAGGGTGTTCCTTTTCAGATAAAGAATGTAATTTTTAGGGATGTGAAATGCTGTCAATCAACAGAGAGCTGTGACCGCAGGGGACACTGGGGAGAGTAGAACAGCCATCCTGCCCTCTAACGGCTGTCACACTGGACACCATCCCATCCCTTGGGCTGGGGACAGCAGAGCTGGGAGCCCAGCATCTCCCCGCCAAGCCCTAGGCACAGCCACCCCCAGGATGAGGCTCCAAGAGCCTGTGAATGGGGCAAAGCGTGGCCAGTGCCTCCCTGGTTTCTCAAGACCTACAACAGGCCTGAGCCTTTGCTCCATCTCACATTTATGCCTAAATGCCCTGCTTGGCATGCATCAAAGTGAAGAGTGAGGGCCACAACTCAGCTTCCCAGGATGCAGGCCAGGTGTGGGGACAGGGCACAGATGGCAGGGAGATGTGCTTATAAACAGCATGTGGGAGGTCCTGTCACCAGAGCGAGCCTTATCTCCTCCTGCCTGGCTCTCAGCCCTGAATCTTGGGTGAGATCAGCAGCAGCCAGTGCTTCTATGTGTCACCCAGAGCCAGTGCTGTCTCCAGCCAGCCTGCACCCATTACCACCTGTGAAAGTCTGGAGCTTCCAGTCTTCCTGGTGGGAGGAAAGCCAGACGTGCAGCTCTGGCCTCCAGGAAGTTACTGTTGATCAGAAGGGACAAAGGAGAGATGGATTTGGGGAGGAGAAGCTCACACTCAAGCAAGCCATTGTCACCTTGATAGCATTTCTGGTTCAGGTCAGTGCTCAGTAAATCTTGGTTGCGTTGTTCCTCATTAATTTGCCAGGAGGAAAGTGGCCCATTGCTCCCTGGCCCTAGATGACGTAGACTATCTTTCTCTCCATGGAATTCCACTGAGAAGGCAACTGCTGATGATAAGGATGGTTGACAGCAGGATCCTCAACAAGTCTGTCTTTCTCTGGGTCTGTTTCCCATTGGAGAAAGAGGGAGTGGGTGCTGCACTAGTGAGCATTCAATGACTGCCTAAGCGGGGGGACCCTGCCCATGATCTAGGTTTGATTCCTGGCTACCCTGTGTGACTCAAGGCAAGAGATCTCATTTCCCATACATGTGATTTACAAAATTAGGAAAAGGGTTTCTATTTCACCAAAGTGACATGTGACACTGAATAAGGGCTCTTGTTGGAAAGAAATATGGGCACATCTGACCACAAAATCATTTTGTCCCAAGAAGAGGGCTTGAGCAGACCCTGTCACACCCTCAGGCTGTAACTCCAATGTCTTTATGTCCACTTGTATAAACTTACAGGGATGTCTGGGAGCCTTGACCTTAGCGTCTATCTGAAAGCCTTCACAGAGAGGACAGCTGGGCTGGGCCCAGGCCCACACAGGGCCATGGACAGCGTTCTCCAAGAGAAATAGAAGGTGAGACACGTTTGTCATGTTAAATTTTCTTTCTTTTTTTATTATTAAATTTATTGGGGTGGTAATTGTTAGTAAATTTACAAACATTTCAGGTGTACAATTCTGTATTACATCATCTATAAATCCCATTGTGTGTTCACCACCCAGAGTCAGTTCTTCCATCACCATATATTTGATCCCCCTTACCCTCATCTCCCACCCCCCACCCCCTTACCCTCTGCTAAACTATTGTCTGTGTCTATGAGTTTTTCTTTCTCATTTGTTTGTCTTGTTCTTTTGTTGTTTTTGGTTTATATACCACAAGTCAGTGAAATCATATGGTTCTCTGCTTTTTCTGTCTGACTTATTTCGCTTAGCATCATACTCTCAAGATCCATCCATGTTGTCACAAATGTTCCCATATCATCTGTTACCGCCAAATAGTATTCCATTGTGTATATATAACACAACTTCTTTATCCATTCATCTATCGAAAAACATTTTGGTTGTTTCCATGTCTTGGCCACCGTAAACAAAGCTGCAATGAACATTGGAGTACATGTGTCTTTATGGATAAATGTTTTCAGATTTTTTGGGTAGATACCCAGGAGAGGGATTGCTGGGTCATATGGTAATTCTATTCATAATTTTTTGAGGAACCTCCACACTGCCTTCCATAGCGGCTGCACCAGTCTGCATTCCCACCAACAGTGTATGAGGGTTCTTTTTTCTCCACAGCCTCTCCAACACTTGTTGCTATTTGTCTTGTTGATGATAGCCATTCTGACTGGGGTGAGGTGATACCTCATTGTGGTTTTCATTTGCATTTCTCTGACGATTAGTGATGTTGAGCATTTTTTCATATGTCTATTTGCCATTTGTATGTCCTCTTTGGAGAAAAAAGCACTTCTGTGCGGCAGTTTGACAATCCTCGAGCTGTCGGAACTGCTCACCTCCTCAGAGGGACTTCCCCAACCCTCTGCCACACCCCTTCCCCAATATGTTCTTTCTCAGGCCCTGAGTTTTGCTTCCATACAACTTACCGCGATTTTGCATTGTGGTGTTGTTCTGTCTATCTCTCCCACAAGAATAAAATCCCATGAGGACAAGGGGTTTCCCTCTATGAGCACTACACCCTGCCCATACAAGGCACCCCGTGCATTTGTGATGAATGGGTGAATTCGTTCATTAATATGGGCCAAGGTTGGTGCAAGGCCTTCTCTGAATCGGCGTGGCCCAATAGGAACAGTATGTGAGCCACGTTCATCGTTTTAAATATTCCAGTAGTTCCATTTAAAAAAGAAAAACGTAAAAAGAGGCAGATGAAATTAATGTGACTATCTTCTATTTAACCTGATTATTTCAATGTACATTGAATATACCAAATATCACTGAGATTTTTTTTTTCAAAACTTAATTTGTTCAGCCTATATTTTAGAAATCCGCAATGCCTTGTACAATTACAGCACCTCTTGATTCAGGTGGTAAATTTTTGTTGAAATACCTGATCTATATTGAGATGTCACAAATGTACAGCTGACAATGTAGATTCGCATACCCGAGTTGTTCCAAACACACTAAAAAGTTTTCCCACCACTGAATCAAGCAATGATTTTTAAAATTTAAATTAATTCTAATGAAATGAAAAGGGCACGTCGGTCCCTCTGTCTCATCAGCCACATTTGCAGGGGTCCAGAGTCCTTCCTGGGGCAGCGTGAGCCTGGATACTGCTGCTAAGCCTAAGTCCGACCGTATTGCTGCTGTGCTCGTGATTCTCTCGTGGTTCCCCATCACACTCAGGGTAAATGTCGAAGTCCTTTCACATCTGCCCTGCCTACCCTTCCATCCTCACCTCTTGCTGCTCTCCTCCTCACTGACTGCTCTGGCCCCCTGGCCGCCTCATGGCTTCTCAGGCTCTCCAGATCCGCTCTTACCTCAAGCTCTTTGCCCTTGCTGGGCCCACTGCCTGGAGGCTCCCACCCTCTACTCCAGTGTCATCAGGAGCTCCTCCCTCACTTCCTTTAGGTCTTTGTTCAAACACTGTCTTCTCAGTACAGCCTGGTCTAGCCACTCTATTCTAAATGGAGGGCCCCCACCCCTACTGATGCTTCAAATCCTTCTTCCCTGGCAGTCAGCTATCACTATCTGACAAACTCCGCCTTTTATTCTTTTGAGATGTTTATTATCTCACCTCTTCCCACGTAGAATGTAAGCTCTATGAAGGCAACATTGTTCTGTTTTGCTGACTGCTAGATTCCCTAGTCGTTAGTATTTCATTTATTGAATGAATGAATGAACAAATGAATAAACTCACATACATTTGTGTCACATGATGATATTATTACCTTCACCTTACAGATACAGAAATGAGACCCAGGTGGTGAAATGATGAGCCCAAAGGCAAAGAAATAGAAAATAGTTAAAAATAACTAGAAAGCACGCTTTACTTCAAATTCCATGTAATTCTCATCATGCACGCTGCCTTCAAAAATCGCTGCTTGACTGGTGCAGCCGTTATGGAAGGCAGTGTGGAGGTCCCTCAAAAAATTATGAAGAGAATTACCATATGACCCAGCAATCCCTCTCCTGGGTATCTACCCAAAAAATCTGAAAACATTTATCCATAAAGACACATGTACTCCAATGTTCATTGCAGCTTTGTTTACGGTGGCCAAGACATGGAAACAACCAAAATGTCCTTCGATAGATGAATGGATAAAGAAGTTGTGTTATATATACACAATGGAATACTATTCGGCGTTAAGGAAAGATGATATAGGAGCATTTGTGACAACATGGATGGATCTTGAGAGTATGATGCTAAGCGAAATAAGTCAGACAGAAAAAGCAGAGAACCATATGATTTCACTGATACGTGGTATATAAACCCAAAACAACAACAACAACAAACAAGTCAAACAAATGAGAAACAAAAACTCACAGAACTCACAGACACAGACAATAGCTAAGTGGTTACCAGAGGCTAAGGGGGCTAGGGGGTGGGAGATGAGGGTAAGGGGGATCAAATATATGGTGATGGAAGAAGAACTGACTCCGGGTGGTGAACACACAATGGGATTTATAGATGATGTAATACAGAATTGTACACATGAAATCTACGTAATTGTACTAACAATTGTCACTCCAATAAATTTTTAAAAATATACTTCAATAAAAATGTGTTTATGACCAAAAAAAAAAATGCTGCTTGTCAGATACTTTCAGTAAGGGGATTAGAATCCTATAGAACACTGAAAAAATACAAATGCATCAAACACCAGGTCAACCAGCCAGTTAATGATTGTAAGGTGCCCACATGTGGCCCAGATCCATCCCTTGAGTTTCATACATTCCAAACATGTACTTTGCTTTCATGAGTTGAAGTATGAACAGACTGTTAATGTAATCTATATGTGCCCACTATTGCCCCTACTGGATGCTGACTGCAACTGCCCCTTCCACCCGTCCCTTCAACCATCTCCAGCTCAAATCCCACCTTTGTAGTCACACAATTACATTTGTAAATATTTGTGTGAATGGAAAATTTTCTTTGTGCTCTAATAGAAACGATCAAAAGCCTTTTTAATATGAAATAATAACTACTAATTATTAGATGGCAGCTTTTAACACCTATCAAATTTAATCCCCAAGCAACCCTATAAACTAAGTGTTACCATCATGCCCATTTGACAGATGAGGGAACTGAGACTCTGAGAAGGAATTAAGCCATGGTCAGACCATTAATAAGTGACAGGGTCAGGATTTAAATCCAGGCCTATCTGTCTGCTGCTGTGTCAACAGTAAACTATTGTACCACTCTGCAAGCTCTTAGGACCTCATAATCGAAACATCTCCTGGAAACAAGATAAAATTAGTCCAACAAGCCAAGTTAAAACCCATTCATTTCCCAAATAAATTCACAAATTTATTTGCATGTACATGGAATCTTGTAGCAATTACATTGCTTCAAATTTGCTTAATGAAATGACAACTCAGCAAAGTAGAAATGTAGCTCAAAAAACATTTTACTAACATTTTTCTCTAATAAATCTACCCGTGCATCAAATGAATGATAAAAAATCATTAGTAAGCAAACACCTTCCTGAATGTGCCATTTAGATCCTGACCTTGGGATCCAAAAGGTCTGGCAGAAACGTATTGTCACCGCTTCCCTTTGCTGCAACTGTGACAACCTGGGTGAGACTAATTCACCCCAGGCACTACATGGACAATCATTTGTTTTTAAGTGACACATGTATTTCATATTCTCAATGCACAACTGACCTGCTTAAGTACTGTCATTAATATTCAAAACATGGCCGTGACAGAGAGAAGCATGTTGACAGGGCCGTCAGGATTTTGAGCTTTTCAAGGAAAAAAACAAAAAATAACAAAAACTGTATGTTGCTTAGGAAAGATCCTATTGATAGCACATAACAAAAAACAAAAACCCTTTAAACAAGCTTAAGTGGTGAAAAGGAAATTAATTGGAATGATACACTCCTAACTCAAAACTAGGCAATGTAGAGGGCCTCAGCTTACTGAAAGGAGACATAGATGACCAGGTAGGGACACAGGCCACTACATCTCCCCATCTTCCCTGCTTCCTAAATAAGGCCTGGGGCTTCATATCACTCTCCCTCTCCTTCTCCTTCTCCTTCTTGGTCTCCCTATCTCTCTCTGTCCTCCATTGTTCCATCTGCACACACACAGAATGGCTATCAGAGCACAGAGTTTGTGTGTCTACAGTTTGAACAACATTCTAACCACTGCTAAGTCCAAATTTTCAGAGAATAAATTGAGAAGGCCCTCATTTGTTCATGTGACCTTCCATGTGTCCCAGGAAACACAATCCAGAGGTGATCTGTGGGGTAAGGTCAACGTGAAAGACATGTTAGGACTACGGATGGATTAACACCTGGAAAGACATCTACTACAATGTGACTGCTCTCAGGAAAACCTTGGTCAACGATAATTTTCTCGAAATTGATTCTATTTCTTAGTACAAATTTATGCAATAAACACTAATTGAACGCCCACAAAGTGCCAAGCAATCAGCCCTACCGAAAGGAATATGCAATCTAGAAAGAAAGGCTAGCAGGCAATTATAAGGCTGTGTGGGAGTGAATGTAACAACAACAAAAATCAAGGGATGTTATGGGGTGAACATATAATTCAGAAGCCCATGGTGGGGAAAGTGGGGTGAGTGGAGTGGGGTACAGTGAGGTTTCCCAGAGGAGGGAAGACAGACCTGAGATATGGAGGATGAATAAGAACTAAGCTATAAAAGAGCAGAATAGATGATTGTGGACAAAAGGAATGCGGACGCAGAGGCACTGCGTTTTCAGGAGGCAAACACGTGGAAGAAACACCGGGGTCTAAATGGAAGAGATGAGCAGAGGTCCCATCCTGAAGACGCTTGTGTGCCAAGCTAAGGAAGTGGGAACTACTCCAATAATTCTGAACATTAACTCAATAGAACCAAAGACAGCCTGCCAAATAAAGAAGTTTATAAATGTTCACATTTCATATCACCCTTTTGGAGATTCACTGTACACACCGGCATATTAAAGGCTCTGAGAAGTCCTGTAAGAAACACACACACACACATACACATACAAATACCTGGTTAACATGTTTAACCCAGGGTTTCCCACATGTATTAAACTATGAATCTCATTCCTATCCCCTACCCTATGAAACACTCATTAATGCAGTGTGAGAGAGATTGCTTTGAGGCAGTGGGGAGCCTACTGGAGGGTTTAAAAAAGCAGAATGAAATGATTCAATTTGTTCTTTAGAAATGGCCTACTGCCTGCTGCAGAGAATGGAACTGGGGAGTGTAAGCCAAGATGCTATGAGGCTTGTTAGGGACTGCTGTAATTATCCGAGAAAGAGATGATGGGGACCCAAACTGAGGCAGTGGCAGTGCGGGTGCTGCGACTGGGAACAGTCATGGTTGCCTAAGATCCTAATACAAATGGCTGTTCCATGGCAGGCTCCATTTAGGAAGCTAAAAAATGAGCATGAGACTGAACTTTATTATGGGAGCCAAGAACGGAAGCACTAGCAGGGGGCAGGGCAATTACCAAGCAGTGACTGTAACTCTCCAGCTTCTAAAGGATCTAGCATTTCAAAAAGGACAATGCCCCTTTGCTATGGGGTTGTCCAATCTGCCCTCCAAGAAGGACTGCCCTGAGCCAGGATTGCCAGCCTGGTTTACAGATCAATCCAGTTCAACAGAGAGGTTTTCTTGTCCAGGTGGGAGGCTGCAGTGGGCAACCATAAAGGAATCTGAATACCAAGCTACAGAATTTACCCCTTCTTCTTCATGCACATTTTAATTAAGCACTTACTACGTGCTAAATTTATCCTGGTACTTCAAAGTTTTCATTTCCAGTGTATCGCTCATCTATTGCTAGATAACAAACTTAGTGGCTTAAAATAACCAAGATGCTCATGGTTCTATGTGCTGACTGGGCTCATTGGATGGCTCTTCTCTCCACATGGTGTTAACAAGGGTCACTCGCATGTGGAGGCTGATGGGAGCTGGATCAGCCATGACGATCCCTCCATGTAGCTGGTAGTTGGTGCTGGCTGTAAGCTGGGGATTCATCGGGAGCTCTTTCCTGGGACGCTTCAGTTCTCTGTGTGGCTAGCTTGGGCTTCCTCACAACATGGCGGCTGGGTTCCATGAGCACAAACCCCAATTCACAAGTGTTTATCAAGGCCTGCTTGTGTCATGCTTGTCAAAGGCCCCTTGCCCAGGGCATGTCACATACCCAAGTCTAGCGTCTATGTGAAAAGGGACTACACAAGGCCATGAATACTGGGAAATAGTTCCCCAGGACCAACAATGAACAATATACCACACTTTATAAATTATGTATGGTACATACAATAAATCCTATGAGGTATTTCTGTATCTATCTACATTGTTATAATATAAAATGGAAATGAGTTCTCAAGAGAAACCATGACCAAAGGCACACATGTAGGAAAATAATTTGTAAATAGTTACTTTTAAAAAGCACAGCTTTGGAGGTCAGTGGGGCAAAGTTCACTTCAAGGCCTTCTTCATCTTTTAGATGAAGTGATTTAAGTAAACTATTTGTGCCTTTTTCCTCATTTGAGAAATGGAGATAATAAAAGCTGCCTTGCAAAACTATTAGGAAGATTTGAAATAGAGAGAGAATGTATATAAAATAAATTATGTCGCAATGTAACAAAGCAGACATAATGACAACTTTTTGTTCCTTTCTAATCTTTACGCTTATATGTGAATATATAATTCTGCATCATTTTAATCAAAGTGCACATAAAATTGTACTTCAATATTTATTCTAAATCAGTCCATGTTTTTCCATAGGTTTTGCCCCTAGCCTTTTTAATTGCTGTGAAATATTCCATTATGTTAATGCACTATAATTTATGTAACCCTTCTCCTTTTTTGTGCATTTAGCTTACTTCTTTTCACTTTTGTAAATTACACTGATGCCTGTATTTAAATTGCTCCTCATTAAAAGTCATTCTCTTATTGTATTTCTTACAACTGATATTCTAAGGTAAAAGTATGTGAAAATATTTATGACTTGGTAGGCACTCCTACATGGTCCTCCAAAGTATATGTGTCTGTTCCATCACCATGTCACCAACACTGGATTTTTATAATTTCCTTCGTTGTGTTTTGTTTTGATTTTTCTTGGGTAGGATGAAATATGTGCTCTGCATTCTGTTGAAGTCTCAAATTGTCTGTATTATATGAGAGTTTGCTTTATGTGTGCAGTGTGATATTTTTTCAGAGATTTTTAAAGATGTATAAAGTAGCTATTATTATTACCATTTTTAATGATAAACTGATACTTAGAAACTTTGAGTGCTGAAGGAGTCTGGTTGAGTCTGGAGTAGCTTTAAAATAAAGATACTGATTTTTTTTTTTTTTAACAGAGAAGCCCACATGTTCCTCTTTATAAGTTCTCACCGTGAGAAGTGAAAACGTCGTTCAGTCAGAAAAGAATTACTTACCCAAGGCAATCATGTAAGGCATTGGAGTAGGTGCTGGGGAAACCCAGCACCCATAGTGGGAACAACACACATTTGTTCACATTCATTGTGACGACATTTTGATTTCTCATAATATCTCTGAGGCTTATGTAGGAATCTAAAATATTAACTGAACTTGTGCTATGTGCAAACTACGTTCCATGTGTCAGGGGTGTTCAAAGAGGAGAAGAGGCTCGTCCTAGAGCAGGGTGTAGGAAGGGAAGAGTAGATGTGAAGGGTGCCCGACAACAGTGTCAGGCAGGACTTTCCCGAAGCCCTCCGTCCGTGGACAACGCTAATTCCACGTAAATTCATGTACGGTAAGAAGGATCAAAAGGCTCATGGGCATGAGGTCCGTCCCCTGCTGAAGAGAATAAAGTCTGTTTCCCTGAGCTGGTCCCGTTTGCATGCCCCTGTCCCTAGAGCCTTGCTGAGAGTGCCAAGCTGGGGAGGTATGATTGCCCATGGTCTGCTTTGTTAAGAAACTCCCTCACCTGGGTGCTAATGCAGCCAGGTGACACCTGTCACCTGCTCAGGACGTCTATGCCTCCCTCCAAGGAGCTTAATTACTGGAGAAGAAGTAATTGGAGAAGAAGATAAAGCAGGACACAATTAAGTGCTAACTGAGGGGGCGGGACTCTCAACAGCTTTCCCCAAAATCCCCTGGGAACTTAGTCAGCTAGAGCTTCCTTGCCCATACAGACTTTGATTCAGCAGATCTGGGGAGGGATCGGAACCCCAGTAGTCCCAGGTGACCCATATCTTCCCTATGCTTCTATGCACCGCCCCTAACTCATTGTTTCTCAGCGTGACCAGACCAGCCTTAATCACCCAGGGCCCTTGGCAAACCATGCACAGACGCTGGCTCCCCACCCCAGAAAGCCTGCTGCTGCAGCTCTGCCATTGCACTATGACAGTCCCCCGGGTCATGTTCATGAACCCAACGTTTGGGAACCACTGCTCTGAACGAATCTTCCAGGAAAGTGAGGACAAATCAAAGCAAAGTAGAGTAGACACAGCTTTAAGGGGTTCCAGCTCCTTCACCTTGGGGCAACGTAAGGCGTCTCTGAGCCTCAGTTTCCCCATCTGTAAAAGGGAGGAAATGATGCCAACCCCACAGAGTTGCTGGCTGTAGATGGAAATGATGGCTGTTTGAGCTCCGATACTGTGCCAGGTGCTTAGGTAGTGGACGGCATGAGAAGATAGGTAAGGGCTTCCTGGAAGAGGGGTCTGAGATGGCCAAGAAGGGGTGTGATATTTTAATAAGAAAAAGGGAGTACATAGGGCATTCCAGGGATGAGGTTCAGGGAGCTGCAGCAGAAGCAAAGATCCAGGATTCGAATGAGCCGGGGACGTGCCAGCCACAAGAAAAGGAGGAAGAAACCAAGAACTAGAAAACAGTCACACTGGGTCTTGCCAAGGCGTGTGCCGCACGTGGAGACACACTGTGGGTGCCGTAGGAGGAAGTTCTCCTACATGCAGGTAGTACCTCCAGGCAGCCCAGCTGAGAATACGAAAGCCATTTGCCTGGTGGCACATAGGCAACGTTTACCTTCCTGGTTTCAGTTCAGGTTGGTCACATTAGTTCACCTGTCTTGAGCTGTGCTTTATTCTGCAGGCTCGAATGACAGCTCCAGAATGCATGCCACTGTCCAATTTGCATGTCCCCATCCCTAAGAGTTGGTCACCTTTCAGCAACTCAACACCCCACCCACCTGACCTGTAACTTTTTTGCCCAGTGGGGCCTCATATCAGCCGCGGGCCCGTCACTTTTACTTGGCACCTATCTGTTGACCAATTAAAGTTTCCTCATTTAGCATCTTCTACATCAGTCTGGGACCTTCAGGTGGGAACAGAAATATGGATGGTGGTTATTTTGTCCTTTTCCCAGTGGAGGTAGAGCTAGAAAGAAATTGCATGGAGGGAGTAATTTCAAGACACAGTAGAAACTGAATCCCAGAAATCCTGCTGAAATCCAAGTCTCCAGTTCTGAGTGGCCCAAGCCAGGTGCAGGGCGCAGCCATTTAAGTGCCACTAGTCTCTGAGCTCCATGACAACAGGGATTTCCACCCGTCTTGATAACTGCTGTGCCCCCAACATGCAAAATGGTTTCAGGCACAGAGCAGACTCTTGATAGATTTGATTTATTCTCTATCACTTTCAACTAAAGTAACCTAGTACTCAGTGCCCACCAGCATACTGCTGTCCCAAAAGTCCCTGTCAGCTGCATTTCCTATCAGTCCCAGGGGCTAGAATCAATGTTTCTCTCCCACCCCTGCCCCTGGTGTGACTCGGAGGCTTTGTGCACAATGACACGACCAGGAAGTCCCCACCATCTTGCACCTCGTCTCTGTGCGCAGCCAGTCCACACTGCCAGAAACGAGGTCTGAGTGCCTTAGGTATGGCGCTGGCCAGAGAGAGTGTGCAAGGGGCACAGGCTGCCCTGCATGTCACCCCTGACGTTCCTGGGTGTTGGGGGAGCCCTACACAGAAGGGATGGAGGTAGACTGAGAATGTCCTTTCAGGTTATTAATAGCTAAGCTAATGCTCAATGACCCTGATTTTTATTTTTTTATTTTGTTTTTTTTATTGGGCTTTTGCATATCTGACTTTAAAAAATAATGCGTTCAGGTTTGGCATTGAACTTAATCTCAGTGTAAAAACTCAGGAATATCCGCAGGTTAAGAGAGAGAGAGAAACATGTGGCGACGTCTATACAGTCTGCCGGCTATTTGTCACTTCCCCAGCATAGAAAGGAAGCGAATAATCTGCCAGATACTCTGGGGAGCAGATCCTGCCTCTGCTTACCCAGATGTGGAGCGAGGGTGCAGCCATGTTCATGCCTCTCGGGCACAGTGGCCCTGGCCTGTCCTAGTGTCAGGACAGGGGGGGTAGGGGTGGACTTGGCATAGAAACAGGGGCACATGTGTCCCTTCCCCAACACAAGAGCCCTAGCTGAACTGGAGATCCCTGGGCTCCACCCAACACAGCCCAGCACCTGCAGCTCCTGTCCCATCAAACACCACGGTCTGTAGCCTCGCCCCAGACCCAGCAGGGTTGGCACTTCGCACTCACCAGAGGGCTTCTGGAGAAAACCAAAAGCACATACTGAACATTGTTTTACGCATGAACAACCTGGGACAGAGAGGCAAAGAGATTTCTCCAAGGGCCCATGGCCAGGCCCCCCACAAGATAGCCTGAGCAAACAGCATGCCAATGTCTCTTTCCTCAGAACACAGGATTAAAAGCCCCTATTAAAGTGTCACTAGGGGAAATGGGATACAGTGATATTGTAAATTTGGCATGTGCTTCATATTTTGCAAGTTGCACGTGAAGTTTTCTAGCTGGCAGTGCCCGAGAGAGCTCTGCCTGGAAGACACCCACATGTCCTCGCAGCAAGGAGAATGTGAAAGTTCCCAAGGACAGGAGCGGGGCCTGCCTAAAGGGAAGGCATTCCCTGGACTGCATTTCCGGTTAATACTGGAGCTGAGTCTGATGAGGCGCTCCTGCAGCCCTGATAATCCTGCAGCACTGAGGGACTGCCTTCAAAAAGGGGTCAAAGAGGCAAGCCATGGAAGGGGAGAGGCTGTGGACTGGGTTGGAAGGGGCCCCCTGTGTCTGCAGGAGAAGCACTGGTGGCAGAAGCTGGCGGTGGGGAGAAAAAGACAGAGGAGAAGAAGAAGGAATAAGGGGAAGAAGAGGAAGAGAAGGAGGTGAGAAGGGGGAAGGAGACAGAACAAGGGAGATGAAAGGAGGAAAGGATGGGGAGAGAGGGGAGGGGAGGAGATTGGAAGGGAGAGAGAAGCTTTCAGGCCACATATTTACTTCTGAGCTCAAATCCCCTTCAAAAGTTACTTTCTGACAAATATGAGAAGCAACCAAGAAAAGACAAAATTTCCTTTTCTAGGGTCATTGCTTTGTGTCATATTCACTTCCTGAACTCCCAGTGCACCGCAGTTCTGTGCTGGGCTTTGGCGGTACGAGGGGGGGGGGGGGCTGCAGGCAGTCACTGTTCCAGGATACGGAGGAAATTAACTATTGTGGCAGTAAGCGAAGCGCCTTCTCAGCATGCACTGTAACCTCTTTCTGTCATGCCAAAGCCAGAAACTTAAAATCTGTCTCAGACTCCCTTGCAGCTGGAGCTCCGGATGTGACTTTTTTCTGTGACTTTCATCATAGGCATGGTGACGGAATTAAGTCATGCTGGAGAGAGGTAGGCTACAAGGCGGCAGGCATTTTGCTGGTGTGGATCAGGACAAAGGTAGCTTGCAAAGCTCTCCGTCAGCCATGTGACATCCTGATTCCACAGGCAGCGTCCCACGTCTGCAGCTTCCTGACTGTGGCAGAGGCAACAGCAGACTTAGCACCTCAATGCTGAGGTGGTGCTTTGGGAATCACCCCTGGAAGCCGAGCCTATCATCTGTTTCTTCAGACCTCTTAATGATTTGAGGGTCATTGAATTACCTGGACTGATTAGGCATATGAGAAACTGGGATGCAGGACGTAACAGACACAGTCAGTGTCCTGCAGCTACAACCTAATTGACGTGCCGGTAAATGTCTAATCAATTACCTGATCTTTGGAGGGAAAAAAGCCCTGGTAGCATTTGCTAATTTCCATGCTGCAAATATTCCGAGTGGCTATGTACATGTACATTATTGAGTTGTATTTTACCATGCAAAAATATGATAGACATAAATAACCTCAAAAGTATAGAGAATAGCAAAGGGAGTAAAGAACTAGATGAGATGTGTTTGTTACTTTTGTCTCCCAAATAAGTCATTTAATTATAAGTTTGCAAAATGTAATTTGTAATAATGGCTGTGTACCCAACCAGCTAGCAAAAATTCTCAAAACATTGACATCGGGCTTCTGGGTGCTCGTATGAGCTGACGTCTATCCGTCACTGATTCCAGCCGGGGATTGTGCCCCAGGTGCCCACAACAGTAACCACATTCATTTCTGCACCCTTAATGGGTTTTTTTCCTTCCCTGTCTCACTTCCCTGCCCACTCATCGTTCCCTCCAAAACTACTGGCACCCTAATTCTTGTCCCAGAGTCTGCTTTGGAAGAAATCCCAACTAAGGCAAGGTAGAATTTATGCTACAACATCAGCACATCCCCTAGTACAGGGTGGGCACAGAACAGAGCATAATCAAATATGTTTTATGTTTTTCTATGAATAAATATTTATGGAGCGTGACAATTGCTGAAGGGCCTCTTATGGGTGTCAGCGGTGGTGTTGGGTCCTCTGTACACAACAGACCTCAGGCTCCTGACCTGCATCTGACCTCAGGCTCCTGACAAGATGTGGGCGTGAGGAAGAATGCACCTGGGTCACCCACTAATAAGGATCACATCAAGAGACCTTAGGGATCTCCTGGTCCAGTGTGCTGATTTTTCAATTAAGGAAACTGAGGTATGAGGAGAGGAAGAGATTCACCCAGGGTCACTTTGAAAATCAGCAGTGGAACTAGAAACTGGTGTCCCACTTGCCCGTGGAGGTCCCTGTCCGCCGTGGTCAGCGTGGCCTCCTGGCCCAGAAACATTCTCCTCAGAAGGACGTGAAGAAACTGCCCATTGCTCTCCAGAGACCCGGGTCCCCCTTCCCCAGGGCCATGGAATTGTCTCAGCTGAGGCGCTTTGTTAAGGGACAGTTCCCTGGGAAGTGTTGTTAGAAATTCGAAAGCTAGAGCCACAACACTTTGTAAGACTGGATGCAGCGGGAGAGCCCGGGCCACGAGAATTCATCTCTGAATCAGCACCTCACACAGCGGCCCGAGTGTGGCCTCTAAAGGAGTGGGACTCAGTCAAGAGGTAGCTTGTACCCTCTGAGCCTTGGGCTCACTGACTCCAGGGCTCTCGTGCTGAAACCAAGTCGAGGCATCACGCATGACTTTCCTGACCATCAGCAAAGTCTGTGACAGGGCAGAGAAGGAGCACTCGGGTTACGTCACACCTGGGGGAAATGTGCCAGTCACTGTGTCATCCGGTTTCCCAGATTCCTCCTAAACCCCCACGAAGTGGGGTCTCATTTTCAGATGACGCAGTAGAGGTTCAGGGGGGTGAACGCCCAAGGTCACAGAGGCACAGTAGGACTGGGCTTTGAACAGTTCTGATTGTGGAATCTGAATTTGAGGGATTCTCACAGCCCCATGGAGACCCTCACTAAACAGCACTGAATGCCACAGGATAGCAAAGAGATAGTGGTCAAGTTCACGGTGTGCTCAAGAACTGCAACTGATACAGCAAGGCTGGAGCATAAGGTACACTGCAGGCCCTGAGGGCAAGGCTGGCTGAATTAGGGGGAGGTCAGGCTGTGACGAGCCTTACAGGCCAAGCAATGGGTTTTGTGTTGGTTCTGTGAGAAGCAGGGAGTCATGTGCTGACATAGGATGAGTACCTCACTGAGCTGAGGCGAACTCAGAGCCTGCACCCGTCACTGATGAGCGGAGGGTATCCAGGGCAGGCAGAGCAGAGAGAATTATTCTGAGAACCCAGAGTCTTAGAGGTCAAAGCCAAAAGCCAGAGGTTAGAACCAGAGACTCAAATCAAGAGTCCGAGGGCTAGATGCCAGGCCACAGACAATAGACAAGACTAGAGAACAGAAACTGGGTGAGCAGGGACACTGCGGAAATGGGAGCTGAAATGAATGCTCGGGACGTCAGCTGTCAATGAGGCAAGGGTGTCACCAGCCCCTTTTTGTTGGCTGTTGGTGACAGGTTATGAAGCCAGCCAGGTTAAGTGGTCAAGAGTCCCAGAATAGACTGGAAGAGAAAAAGCCAAGAGTGGCTTTCTTTGCTGTTTAGGGACTTTTGGGGGTGGATGTGAATGGTCAAAGGGCTACGGATGCAGGAATAGTGTAGAAAAGTGGGGGTGAGTAGAGGGTGTCAAAGCCGTCCAAGCAGGACTTAGAATGGGAAGCCAGTGTGCACTGAGCCCAACGGAGCAGAGCTCTGTGTGGATATGCACATGGGGCCGACCCTCCGGGAACCTCTCCATAGCATGATACTCAAGGCCACAGGACAGAAGCCTGAGTGGGCACTGGTGTCATCTAGAACCCTGACCACAGATCCTTGGACAAGCACACCTCTCCCTGGGTGACATTTCTCTTTTTCTTCCCTGGCAAATGTAGCTCTTCCTGATCTGGCACCTACCCCAGGACTCTTCCCACCAGGCAACCTTCAGAATGCTGCATCCTCCCATGTGCTCCCTAGAAAATGGGCCGCCCATGCCTCCTCACTGGGCTTTGAAGGAGATAGAGGATCTGAACAGGAAGTGATAGTGGTGGTGATGGAGCCATTGAAGGCTGGGGGGAGAACAGGAGAAAGCAAGGTAATGGGAAAGCACCTGATGGTTTTGGGGACAAGAAAACTGGGGGTATGTCAATGTGGGAAGATGACAGAAGAAAGAAGGTGAGTTTAGAAAGGCAGACATGTGTAGACAGATTGTCAAAGGCTTTGATTGCATCAAAGAGTCAAATTGTCTGCTTAACAAGGAGTCTATGGAAAGGTTTGGGGCAGGTCCAGATTTGCGCTGCAAGAACATTTCTGTGGCTATTTGGTGAGAAGTCCTTGGGGTCGGGCAGAGATGGACCAGAAGTAACCCCAAGAGCTGTATGGAGGACAGCGAGGCGGCTGCTTGCAATAACCTAGTTAAGAAATAAAGGGTCCATGGCAGCAAGAATGCCCTAGAAGAAAATTCAGATGTCCTTTCTTTTTGTAGTCTATATATGCTGGGCCCACATGTTAAACCCTAGCAGTTATTCCACAGAAACCAAGCAGAGCAACATCACAGAAAATTCTCTGCCAGATAAAGATTTCAGGTGAAAAAGGAATTTAACCCTCTTTTCTTTGACCTACAGTTGCCTGTTGAAAGATGCCTGTCCCGCCCAAACTCAATTTTGTCTTTTTAATTCAAGTGCAAAATGGATTGAAGGCTCAGTTAACAACATAAAATTGGTTAATCAACTTTCATCCCATATTTATATGGCAACAGGGAGATTTTACAGTTTTCTGTAGCTCAGCCCGGTGTTCTGTGAAAGCCAGCCAGCATTTTATGTCCCCTTAAAATTGCAAACCAGAGGCCCCTCTGCTGTCAGTGACCCGCCACCCCTCCCGCTAACCAGCTCTCTCCTCTGTCTGGACGGGGCACTGGGATCAGTTTTCATTCTGAGCGCATAAGGCGCTGCAGGAATAGGCTTTATGTTTTACTCGAGAAATGAAAATCACGTTTTGCTCCCATCATCACATCACCACAGAGGGATGACCGTGAAGTCATGGTATGAGTAAAATTACGGAAAATATTTTAAACTTAATTTTCTGTGTCAGGCCGACTCACATCATGCTCGTTGTGGGCCTGGTTAAATATCTCTCTTGGCTTCCTGGTGCTCACAGGAGAAGGTCTAACGGAGATAGCCTGGCACACAAAGCCCTCTGGAATCTGGCCCCTTCATCTACTTTCTCAACAAGTGATTTGTTGGAACCTGGGAGGTGCATGCCACAGGGCCAGGTACTGGGTAGACAGCTGTGAGCAAGACAAGCACCATCCCTCCCTTCGTGGGGTTTGCATTGCATTCTAATGAGGACAGACAAACACACATGGATCCCGAGGAAAGAAAGAATTACAGACTGTATACAGGCTATGGAAAAACGAAAGCAGGATGTAGGTGGGAAGAGGGTGGGAGAGGGAAAGCGGAGATACTTATTTTGGAAAATGGTAAGTTTGCCAGGCAGCGGGAACAGCATGTGCAAAGACTCAGAGGAGAGATTGAGCACGGAAGGTTTAGGAACAAAGAAGAGGACAGTGCGGTGGGAGCTCAGGGAGAGAGAAGGTGGTGGAGAGGGCGTGAGGCCAGCTCCCATAGTTTCTTTATGGGTCAGGCAGCTCTGGACTTTATCCCGAGGGTGAAGGACAGTGATGGGCGGAGATTTGGGTTTCAAAAAGATTCCTCTGGCTGCAACATGGAAGACAGATTAGAGAAGGGCAAAGGTGGAAGTAGGGAAGCCCATGCTGAGGTTTCTGTTCGGGTTAAGGCGAGAGATGGTAACTGGACGTAGAGGTCATTGAGGAGGGTGAATGAGCTGGTAAGAACTCAGCCTCTCGGGCTTGTCCTCCTAGTAACTTTGCCCTCCAGCCTCCTCAGCTTCACTGTGGTCTCTGAATGTCTCATGCCCTTTCTTGATTCAAGCCATTTCTGTCTTCTTCCTCTAGTGAACTCCCATTTATCCATCAAAACCCAACCCAAAGATACCCTTTTCATGCCCTTATTCCTGGAAGGGTTTTCTCTCCCTCTTCTGTGTGTTCCTACTACCTTCCAGCATCACTGACCTTCATATATGTGTTTGTCATATGTGTTGAGACAGTTTAATTATTTAAAAAATAGTTTTCATGCACATCCTCCTTACTAAATTGTAATGCAAGGATAAAGACTTCTAAATGTCTGAGTTCCTAGTACAGTCACATTTAAGGAAGTTTCTCTAATTAGTGGTGAATGAATGAACTGTAGCCAATGAAATGAAGCAAATGACCTGGCTTCGAAAGGATCTGGAATTATCATATTGAGAAATGGCCACCTGTGTGTGACATTTTCTTCCTGCCCAGACTGCCCTGATATTTGGGAAATAAATGCTCAAATACTTAAAAGGGGGGCAAAAAGGCTTCTAACTCTAGTATCCTTCTTTGTAGCTTAAGAGTCATTTATGGAAATTATGACCGACACTAACATAATAATTAAAACCTAATTGAATACCTATTCACTAGTGCTCAGGCTTGGTAAGAGCAAAGAAAGATCTAGCACAAATCAGAGCTGCCCTAATTATGTGCTCCTTGTAATCAACATTACTTTTCCCGGGTACATTTCACAGTTAATTTGGTTTTCCCACACAAATCGAATTCTGGACCAGAGATGCAAGGTTTATTGTATTACTGCACTTTTTTTTTTAGGTTCTAATTTTTAAAAAATCACAATCCCATAAGTACAATTAGTTTTAAAAAATGAAATTCTCCACCACGTGGGTTTAAGATTAATGATATTTGTATATTATTGGGTGATGTGCCTTCAATAAGTGGCATGAATAAGAATTGGCTCCCAATCTTAATATATTTATTTTCATAAGCCAAATAGCTATAAAAAACATCAAATGTAATTCTCCAGAATGGTTAACAGGTTATTAACTTCTTATACCATTCCCTAATGGGTTTTAAATCTACAAAAAAACAGTGAGTTCTAAAGCAAAAGAGACATGGTAAAAATCCCTGCGTGCCTTGGAAAATCAGCCAGTGCTGGGATCCCCAGCACAGAGCAGGGCCAAGCCTGGGTTATTTTCCAAACTCCTCCAGAACTCCAGTCAGAATGACTTCCTCTGCAAGCCCCTGCCCATTCTGACTATACTTCCCCACTCCCTTTCCATGAAGACAGACTCGGGTCCCATTACATCTTAGGTCATTATGGGTGTGAACCAGAAGCAGGGAGGGCAGCGAGTCAGGGGGCTGTGCCTCCAGCGAAAGTCTAGTGACCATTAGCAAATCCTGTGCACAGCCGAAGACTCAACATCTCCGAGGGCAACCAAGATTGGAGCTACAGGGGCCCAGTACCTGTGAGTGACATCATCCTGCATGCAGAATGGGCCACTAGGATATTGTCCATGAAGGTGAGAAGGGACAGATGAAGAGAGAGAAAGCACTAAGGTGGCTGGTGGAAAGTGGGCAGGGTGGCTTTGAAAGCACCAGCTGTTTTTAGTCAGATGGGAGAGATTTTGGAGCAAAGCATCTGCTTTCTGCAAGCCCGTCTGTCTGTTTCTGTGTATCCTGTGCATTTTCTTGCCCTCTTTATCTCTCTCTCTCTCTCTCTCTCTGAAGCATTATGGGGAGAAAATTCTGTCTCTGTTCTACATAAGGGAAATGGGTTCAGTCTCTTGCTGGACTAGGAGGGAGGAAAGGACAAAACCTTCCTGGCTTCATCTCACTGCATTTTCTGCAAACGCCCTTTGCTCCAGCTTCTTAGCGCAAAGGACACAGTCCCCAACTTCACAATGGCTGGTCCCCTTGCTCCCTCACTCCCTAGGAGTGAACACTCTTCTCCTAGACCTGCTCATCCTTCAAGTCCAAGCTCAGCATCCTTCTCCAGGTGGGGTTTGGCATCAAGTAGGTGTGAAGTCCAGAAGCAGAATTGAGGCATGGAGAGGACCAGGCCAGAGATGAAATCCTGAGATGGGGCAACTAGGGCAGGGAGAATGGAAATCGTATGATAGTCAGCTATAACTATTTAGCTGATCACTTTCTATTTGGAGTTACCGTTGACCACCCTTGGGTCAGCCCTTCGGGAGGATTTGTCAGGGTCTTTGGCTCTCATAAACAAGTATTTTCACATCATCCAGGGAGCTTGATAAGCATGCAGATTTCTGGGTACCATGTTAGAAGCAACGAATACATGTTTGGAGGGTGAGTTTCAAGAAAATGCAGCTTCACGAGCTCCCAGGTAATTCTGAGATACATTGGAGGTAAGACCATCTTCTATAAATTGTGCAAACTGAGAATTTACCCCTTGGTTAAAAAACATGCCAGTGTCTTTCTAGATGGTGGCCTTACACCTCACTGGACTTCTGTCTCCTAAGCTATTAAATGCAGACAATTCATTTCCTTACAGGGCTATTGCTGTATGCATTTAAGTGATTCAGCAGGTGTAAAATCTATGCACCCCGTGCCTGGCACAAAACACATCCAACTGATATGAGCCACCCTTGAAAAGAAAGGAGCCAGCCTTTGACCTAAATCTCTAGGCAGGATCTGGCAGAGATTCAAAATCCAATTTAACAAACATTTCACAGTGACAAAACAAGGAAAGGAAAAGAAAGAAAAGGCCCACATTTAGTAGCAATGATCAATCATTTCTAAATAGCGACAGTGGTCTGAAGGTAAGGGCCACCACGACTCGCAGGTATAATTTTCTTTTTCCTGTTCCACATTTAAATAATTGTTTAAAATGTTCTACCTGTTTCCCTGAAAATAAGACTTACCTGGACCGTCAGCTCTAATGCATCTTTTGGAGCAAACATTAATATAAGACCCGGTATTATATTATATTATATTATATTATATTATATTATATTATATTATACCCGGTTCAATGCATCTTTTGTGTATAATATAATATAATATAATATCAGGTCTTATATTAACGTTTTCTCCCAAAGACGCATTAGAGCTGATGGTCTGGCTAGGTCTTATTTTCAGGGAAACACAGTAGGTTTGAAGTCCCTACACAACAAGGCCATTATCTGTTGTGCAAACTAAAGGAGAACCAATGAGCTCTTGGCATCATGCTGAATTCACAGGAGGGACAACAGAGGCTAACGTCCTCTCTCTCCCTAAAGGGAAAC
Organism: Rhinolophus hipposideros; assembly: GCF_964194185.1. Lineage (NCBI taxonomy): Eukaryota > Metazoa > Chordata > Mammalia > Chiroptera > Rhinolophidae > Rhinolophus > Rhinolophus hipposideros. The sequence goes on from NC_138067.1 coordinate 15,987,376, forward strand.
TACAAAGGACATTGCAATTAGTTCAGGCTCCATGTTTTCAGCCTGAGAGACAAGTGAGGCAGTCAAAACCCCAACTGTAACCCAAACCTCAGTCCCATTATTCAGAACTGGCAACTGAGACCTAGTTCAAAGCTCAGAAGGACCACTCAATCTTAGGGACTAAGGTATTGCATCACAGGTATTATACAATGAAAAACTTTTGAAGGGAAATGTACTGAGATCCTTGTATTTTGGGGGAAAGAAAAGAAATATAGTTTACCCTTAGTCTTTGTTGATGAAGCACATATGCTAAACATTTAAGGGTAATGTATCCACCAAAGGAATAAAATAGAATTTATAACTTAAAAACCTGAGGAGGAAAAAATAAACAAATGGAATTCGAGCAATTCAATACAGAGTAGGAAAAAAGAAAAAACCCAAATCCCAAAAAGCATATATATAAATATGTGATACATATATATACATAGATAGACATAGATATATATACATATATACATAGATATCACACACACACACACACACACACACACACACACAAGATCTGACAAATAAATTCATCCTAGAAAACATGCTACATACCTCACCTACGAAGTACTCCCCTTGGGAAGCTATGCACCGATGCCAGCGCCTAGTCTTCAAAGCAATTTTGGAACTCTTTTTCTGGAATGGCCATCAGAGCTATAGTTGCATTACCCTTGATGTCCTGAATGTCATCAAAATGTCTTCCTTTCAATATTTCCTTTATCTGGGGGCCAGATCAGGTGAGTAGGGAAGGTGTTCCAATATAGTTATTTGTTTACTGGCTAAAAACTCACTCACAGACAGTGCCGTGTGAGCTGGTGCATTGCCATGATGCAAGAGCCAAAAGAGTGAAAAGTTCAGGTCGTCTAACTTTTTCACACAGCCTTTTCAGCACTTCCAAATAGTAAACTTGGTTAACTGTTTGTCCGGTTGGTACAAATTCATAATGAATAATCCCTCTGATATCAAAAAAGGTTAGCAACATCGTTGCAACAAGTTTGCAAACTTAATTGTCAGACCTCGTATATCAGTGTTCATGACCATAGTTACTCTTTTTAAAAGGCCGATGTTCTCAGATTGAGTTGGAAAACTCCAATTACATGCTGTTTATGAGAGTCACACAGAAAGTCTGAAAGTAAAGGGATAGGAAAATTCATGGCAATAAAATACAGTCAATTGTCATTACTGCCTGTAGTTATGTTTTATAACTGTTTATGTCTTATAAAGTCAACATGAACACTGAATCCATTTGCTCCAAGGGGAAATTGTTCCAAGGGGAAATACACAGTTAAGTTCCTACAAGCTTCTGGTCACAACATTTTCATCAACTGATCAGTACATAACCTTGGATGGTGTCTGTTGAAAGACATCCTATGTAGCATGTATTGCTGATTCATTAATGCTACACTCATGACCAACAGCAGTATAATTTTGCATCTGAAGGAAGTTTAGCTAACACACATATTTTCTCCATATGGTACACCATAGCCTTCTTGCTCTTATAAACACCAGACAGTACTTCAGCGTTATTCTTGGGGGTCATTTAAAATAGCAAAATCACCAAAAAAAGTACAGAAATGCTGCACTACAGAGGCCACGGAAAAGCTACTTGTTTACGAGAGCTGCGACAAGAAGGCAGAGCACTGCCTTGTTCACCTGAGCTGGGACCATGCCCATTCCAGATGACTCAAATCTTTTGCCTCTCTGCACGTGTCTGTGAATGACCTTGAAAGTGCATGAGTGTTGACTTGGGGGATTACAGATTAATGTTAGAGAGTAGGCGTATTCACAAATACAGAATCCATGAAAGATGAGTATCAACCGTATTTGTAAAAAGTAGTA